>NC_141874.1:534927754-535230784 GCF_056163025.1 Triticum urartu
GCAACAATAAATCCATGGAGCGACACTGCTATAACCTTCAACGCAAGTGATGAACCTAGATCCCGAACAGCCCGAGCACCAGCCGCATTGGTCCTCAGTCCCATAGTGGACGGCTTTCGCCTCACCAAGGTGCTCATGGATGGAGGCAGCGGACTGAACCTCATTTATGAGGAAACCCTTCAAAAAATGGAAATAGACTGGAACCGCATCGAGCGAAGCAGCACAACCTTTAGAGGAATAATCCCCAGTCGGGAAGCACGCTGCATAGGAAAAATCACACTAGATGTGGTGTTCGGCACGCCGAATAATTACAGGTCCGAAGAAGTCACGTTTCAGGTGGCCCCGTTCAAAAGCGGATATCACGCTTTACTAGGACGGAAAGCATTCACAATCTTCCAAGCAATACCCCATTACGGGTACGTGAAGCTTAAGATGCCCGGGCCGAACGGAATTATCACTCTAGCTAGTGATTCGGACATAGCACTCCGCGCCGAAAACAAGACGGCCGCATTAGCCCTTGAGGCACTATCCGAAGCCTTAGCGGCCGAGGAACTGACTGCGCTGCGCTCCACGGTTAACAGGGACGATGTGATACTCGACAAGAGATCCAAATCCTCATCCTTCAAGCCAGCTGATGAAATAGTCAAATTCCAGGTCCATCCAACGGACCCCAATAAAACAGCTTCCATCGGGGCACGACTGAACCCTGATGTAGACACCGCACTGCAAGAGTTCCTACGAGAGAACTGGGACATTTTCGCGTGGCACCCTTCAGACATGCCAGGGATCCCACGCAAGCTGGCCGAACACAGCTTAAATATCCTAAAAGGATTCAAACCTGTCAAACAAGCCCTTCGGCGTTTTTCCGAACCCATGAGACAGGCCATGGGAGAGGAGCTAGCCAAGCTATTGGAGGCCGGATTCATTAGAGACATAAAAATCCGGACTGGCTAGCAAACCTGGTGATGATACGAAAGAAGGACAAATCCTGGCGCATGTGTGTCGATTTTAAAGACCTTAACAAGGCTTGCCCAAAGGATCCCTTCCCCCTCCCCCGTATCGATCAAATTATCGATGCCACCGCAGGACACGATTCGTTGTGTTTCCTCGACGCATACTCCGGTTACCATCAAATCAAGATGGCAGAATCAGACCAAGCCGCAACAGCATTCATCACACCATACGGCCCATTCTGCTTCAACACAATGCCCTTCGGGCTGAAAAACGTCGGCGCAACATATCAGCGCATGATCCAGACATGTCTGGCAAACCAGACCGGCAAAACAGTGGAGGCGTATGTGGATGATGTGGTCGTCAAATCAAGACGTGTCGAATCTCTAGTAGACGACTTGAGGCTTGCATTCGATAACCTCCGAAAATATGACATCAAGCTCAACCCGGAAAAATGCGTCTTCAGTGTTCTAGCCGGAAAGCTCTTGGGCTTCATTTGTATCCGGTAGAGGAATTGAAGCAAATCCAGCCAAGATCCGAGCTTTGTCACAATTGGATATCCCAAAGGACCTCAAACAAATACAAAAATTAACCGGATGCGTGGCGGCTTTAAGCCGCTTCATCTCCCGCTTGGGAGAAAAGGCACTACCCCTCTACCGCCTCCTTCGGTGCACCGAACACTTCGAGTGGACGGATGCCACCACGGCCGGACTTGATGAAATAAAAGCCATATTGGCAACAAACCCAGTCCTGGCCGCACCAAACACTGGCGAACCAATGTTATTGTACATTGCAGCAACACATCAAGTTGTCAGCGCAGTGCTCGTTGTCGAGCAGGAAACGGATGGACACAAATTCCCCCTTCAAAGGCCGGTCTACTACGTGTCCACTATCCTCACTCCATGCAAATCACGGTACCCGCATTATCAAAAGATTGCATACGCGGTATTCATGGCATCCCGGAAGCTACGACACTACTTTCAAGAGTGTTCCATAACAGTAGCCTCGGAAGTACCAATCAACGATATTATCAACAACCGCGATGCAACGGGCCGGATTGCAAAATGGGCCATCGAGCTTCTCCCGTTCGATATAACCTATAAGCCACGGCGAGCTATTAAATCGCAAGTTTTGGCTGACTTTGTCGCAGAATGGACGGAGGCCGAGCTCCCTAAAGAGTACGGCACATATTCAAACTGGATTATGCATTTTGACGGCTCCAAAATGTTGGCCGGACTGGGGGCTGGCGTCGTCCTGACGTCCCCCACAGGAGACACAGTCCAATATGTGCTCCAGATCAAGTACACGGATTCCAACAATGCAGCCGAATATGAGGCCCTCCTACATGGTCTCCGGATAGCAGTATCCATGGGTATCCAGTGCCTAGAGGTACGCGGGGATTGAAACCTCGCGATATCCCAAATAAATGGAGACTTCGACGCCAAGGACCCAAAAATGGCAGCTTACCACAACGCCGTCCTAAAAATGTCAGCTCGGTTTGAAGGGCTGGAGTTTCACCATATAGCCCGAGAAAACAATCAAGCAGCGGACGTCCTGGCACACATCGGAGCAAAACGCGATGCAGTCCCCCCCAACATCTTTTTGGAAAGATTGTTCAAGCCATCCGTAGCATGGGAGGGGGAACCCGCAAATAACAGCCCGGACCTAGCCGCACCACTCGACGCCGAACAATCTGACACAATTGGAGGCTCTGCCAATGAAATTACACCTTTAGCCCACGTAATAATGGCGGTTATCGCCCCGTGGACAGAACCACTCCTAGCCTACCTTACTAGGCAGGAACTCCCGGAGGACCAATACGAGGCCCGATACATAGTGCGGCAATCTAAAGCCTATAGAGTCCATGAGGGAGAGCTTTATAAGAAAAGCACTACCGGAGTCCTTCAAAGGTGCATCTCCAAAGAGGAAGGGCGGAACCTTCTGGCTGAAATTCATGCCGGACTTGGTGGTCACCACGCCGCTGCTCGGTCCCTTGTTAGCAAGGCTTTCCGTACAGGCTTTTATTGGCCGACGGCCCAGGCAGACGCTCAGGACCTAGTCCAACGATGCGCTGGTTGCCAACTTTTTGCCAACCAAAGCCATATGCCACCCACCGCACTCCAAACTATACCCATCACCTGGCCTTTTGCGGTCTGGGGGCTTGACATGGTCGGACCCCTTAAAGGTGGGACCGATAGGAAAAAATACTTACTGGTCATGGTGGATAAGTTCACCAAATGGATAGAAGCCAAGCCTGTTAAAATGGCCGAATCCGGACCTGTGATAGACTTCATATCCGGGGTTGTACACCGTTATGGCATCCCCCACAGCATCATAACCGATAACGGTACAAACTTTACCGCCGACGAGGTAAAACTCTGGTGCAAAAACATGGGCATCAAGCTCGATTATGCTTCCATCTATCACCCACAAACCAACGGCCAGGTCGAACGCGCAAATGGTCTTATCATGAGCGGGATTAAACCCAGACTGGTGCGGTCCCTCAAGGAATCTAACATGCACTGGATAGAGGAGCTCGACTCCGTGCTATGGGGGCTGCGGACCACGCCAAATCGCACCACCGGATACACACCATTTTTTATGGTGTACGGCGCAGAGGCAGTTCTGCCCTGCGACATAATTCATGACTCACCTAGAGTGCGCATGTACGAAGAAAGAGAAGCCGAGCTTGATCGGCAGGACAACTTGGACGCCCTGGAGGAGGAGCGTGACGTGGCAAAAGCCCGTTCCGCATTTTATCAACAGCAGGCCCGAAGATATCAAAGCAAAGAAGTACGGGCCAAAACTTACAATGTTGGTGAACTAGTTCTACGCCTGCCGGATAAGAAAAAGGACAAACTCAAGCCCAAGTGGGAAGGTCCATTCATAATCGACCAAGTCCTGACTGGTGGGGCGTACCGCCTGCGAGATGCGTCGGATAACTGACTCGAGCCGAACCCGCGGAACGCCACCCGTCTCCAAAGATTCTATGCCTAGCGTCGTACTCTGTGTTCGTCTCCTTCCTCTATCCATTTTTTGCATTTTTCTGTCTTACATTTCTCTCCTTCCCCTCTTTTCTTTTATAGCCCTTAAAGGCTCATCTAGTGACGCGCCACTCGCGCTCATTAAACCTGGGGGCATTTTTAACAGAAGCTTATTTATACGGGCTTCACGCCCAACACATGCGTCAAACTTCCGCATGTACCTTTTTCTTCACCATTATATGCATCGATATGACTTAAGTTTTGGCCAATCTGGGTTGCCTGGCTCCTGTGCTTACCCCTACGTTCCCGATTGTTCGGCTAGGCGGTAAAGGGAGCACCTCTGCGATTGTTACTGCCGGGTCAGCCGGATGTGTACCTCAGACTGGGTGAAGCCGAAAGCTAGCGTTCTTAAGGGAATATTCGGTCGGTGAAATAAAAGATGATCTTTTTACTCATTTTATGCGCCCCCAGATGCTTTTTTCTGCGTCTTTTCACGCAGTCCGGACATGCACTTTAGGGCATGCCTCCCAGCGAAAGCAACCCCTAACGGAACTATTCTCTCTGGAAGATGTTTCTTACTAACCATGTAATATAACATAACTAGTTGGGCACTTGTCTGATAAAGCACTAATGACCCCTACGCCTGGTCTCCACGCATACCCCGGTTCTTATATAACCGCTATGGTATTCGGACACACTCCGGACCGTCATGTCCCGAGGTTGAAGCAAAAAGGTCGGCAACGACAAACGATCTACAATCCGGCTAGAAGGCATTACACATGTCAATTCAAAATTACATAGTCATTCTGACTGATTGTATTCCTCTTCTATACCATCTAACAGGCTGTCTAATTTAAAGTCCTGCTGGGAATACTTCACGGCCAACTCTACTTGGCCATATACTAAGCTTACAGGGATCTCCTTCCCGTCAGGCCCCACTGGTCCGACCTCGGCCATGTGGTTTGGGTCAGACTTCGTAAAACGGGTCTTCACCATGGCCCAGGCCTCCCTAGCGCCTTGTCGGCAGGCCGATATCTTCCACAACCGGAAGCGCTGCCGAGCTCCCTTCAGCTTCTCCGCAAGCTCTCCAAGGCCCTCGGGCATGGAGTGGGCAGGCCATAAGGCTTGGGCAACGCTTCGCATCACCTGCCGAATTCACTCGTGCAGTTGCAAGAGTTCGGGAAGAAGGTCACCCATAGAACCGGGCATCTCCTCTGCAGGACGACCTGTGAGCATACCTACAGACATTACTCTGTTAGTCGACTTCCTCGCCGAACTCTTTTTTCAAAGTTCGTTCGAGCACTTACTAAATATGCCGCGTCGAAGCCGCTGATTCTCCTTCGTGGAGTCCGACAGCTGGCCACGAACATCTTTAAGTTCGACGTCCAGCTTGGTGTTGGCATCCTGAAGATCATTCTTCTCTCGCCTCACCTTTGTCAATGTACTCTCACCGGCCTTTAGCCGGCGTAAGAGTTGTTGCTTTTCCGGATCAAGTCCGGCGCCATCTGCAATATGATTTGTCAGATTTGCACCCACACCGCACAATACTAATCTTTCGAAATGTATCTTACCTGAGGAGGTCTCTTTGGGCTCCCCTGCTGCGGCTAGTGCGGTCTCTAGTTGGGCCTTGCACTTTTCCAGCTCCTGGGACAGTATGGTATTCTTCTCTGTAAGAACCTGCATATTAAATGATCCTTAAATCAGTTGCTCTAACTGTTTCAAGTCTCGGGGGCTACTGGTATATATATATATCTGACCAAAATTTTCTTACCCGTATGTCTTTTACATACTGCTCCGTGGCTCTGCCTAAACCATTTTGAGCGGCACGGAGGTACGCATCTCCCAAATTAAAGGCATCTAAAGCCTCTTGGGAGAAACAAGCGTCGCGTAGAACCGTCCGGCGACGCCTGTGGTTCATGGCACTATCCACTTCAGAATTTGTGGTAGACAGCCTGTCCGCATCCTCTGTCGGAGGAGCATCCGGTGCGCGCCTTGTGCTCGCCTCCGCTTCCGACGTTGGAGCCTGGCTGGTGGAGGCGCGATTGGCAACCTCTCCGGATGTAGTCCGGTGAGGTCTCTTCGTTCTGAAGATAGCATGAACGTTAATATGCCCTGACAGAATAACACCAGGGAAACAGAGGGTGCGCTATACCTTTGCACCGGCATCTCAGTCCGGACTACATTCCTTTTTGCCCCACGGGGCCCTGCGGCCCCTCATTGGCTAGCCACCGCAGGTTCGGCCTCCCGCCTCGGAAATCTCCCCTGCAAAACACGGTTGTCATCAGAAACACCGGAATACGTGAGAATGGAATCTCTCTCAAGGGAATGAGACTCCGGTTTTTGTCACCTGGGAGGCCGGGATTAACCCTGGGTAATCAGCCGTAATGGCTACCAAGGTAGTGTCCTTGCTTAGCTGATGGAACACCCCGTCGATAAGCTCCACCGATATGTCCGGATCCTCTTCGGAGTTCGGATCGAGGGACGGGCTGTGGAGGGCGGCTGTTTATATCCTTTACCTCCTGTCACAGTTCCTGCATTGAAGTCGTTAGACTACATATCTAACCGTGGGAGTATAAAACAAACGGGCAAGCGCAATTGTTCACTTACCCAACTTGGAGGATCGTACATAGTAAATCCGTCCCGCGGGTTGACGCGGAGGAATTCCTCCTTTTCTCCCTTGTACAAAGAGGATAAGATCTTTACTAGGGCGGCAGCTGAGGCCGGCCCCTTACGACCGTAACGGGTGGCGTCATCCTCCCCGTTGAAATCCCACATGGGGTGGCCTCTATATTGAAGCGGCTGCACCCCCCCCCCCCCCCCCCCCGCATAATGCATGTGGCCATGACTCCAATCATGGTTAGTCCGGAATGAGCCAACAGTCTTATCCGGCCCATAAGGTAAAGGACGTCTCTGTCGCTTTCTCTCTGAGAGCTCCGCGGACGCCAGCTCAAGCGTTTCTTCAATGGAGCACTGTTGAACTCAGGGAGACCGACCCGGATAGGGTCCGGTAGCGGGACGTCATCTATGTAAAACCATTCCGAAGGCCAGTCCTCGGACGCCTTCTTTGGGGTTCCGGTTAGGTATCCGGTCCCGGCGATGCGCCATACTTCGGCTCCGCCCACTTGGTATATAGACCCCTCTTGAGAACGGGGCACCAGGCAGAATAACCTCTTCCACAGCGCGAAATGAGCCTCAACGCCTAAGAATAGCTCGCAAAGGGCGACGAAACCCGCAATATGTAATACGGAGGCGGGCGTGAGATTATGCAGCTGGAGGCCGTAGAATTCCAGAAGCCCGCGGAGAAATGGATGAATTGGAAATCCCAGTCCCCTTATTAGATAGGGGACGAGGCACACCCGCTCTCCTTTAGAAGGATTGGGGGTGCTCTCCGCTTGTTTTCCGCCATTGTAGGTGGCGAGACCGGCTCGGACCGGGACCATGTATGCCAGAGGGAGAAATCCCTTGGCCTGAAGCGACACTAACTCGCTATGCGGGATGGTGCAACTCTCCCAGTCCCCGGGTTTCGGACCGGAGGGGCGAGGGGAGGAGCTGCGACGGCTGGCCATGCTGGAATGGACCTTTGCTGGAAGCGCTCTGATGATAACTCGCGGAGAGGAGAAGATGTGGTTTGGACCTAAATCCCCATCCCGTTAAATAGGCGGCTCGTTTATACGGCTAGGGGTGTGGATGTGAAAATGCCCTAGCTTTTCGCATTCGTTTGACGCGTGGAAGACGGCCATTATTGGGCGTGGAGGCCGAGGAGCACTGCATTACAAAAATCAGACATTATTCTTACAGGTACACAAGATTTGGAGAAGAACCCGACTTGCAATGCCGAACAATCTGCGCGCCGGACTCGTCGTCATTGAAGCCTGGTTCGGGGGCTACTGAGGGAGTCCTGGATTAGGGGGTGTTTGGGTAGCCAGACTATACCTTCAGCCGTAATCCTAGACTATGAAGATACAAGATTGAAGACTTCGTCCCGTGTCCGGATGGGACTTTCCTTGGCGTGGAAGGCAAGCTTGGCGATGCGGATATTCAAGATCTCCTACCATTGTAACCGAATCTATGTAACCCTAACCCTATCCAGTGTCTATATAAACCGGAGGGTTGTAGTCCGTAGGACATCAACTCCATATACAACAATCATACCATAGGCTAGCTTCTAGGGTTTAGCCTCCTTGATCTCGTGGTAGATCTACTCTTGTACTACCCATATCATCAATATTAATCAAGCAGGAGTAGGGTATTACCTCCATCGAGAGGGCCCGAACCTGGGTAAAAACATCGTGTCCCTTGTCTCCTGTTACCATCCGGCCTTGACGCACAGTTCGGGACCCCCTATCCGAGATCCGCCGGTTTTGACACCGACACCCGTATTGATGAGAATCCCGTAATAAGGGGGACACGATCTCTGCTTTGATAAGACGTGCCAAAAAACTGCCTCGCGTTATGTGCGGGGCTAGTTAAAGGAAACGGTTCGAATAATCAGCGGGCCATGGCATAATGTCATGTTGCCAAAACATGTCAGCAGATTAGATTTGTGGAAATATTATTCTCTCTACGGCGATATGTGGAACTTATTTTTGCAGGGTTGGACACTATCCTTGTATTCAAATTCTTCCGTGGTGTATGTGGAGGAGGAACCCACCTTGCAATGCCGAAGACAATACTACGCGCCGGACTCATCGTCATTGAAGCCTGGTTCAGGGGCTACTGAGGGAGTCCTGGATTAGGGGGTCTCCGGACAGCCGGACTATATGCTTTGGCCGGACTATTGGACTATGAACATACAATATTGAAGGCTTCGTCTCGTGTCCGGATGGGACTCTACTTGGCGTGGAAGGCAAGCTAGGCAATACGGATATGTATATCTCCTCCTTTGTAACCGACCTTGGGTAACCCTAGCCCTTTCCGGTGTCTATATAAACCGGAGGGTTTTAGTCCGTAAAACAACATACAATCATACCATAGACTAGCTTCTAGTGTTTAGCCTCTCCGATCTCGTGGTTGAACAACTCTTGTAATACTCATATCATCAATAATAAATCAAGCAGGATGTAGGGTTTTACCTCCATCAAGAGGGCCCGAACCTGGGTAAAACATCGTGTCCCCTGCTTCCTGTTACCATCCGCCTTAGACGCACAGTTCGGGACCCCCTACCCGAGATCCGCAGGTTTTGACACCGACACACCCCTTGATACGTCCATTTTGCATCATGCTTTTATATCGATTTACTGCATTATGGGCTGTTATTACACATTATGTCATAATACTTATGCCTTTTCACTCTTATTTTACAAGGTTTACATGAAGAGGGGGAATGCCGGCAGCTGGAATTCTGGGCTGGAAAAGGAGCAAATATTAGAGACCTATTATGCATATCTCCATAAGTCTTGAAACTCCATGGGAATTCTTTTCAGAATATATAAAAAATATTGGGCGAAAGAAGTACCATAGGAGGGCCACCCACCATCCACGAGGGTGGGGGCGCGCCCTACCCCCTAGGCGCGCGCCCTGCCTCGTGGGCCCCTGGTGGCCCTCTGATGCCCATCTTTGGCTATATTGAGTCTTTCATCGAGAGAAAAATCATAAGCAAGCTCACGGGACGAAACTCCGCTGCCACGAGATGGAACCTTGGCGGAACCAATCTAGGGCTCCGACGGAGCTGTTCTGCCGGGGAAACTTCCCTCCGGGAGGGGGAAATCATCACCATCGTCATCACCAACGATCCTATCATTGGGAGGGGGTCAATCTCCATCAACTTCTTCACCAGTACCATCTCATCTCAAACCCTAGTTCATCTCTTGTATCCAATCTTTGTATCCAAACCTCACATTGGTACCTGTGGGTTGCTAGTAGTGTTGATTACTACTTGTAGTTGATGCTAGGTGGTTTACTTGGTGGAAGATCATATGTTCAGATCCATTATGCATATTAATAATCCTATGATTATGAACATGAATATGCTTTGTGAGTAGTTACGTTTGTTCCTGAGGACATGGGAGAAGTCTTGCTATAAGTAGTCATGTGAATTTGGTATTCGTTCGATATTTTGATGAGATGTATGTTGTCATCCCTCTAGTGGTGTCATGTGAACGTCGACTACATGACACTTCACCATTGTTTGGGCCTAGAGGGAGGTATTGGGAAGTAATAAGTAGATGATGGGTTGCTAGAGTGACAGAAGCTTAAACCCTAGTTTATGCGTTGCTTCGTAAGGGGCTGATTTGGATCCATATGTTTCATGTTATCGTTAGGTTTACCTTAATACTTCTGTTGTAGTTGAGGATGCTTGCAATAGGGGTTAATCATAAGTGGGATGCTTGTCCAAGTAAGGGCAGTACCCAAGCACTGATCCACCCACATATCAAATTATCAAAGTACTGGATGTGAATCATGTGAACGTGATGAAAACTAGCTTGACGATAATTCCCATGTGTCCTCGGGAACGCTTTCCTTTAATTAGAGTTTGTCCAGGCTTTTCCTTTGCTACAAAAATGATTGGGCCATCTTGCTACACCTTATTTACTTTTACTATTTGTTACCCGTTACCTATTACCTTATCACAAAACTATCTGTTACCGATAATTTCAGTGCTTGCAGAAAATACCTTGCTGAAAACCGCTTATCATTTCGTTCTGCTCCTCGTTGGCTTTGACACTCTTACTTATCGAAAAGGCTATGATAGATCCCCTACACTTGTGGCTCATCAAGACTCTTTTCTGGCATCGTTGCCGGGGAGTGAAGCGCCTTTGGTAGGTGGAATTTGGTAAGAAAAAAATTTATATAGTGTGCTAAAATTTACTGTCACTTGTTACTATGGAACATAATCCTTTGAAGGGCTTGTTCGGGGTATCTTCACCCCGACCAATAGAGCAAAGAGTTTCTCCTCAACCTACTAAAAATGTTTACTTTGAAATTCCTTCAGGTATGATAGAGAAACTGCTAGCTAATCCTTTCATGGGTGATGGAACATTGCATCCCGATTTACAGCTAATCTATGTGGATGAAGTTTGCGGATTATTTAAGCTTGTAGGTATGCCCGAGGATGTTATCAAGAAGAAGGTCTTCCCTTTATCTTTGAAGGGAGATGCAATGACATGGTTGAGGCTATGTGATGATATTGGATCATGGAACTACCAACGATTGAAATTGGAATTTCATCAGAACTTTTATCCTATGCATCCTGTTCATCGTGATCGTAATTATATATATAATTTTTGGCCTCGCAAAGGAGAAAGCATCGCTCAAGCTTGGGGGAGGCTTAATTCAATGTTATATTCATGCCCCAATCATGAGATCTCAAAAGAAATGATTATTCAAAAAAATTATGCTCGGCTTTCTCTCAGTAATCGCTCCATGCTTGATACTTCTTGTACTAGATCTTTTATGATGAAGACTATTGAATTCAAATGGTATTTATTGGAAAGAATTAAACGCAACTCTAAAGATTGGGACCTGGAAGAAGGTAAGGAGTCAGGTATAACACCTAAGTTTGATTGTGTTAAATCTTTTATGGATACCGATGCTTTCCGTGAATTTAGCACTAAATATGGACTTGACTCTGAGATAGTAGCTTCTTTCTATGAATCCTTTGCTACTCATGTTAATATCCCTAAGGAGAAGTGGTTTAAATATAATCCTCCCATTGAAGTAAAAGTATTTGCACCTATTAAAGTTGAAGAAAAGACTATCACTTATAATGATCCTGTTGTTCCTACTGCTTATATTGAGAAACCACCTTTCCCTGTTAGAATAAAGGATCATGCTAAAGCTTCAACTGTGATCAACAAAAGTAATATTAAGACACCCAAACACCCTGAGCAAATTAAGGTTGAACTTAGTGTTGTTATGGTTAAAGATCTCTTGGCCGATAACATTGATGGGCATGGTATTTACTTCTGCAATGAATCTGCTAGAATTGCTAGACCTGATACTAAAAATAAACATAGACCTGTTGTAGGCATGCCTATTATTTCTGTTAAAGTAGGAGATCATTGATATCATGGCTTATGTGATATGGGTGCTAGTGCAAGTGCAATACCTCATTCCTAATACAAAGAAATTATGCATGATATTGCACCTACTGAGATAGAAGAGATTGATGTTACAATTAAGCTTGTCAATAGAGATACTATTTTGCCAGTCAGGATTGTTAGAGAAGTTGAAGTCTTGTGTGGGAAAGTTAAATATCCTGCTGATTTTCTTGTTCTTGGTTCCCCACAAGATGACTTTTGTCCCATTATATTTGGTAGACCCTTCTTGAATATTGTTAATGCTAAGACGACAATAAGGATATTGTTTATGTTGGTTTAGGGGATATGTCTCATGAGTTTAATTTTGCTAAATTTCATAGACAACCCCATGATAAAGAATTGTCTAGTAAAGATGAAATTATTGGTCTTGCTTCTATTGTCGTGCCTCCTACTGATCCTTTAGAACAATATTTGCTAGACCATGAAAATGATATGTTTATGAATGAAAGAAGGGAAATAGATGAAGTATTCTTTAAACAGGGACCTATTTTGAAACACAACTTGCCTGTTGAGATCCTAGGGGATCCCCCTCCACCTAAGGGTGATCCTGTGTTTGAGCTTAAACCTTTACCTGATACTCTTAAATATGCTTATCTTGATGAGAAAGAGATATATCATGTTATTATTAGTGCCAACCTTTCAGAGCATGAAGAAAAGAAATTATTGTAAACTCTGAAGAAGCACCGTGCTGCTATTGGATATACTCTTGATGATCTTAAGGCCATTAGTCCCACTCTGTGCCAGCATAAAATTAAATTGGAGAAAGACGCTAAACCGGTTGTTGATCACCAACGATGGTTAAATCCTAAGATGACAGAAGTGGTAAGAAAAGAAATACTAAAGCTTCTAGAGGCAGGTATAATTTATCCTGTTCCTGATAGTCAGTGGGTAAGTCCTGTCCATTGTGTCCCTAAGAAGGGAGGTATTACTGTTGTTCCTAATGATAAAGATGAATTGATCCCACAAAGAATTGTTACAGGTTATAGAATGGTAATTGATTTCCGCAAATTAAATAAAGCTACTAAAAAGGATCATTGCCCTTTACCTTTTATTGATCAAATGCTAGAAAGATTATCCAAGCATACACATTTTTGCTTTCTAGATGGTTATTCTGGTTTCTCTCAAATACCTGTGTCAAAAGAGGATCAAGAAAGACAACTTTTACTTGCCCTTTCGGTATCTTTGCTTCTAGATGTATGCCTTTTGGTTTATGTAATGCACCTGCTACCTTTCAAAGATGTATGACTGCTATATTCTCTTACTTTTGTGAAAAGATTGTTGAGGTTTTCATGGATGATTTCTCCGTTTACGGAACTTCTTTTGATGATTGCTTAAGCAACCTTGATCGAGTTTTGCAAAGATGTGAAGAAACTAATCTTGTCTTGAATTGGGAGAAGTGCCACTTTATGGTTAATGAAGGTATTGTCTTGGGGCATAAAATTTCTGAAAGAGGTATTGAAGTTGATAAAGCTAAAGTTGATGCTATTGAAAAGATGTCGTGTCCCAAGGACACTAAAGGTATAAGAAGTTTCCTTGGTCATGCCAGTTTTTATAGGAGGTTCATTAAGGACTTCTCTAAAATTTCTCGGCCTCTGACTAATCTCTTACAAAAAGATGTTCCTTTTGTCTTTGATGATGATTGTGTAGAAGCATTTGAAATACTTAAGAAAGCTTTGGTTTCTGCACATATTATTCAGCCTCCTGATTGGAATTTACCATTTGAAATTATGTGTGATGCTAGTGATTATGCTGTAGGGGCTGTTCTAGGACAAAGAGTTGATAAGAAATTAAATGTTATTCAATATGCTAGTAAAACTCTATACAATGCCCAAAGAAATTATGCTACTACTGAAAAGAAATTTTTAGCAGTTGTATTTGCTTGTGATAAGTTCAGACCTTACATTGTTGATTCTAAAGTAACTGTTCACACTGATCATGCTGCTATTAAATATCTTATGGAAAAGAAAGATGCTAAACCTAGACTTATTAGATGGGTTCTCTTGCTACAAGAATTTGATTTGCATATTATTGATAGAAAGGGAGCTGAGAACCCCGTTGCAGACAACTTGTCTAGGTTAGAGAATGTTCTTGATGACCCACTACCTATTGATGTTACCTTTCCTGATGAACAATTAGCTATCATAAATGCTTCTCGTACTGCTCCATGGTATGCTTATTATGCTAATTATATTGTTGCTAAATTTATACCACCTAGTTTCACATACCAACAAAAGAAAAAGTTCTGCTATGATTTAAGACACTACTTCTGGGATGACCCACATCTTTATAAAGAAGGAGTAGATGGTGTTATTAGACGTTGTGTATCTGAGCATGAACAGGAAAAGATCCTACGCAAGTGTCACTCCGAGGCTTATGGAGGACACCATGTTGGAGACAGAACTGCACATAAGGTATTGCAATCCGATTTTTATTGGCCTACTCTCTTCAAGGATGCCTGTAAGTTTGTCTTGTCTTGTGATGAATGTCAAATAATTGGTAATATTAGTAGACATCAAGAAATGCCTATGAACTATTCACTTGTTATTGAACCATTTGACGTTTGGGGCTTTGATTATATGGGACCTTTTCCTTCCTCTAATGGGTATACTCATATTTTAGTTGCTATTGATTACGTTACTAAATGGGTAGAAGCTATTCCAACTAGTAGTGCTTATCATAACACCTCTATTAAGATGCTTAAAGAAGTTATTTTTCCGAGGTTTGGAGTCCCTAGATACTTAATGACTGATGGTGGTTCACATTTTATTCATGGTGCTTTTCGTAAAATGCTTGCTAAGTATGATGTTAATCATAGAATTGCATCTCTATATCATCCACAGTCTAGTGGTCAAGTAGAACTTAGCAATAGAGAGCTGAAATTAATTTTGCAAATGACTGTTAATAGATCTAGAAAGAATTGGTCCAAGAAACTTGATGATGCACTATGGGCTCATAGAACTGCATATAAAAATCCTATGGGTATGTCTTCATATAAAATGGTTTATGGTAAAGCATGTCACTTACCTCTTGAACTAGAACATAAGGCATATTGGGCTATTAAAGAGCTCAACTATGACTTCAAACTTGCCGGTGAGAAGAGGCTTTTTGACATTATCTCACTTGATGAATGGAGGACCCAGGCCAATGAGAATGCCAAACTGTTTAAAGAAAAAGTTAAAAGATGGCATGATAAAAGGATACAAAAGCGTGAGTTTAATGTAGGTGATTATGTATTGTTATAAAACTCTCGTTTAATATTTTTTGCAAGCAAACTCCTCTCTAAATGGGAAGGTCCTTACATCGTCGAGGAGGTCTATCGTTCCGGTGCCATAAAAATCAACAACTTCGAAGGCACAAATCTAAGGGTGGTAAACGGTCAGAGAATCAAACATTATATCTCAGGTAATCCCATAAATGTTGAAACTAATGTTATTGAAACCATAACCCCGGAGGAATACATAAGGGACACTTTCCAGAACATTTCAAAGCCTGAAAAGGAATAGGTACGTGGTACGGTAAGTAAACCGACTCCAAAACAGTTCTAATGGCAATTTTTCTCTGTTTTGGAATATTTAACAAAATAGGAAAATAAGAAGCAAATCGGAAAGGACACGAGACTTCCACGAGGGTGGAGGGCACGCCCTACCCCCCTGGGCGCACCCCCTGCCTCGTAGGTACCTCGTGTGCTCTCCGGACTATGTTTTCTTGCATGATACTTCTTTTGGTCGGTAAAAATTCATTATATAATCTCTCGAAAGTTTTGACCACCGTATCACGCAAACATCCTCTGTCTTTGTTTCGAGCTATTTTCTGCCAGGGTTGTCAAGGCCAACCATCATGTCATATCCCTCCTCCTCCAACAATGAGGGCAACGCTGCTTGGCTAATGAAGATAGAGCTGAAGAGAGAAGAGCCCGGAGAGATTAACAAGGATGATGGGATCAAGAAAGCCATGGGGGACCAAGTTCCGGCAGTAGCAGAAGAAGACATCCTTCAACCTCACCACAATCTCTTTACCTCAATGGAGATTGAGGCTTTCAAGATGATTGAGTTGGCTCGTATTCAAAACAAGTATCTCACAAGTGAAACTATTTTGTTGAAGGAGCATATCATCGCACTCAAGGGCATTATCCGCAAACTGGAGGATCTCCTACGCTCGATGTGCGACTATCCATCATCACCAACACCTTCTTCACCAACAAAGAAGAACTGAGTATCGCGTATGGGCACTCCCCTTGGCAACTGCCAAGCTTGGGGGATTGCCCCGGTATCGTATCACCATCACTTTTATCTTTATCGTTTTTAGTACGATCCTTTTGATAATATCTTGATCTAGTAGAATAAAGTTTTAGTATAATCTAGTTGTGAGTTTTTCCTTATGATCCTTCTATGTAATCGAGTCCGTGAGCTATATATAATAAAGATTAGTGTTGGGTCAAGGGCTTGATTATTTTGCTATGATCTTGAGGGAATAGAATAAAATAAAAGAAAAGAAATAAAAACAAATAAAGGGATCATGTGGATCTTATGGAGAGTAATGAGCTCACATATAAAGAGTATGATGAATAAAAATTGTTGAGAGTTGACAAACATAGTTTTGGTCATTGTTGCAATTAATATGAAGTAATAAAGAAAGAGAGATTTTCACATATAAATATACTATCTAGTACATCTTTTATGATTGTGAGCACTCATTAAAATATGACTTGCTAAAGAGTTGTTGTTGGACAAGGAAGACAATGTAATGGGTTATGTTTTCTTACATCTGAGATAAATTATATTGTCATGGATCATCCAACATGTTGAGCTTGACTTTCCCCCTCATGCTAGCCAATTTCTTTGCACCAAGTAGAGATACTACTTGTGCTTCCAAATATCCTTAAACCCAGTTTTGCCATGAGAGTCCACCATATCTACCTATGGATTGAGTAAGATCCTTCAAGTAAGTTTTCATCGTTGCAAGAAATAATAATTGCTCTCTAAATATGTATGATTTATTAGTGCGGAGAAAATAAGCTTTATACGATCTTATGATGTGGAAGAAATAAAAGTGACGGACTGCATAATAAAGGTCCATATCACAAGTGGCAATATAAAGTGACGTTCTTTTGCATTAAGATTTTGTGCATCCAACCATAAAAGCACATGACAACCTCTGCTTCCCTCTGTGAAGGGCCTATCTTTTATTCTTGTCTATTACTTCATGCAAGAGTCATGGTGATCTTCAGCTTTCCTTTTTACATTTTATCCTTTAGCTAGGACAATGTGTTGGAAAGATCCTGATATATATGGCTAATTGGATGTGGGTTTTCATGAACTATTATTGTTGACATTACCCTTGAGGTAAAAGGTTGGGAGGAAAAACTATAAGCCCCTATCTTTCTCTGTGTCCGATTAAAACTTCATAACCATAAATATCGCGTGAGTGTTAGCAATTTTGAAAGACTAAATGATGGTTGAATACGTGGACTTGCTGAGAAGCTCTTATATTGACTCTTTACTATGTTATGATAAATTGCAATTGCTTCAATGACTAAGATTACAGTTTGTTAGTTTTCAATGAAGTTTCTGATTCGTACTTGACTATATATATGTGTGTGTGTGTGTGTGTGTGTTGTTGTTGTTGTTGTTCTAAGAATGATCATGATGCCCTCATGTTTGTATTTTATTTTATCGACACCTCTATCTCTAAACATGTGGACATATTTTTCGATATCGGCTTTCGCTTGAGGACAAAGCGAGGTCTAAGCTTGGGGGAGTTGATACGTCCATTTTGCATCATGCTTTTATACCGATATTTATTGCATTATGGGCTGTTATTACACATTATGTCACAATACTTATGCCTTTTCTCTCTTATTTTACAAGGTTTAAATGAAGAGGGGGAATGCCGGCAGCTGGAATTCTGGGCTGGAAAAGGAGCAAATATTAGAGACCTATTCTGCACATCTCCAAAAGTCCTAAAACTCCACAGGAATTATTTTCAGAATATATAAAAAATATTGGGCGAAAGAAGTACCAGAGGGGGGCCACCCACCGTCCACGAGGGTGGGGGCGCGCCCTACCCCCCTGGGTGCTCCCCCTGCCTTGTGGGCCCCCTGGTGGCCCTCTGATGCCCTTCTTTGGCTATACAGAGTCTTTTGTCGAGAAAAAATCATAAGCAATATCACGGGATGAAACTCCGCCGCCACGAGGCGGAACCTTGGTGGAACTAATCTAGGGCTCCGGCGGAGCTATTCTGTCGGGGAAACTTCCCTCCGGGAGGGGGGAATCATCACCATCGTCATCACCAATGATCCTCTCATCGAGAGGGGGTCAGTCTCCATCAACATCTTCACCAGCACCATCTCATCTCAAACCCTAGTTCATCTCTTGTATCCAATCTTTGTATCCAAACCTTAGATTGGTACCTGTGAGTTGCCAGTAGTGTTGATTACTCCTTGTAGTTGATGCTAGTTGGTTTACTTGGTGGAAGATCATATGTTCAGATCCATTATGCATATTAATAATCCTATGATTATGAACATGAATATTCTTTGTGAGTAGTTACGTTTGTTCCTGAGGACATGGGAGAAGTATTGCTATAAGTAGTCATGTCAATTTGGTATTCGTTCGATATTTTGATGAGATGTATGTTGTCATCCCTCTAGTGGTGTCATGTGAACGTCGAATACATGACACTTCACCATTTCTTGGGCCTAGAGGGAGGCAGTCGGAAGTAATAAGTAGATGATGGGTTGCTAGAGTGACAGAAGCTTAAACCCTAATTTATGCGTTGCTTCATAAGGGGCTGATTTGGATCCATACGTTTCATGCTATGGTTTGGTTTACCTTAATACTTCTGTTGTAGTTGCGGATGCTTGCAATAGGGGTTAATCATAAGTGGGATGCTTGTCCAAGTAAGGGCAGTACCCAAGCACCGGTCCACCCACATATCAAATTATCAAAGTACCTAACGTGAATCATATGAACGTGATGAAAACTAGCTTCACGATAATTCCCATGTGTCCTCGGGAGCGCTTTCCTTTATATAAGAGTTTGTCCAGGCTTGTCCTTTGCTACAAAAAGGATTGGGCATCTTTCTGCACCTTATTTACTTTTACTATTTGTTACCCGTTACCAATTACCTTATCACAAAACTATCTGTTACCGATAATTTCAGTGCTTGCAGAAAGTACCTTGCTGAAAACCGCTTATCATTTCCTTCTACTCCTCGTTGGGTTCGACACTCTTACTTATCGAAAAGGCTATGATAGATCCCCTACACTTGTGGGTCATCACCCCTCACCGCTCCACGAGCGAAACGAACACACAAAAGAGAAGTTTATTTTTGAAAAATGGAGATGGCACATGCAAATTTGCTTAGAACGGCAAAAGAATACCACATATAGGCAGATATAGTGGACTCATGTGGAAAAACTGGGTTAAAGGTTTTTGGATGCACAAGTAGAGATCGTACTTAGTGCAAAATGAAGGCAAGCAAAAGATTGGGAAGCGACTAACTAAGAAATGAATAATCTCATAAGCAAGCATTAAGCATAATTAACACCGAATAATGCACCACATAGGATATAATTTCATTGCATGACTATTGACTTTCGTGCTTGCATAGGGAATCACAAACCTTAACACCAATATTCTTACGAAAGCATAATTACTCATCAAGATGACACACATATCACATCATCTTATCTCAAAACTATTACTAAGAATCAAGTTTATTTTGTCCAATGATATTCATGAAAGTTTTTATTATATCCTTCTTCGATATCTATCACTTTGGGACTAATTTTAATATGTTGCTTTTCATATGCTCAAACAAATATAAGTGAAGATCATGAGCATAATTCTTTTTCTTTCTCTCAAAATAATTGAAGTGAAGCAAAAGAGAATTTCTTGAAAATTTTAATAACTCTCAAATAAATCTAAGTGAAGCAAGAGATCATTTCTTCAAAAATACTAAGCACATCGTGCTCAAAAAGGTATAAGTGAAGCACTAGAGCAAGTCCATAGCTCATAAAAATTTAAGTGAAGCATAGGGAGCAATTCTAATAAGTCATGTCATAATTTTGGCTCTCTCAAATAAGTGTGTCTAGCAAGGGATCAAGAGTTAAAACACAAAATAAAACAAGCGAAGACTCATATCATACAACACGCTCCAAGAAAAACACATAGTATGTGACGAATAAAAATATAGCTTTGAGTAAAATACATATGGTCGTTAGAAGAAAGAGGGGATGCCACTCAGGGGCATCCCCAAGCTTAGTTGGTTGCTCATTTTTGGATAATATCTTGGGATGCCGGGGCATCCCCAAGCTTAGGCTCTTCTACTCCTTATTCCTTCATCCATCGTAAGATAACCCAAAACTTGAAAACTTCAATCACACAAAACTCAACAAAACCTTCGTGAGATCCGTTAGTATAAGAATAATAAATCACTACTATAAGTAACGTATCAAACCAATTCATATTTTTTTTCTTGCATTATATCTACTTTATTCCAACTTTTCTATGGCAAAAACTCATCAAAGAAAACCATAGAGCCATGAAAATAAGCACACAACACAAAAAACAGAATCTGTCAAAACAGAACAGCTTGTAGCAATCTGACTATTTCGAATACTTCTGTAACTCCAAAAATTCTGAAAAATTAGGACGACCTGAGAAATTTGTATATTGATCTACTGGTTTTGGAATGGGTATTTTATAGCTCTCTGGTAAAAGAAGAACATTATTTTTGTGAGCGCAAAAGTTTCTGTTTTTCAGCAAGATCAAACATTATCACCCAAGAAGATCCTAAAGGCTTTACTTGGCACAAACACTAATTAAAACACAAAAAACACAATCGTAGCAGTAGAATAATTGTGCTAACACACAAAAACAGGAAACAAAAAGCAAAAATAAATTTTATTCATTGGGTTGCCTCCCAACAAGCGCTATAGTTTTACGCCCTTAGCTAGGCATAAAGCAAGGATCTAAGTTTTGTCATCCTTATCCTTAACTTTCTGAGAGGTGTTTTCATCATGGGGTTTTTTAAACACTACATAAAACATATTATCCATAGAATTCTTAGCTTTATTAAGTTGCCCATTATCATAACCACGTTGATTTCCGACAACAATCCAAGAGTAATGTTGATTAACATTATTGAAAACTTGTTGGATTATATCTAAAACGGGAAGAAATCTTAGCTTTATTAAGTTGCCCATTATCATAACCACGTTGATTTCCGACAACAATCCAAGATTAATGTTGATTAACATTATTGAAAACTTGTTGGATTATGTCTAAAACGGGAACTTCCTTTTTAAGATTCTCATCAATGTTTTTATTATCCCCAAGTAGATGTCTTAACACATAATCACTATTGTAAACAATTTCATCTATCACGGGCTTTTCACGATTCATACCATAAAAGTCAAAGATTTCCCTAGCTTCTCGTATAATATAGTCAAAGTCATTCATAAGAACGAGAGTGGCCAACTTTTTAGCCTTAGGATTCTTTATAACGGGGAGCTCAAAAAACAATCTTTGCAAGGTAGGATGGGTACAAATAAATTTACTTTCAAGTTTCAGAACTAGTGTTGAAATAGCATCTGCATAAGATCTAGTAGTTTTGAGTATAGGAGCATCATCAAGACTTAAATTTCCTACACAATTGAAAAATTCTTGGATACATTCTTTTCCCATAACGTTCCCTTGCCCCAAGATAAAAGTTTTAGCATATAGATTGCCCGTACGTCCCATCTTAGGATTTAGGCCGTCATCTATTGGTGTCATACCGAAATCACTCATGTTTGCAAGCAAAGGATAGATCTGACAAGAAAACAGCAAACGAAAAAAAGAGGCGAATAAAACACCAATTTTTTGTGAAGTGGGGGAGAGGAAAACGAGAGGAAAATGGAAAATAATGTAAGTTGCAAGCAGATGAGATTTGTGATTAGGAACCTGGTATATGTTGAAGATCCTCCCTGGCAACGGCGCCAAAAATTCCTTTTGATGTCGCTTGAAGCTACGTCGGTATTTCCCCAAAGAGGAAGGGATGATGTAGCACAGCGACAGTAGGTATTTCCCTCATATATGCAACCAAGGTTATCGAAACAGTAGGATAACCAAGCAACACAATGTAATCAGCACCTGCACACAAATAACAACTTCTCGCAACCCGACGTGTTAAAGGGGTTGTCAATCCCTTCCGGGGTACGGCGCCTCAAGATAGGCAAATAGACGTGAGGTAAATTTGTAGTAGATTGATAGATCGAACGCAAAATAAAATAAATAAGGATAAATTGCAGCAAGGTATTTTTGGGTTTTTGGATTAATAGATCTGAAAATAAATGCAAGGGAAAATAGATCGCAAAAGCAAATAAAATGAGAAAGAGACCCGGGGGCCGTAGATTTCACTAGTGGCTTCTCTCAAGAAAAATAGCAAATGGTGGGTGAACAAATTACTGTTGGGCAATTGATAAACTTCAAATACTCATGATGATATCCAGGCAATGATCATTACATAGGCATCATGCCCAAGATTAGTAGACCGACTCCTGCCTGCATCTACTACTATTACTCCACACATCGACCGCTATCCAGCATGCATCTAGTATATTAAGTTCATGGAGAAATGGAGTAATGCAATAAGAACGATGAAATTTTTTTTGAATATGCATAGCATGCGTATCTTGCATTAAAGAGGGAGAAAAGGGGTACAAGAGCCCTCCGCCGAGGGTGTTACAACACACCCACTCCACCGTATCAAGGGTACACACTACACCTCACCTCCGACCCACCTATGTATCCACCTAAAGAAGGGTTCCATGTCCGACCGTATGAGGCCGGCCGTCTTCCAAGCCCTACCCTCCGAAAGGATCCTACCAAAGATTCTGTCGGATTTCGGGTTCCGGCAGACCCTTGAGGTTCGAACACTGGGGTGCGCGCGGAGATCTCGCTTCCTACCTACCTGCACCCCTCCGCCTTGCTAAGATCTAAGCTATGGAAAGAACAACACAAGAGACACAGGTTTATACTGGTTCGGGCCACCGTTGTGATGTAATACCCTACTCCAGTTTGTGGTGTGGTGGATTGCCTCTTGGGCTGATGATAATGAATGATACAAGGAAGAACAGCCTCGCGAGGGTCTGTGCCGGGGTACTGACCCATGAGAACCTATGGGACCGGCGGACCGAGTCCCATTCGGTTCGGCGGGGGCGAGGGTCGCACGAAGAGCGGATCGAGGCGAAGCACACGAGCAGTTTACCCAGGTTCGGGCCGCACAAATGCGTAAAACCCTACTCCTGCTTTTCGGTTTGTATTGAGTTCTTGCTCGGGAGCGCGGAGTGCTACAGTACACCCCCAGCAGCTAACGAGACCGAGCGTGAGTGTTCTCTTTTTCGCCGACCCCCCTCTACGTTGCGCATGGGCCTCCTTTTATATGCTCAAGGGGTCACCGACAGGTGGCAACGTAGACAAGGGTAAAAATGGAAAGATGCTGTGGTTGGTACAGCTACCTGCTACAGTGTATCATACCTAACCCTGACGGCAGGGGACAAGGGCATTAAATGCCCGTCTGCGTCGCCTAAATAGTGCAAAAGGGACCGTCAGGGACGCCACCGCCCGCCACGATGGCAATCTTGTCAGCGCCGCTTGCCACCGCGCACCGCTGGCTGCACAGCCTCCCGCCACGTATGCTTGGAAGGGTCCCAGAGCGACACGTTGGTGGATGTGCTGGAGCGCGGACACAGAGTGGTGGCTTGCCGCGGCAAGCGCCTTGCCGCGGTCGTTGTCTTGTCGCGTCCGGGAGCTTGTCGCTCACCGGGCCTTGCCGGGACGTGTGGCGCGTCGCGGCAAGTTCCTTGAGATGCCTTGGTTGGCCTTCCCGGCAAGCTCCTCTTGCCGGGGTCTTGTCTCCTTGGCTTTGATATGCCTTGGTTGGCCTTCCCGGCAAGCTCCTCTTGTCGGGGTCTTGTCTCCTTGAATAGAGAGAGGAGAGCCTTTATCCGGCGGAATCGCCTGGATCTTGAGGGCCGGCAAGAAGGACACTTATCTGGAGGGAGAGTTCCGCGGCAAGTGGGAGGAATGGAGAGCAGACTGGTGCTGGATTGTCGAGGAGAACCCGCAGCCGTTTACCGCCCGGCGCCAAGCCCCAGTAGCACGCGGCAGCGATTGGAGTGACGTGGCCCCGGAAGATGATAGGCTTA
The DNA here is from genome assembly GCF_056163025.1 of Triticum urartu. Lineage (NCBI taxonomy): Eukaryota > Viridiplantae > Streptophyta > Magnoliopsida > Poales > Poaceae > Triticum > Triticum urartu. The sequence continues at coordinate 534,951,922 of NC_141874.1, forward strand.
AGGTTACCGTCACCCGGATCCTACGCCTCAGGCTTGCCGGGCTCACTGTAGGCGCTGTTGGCACAGATTTTCTTCGCCGCCGCATCGCCCCCCTGCAGGAACGGGGGAGACCCACCAGGGAATTCAAGAATGCGGCGGATATCATGAGGCTGCGTCCGGGCTTCAACTTCAACTTCGCTGTTCTGGAGCTCAACGCGATGCTCCAGGAGCTATTCAAGTACGACCCTCAGCATCCCGAAGTGTTCAGGTTGCCGAAGGGTGTCGTTCCGCTGTGCAACAACTCCGCGCTCGACCGCATCTGCGCAATGATGCCGCTATGCGACTCGCATGGAATTGTCCCAACTTGGCAAGAGCCTGCAGACGACGTCGTGCAGAAATTGTTTGACGGCTTGGTAGAAGTGCCGATCCGCTCCAACGAAAAGCAGATGCAGCAGAGATGACACGCATCGCCACCAGGCTGGAAGAGGCGGCGGCAGCCGCAGCCGCGGGCGAATTTGGATTCACCATGGAGGAGGCAGATGCAGCAGAGGCGGCAAGCCGTGCCGAGCGAGGGGAGCCCGCCGGCGAGAAAGAGCTTGCCGGGCATGACGTCGAGTCGAGCGAGCCCGCCAAGGATACGAGCGGCTCGCTGGAAATAAACTCCTCTTCCTCCTCATCTTCAGGCAGCTCGCCGCAAGCAGAGCCTCCATCCCCACCAAGAACGCGTCTCCGCAAGGCCGGGGACGTAGCAGGGCGGCAGGCGAGTGAATAGTCGCCGCGCCGTGTGACGCGCTCCACCGCGGCAAGCACTGTTGCTGCGGGAGCACCTCATGTTGCTGCCGCAACTGGAGTGGGGTCGTCTCAGGCCACCGCCACTGTTCCCGCCAAGTGGCCAAGGGAAACTACTCCTCCGCCTCCTCGCGCTGGACGTGGGATGGACTTCGACTTCTCCGCGTTCAGCTCCGACGAGGAAGAAGAAGTGTAAGATTCTCTAGTTGTACTTGTAGTTCTTCAATTCTTGCCGTTTTGTCTTGTATCTCATTTGATTTACTCTGAACTTATTCCTTTTTAGGACTCTGGCCCAGAGAGCAGCGAAGAGAGCCAAGGTCCCGGTGATTGTCATCGAGGAAGAACCCACCGCGACAGCAGGGGAAGCGCCCGAGACCACCTTGCCGGACCCGGCAACTGTTCTCCAGAGCAGCCCCCAGCGTAAGTATATGGTTTGCTTTCCGCTGTTAGGCGTGCATGGATACTCTTTCTTTGCTAACATCTGACTATTGGTTTGTGTAGGCGCAGAGCAGCCCCACCAGGAGCGTCCGGAGACCGCCCCCGAAGTGCCAAGGGAGAGTCCTCCGGCAAGGGGGAGTTCTCCGGCAAGGGACAGCACCAGTGTCCCCCCGGCGGCGGAGACTACGACTGCCGAACCCAGTACAGGTAATCTTCTCTCCAAAGCTTCCCTTGGGTTCTTCTTCTTCTTGGGTATTTGCTTGACTTTTCTCACTTTTCCGGCAATCAGACCCGTCTGCTGCGGAGCTGATGGAGACCGAGGTTGCTGCCGACGACATTGCTGCCACTGAAGAAGCAGCCGGCGCTGATGATCCCGCCGGCGACGAGGCCGCCAAAGCTGCCGCCGCAGCAGCTGGCGAGGGGTCTGGCAATCATACTGACGGCCCTGAGGCCGCAGGAGCGCCAGGCGCTACGTCGACCGCCGACCCGTCTGCCGCTGCCGCAGCGCCAGGCTCCGAAGAGCCCCAGCCAGGCGTCTACTTGAAGGCCGGCGATGGCGTCTTCATCAACCTCCCCTGGGCATCAAGCTCCAGGGCGCCGGTCAAGGGAGAGAGCTTCGACGGAGAGGTGCTCGCCTCTGCTGGGCTGACGCTAGTTGATGCGCCGAGCAGCAGCAGCGGCGAGCCTAAGGAGGAGCGGCTGCTGCGGAAGCTATTGTCGCTCTACCGCACGCGGCAAGCCAAGCTGGAATCCCGCGAGGCGCTTGTCGCGAAGGCGGGAGCGGACATCGAGAAGCGCGCGTAGGAGCTCCGGGGTCTCAACCAGCAAGCTCTTCGGTCCCTGGCAGAGGAGCGGGAGCAACTCGCCGAAGAGCAGAAGGCATTCTTCCTTGAGAAGGCCGAAGTTGAAGAGCAACAACGGCTTGCCGTTGAGAAGCTGTTTGCGCAGGAGGGCGAGCTGGCGCAGCGGAAAGTTAACCTTGACAGCCACGAGGAGGAGCTTGCCGCGCGTGAGCAAGAAATCAGCGGAGCCCTTAAGCAAGCAGAGGATGCTGCCGCAGTTGCCGAGGCCGCCAAGAAGGAGCTGGAGACGAAGGTGGCGCAGCTGGAGGCCGATCTCAAGGCGAGTGGTGAAGAGCTTGCCGCGCTCAAGCTTGAGCGGGAGAAGGACGCCCACAGCAACTCAGAGCTGCAGGCTCGTCTCGCCGAGAGGGGCAAAGAGCTTAGCGCCGCCAAGGACTCCAACGCAGATCTTGAGTTGAAGCTGACCACTTTGACCAAGACGCTGGAGAAAGTGGAGCACTGGACGGAGGGTCTCGTGAGTGCTGCCGCAGATATCGACAGGGAGCTGGCGCAGCTGGGGGTGGAGGATCTCGGGTGTCCCTCTGATGAGAACCTCCAACCCAGCGCCAAGCTCACCTTGTTCTTCAAAAGCGTGGCGACGGCCCTCCAGCGGCTCCGAGAGAAGATCCCAAAGCAGCTGGCCGACGAGTCGCGCAAGATCTGCACGGGAGCTCTTCAAAAGGTGTTGGTGAAGGTGGCCTTCCGCAACCCAGGCCTCAACCTCACCAACGTCCTCAAGACCCTGCCACCGGATGCTGATCTGGAGGCGCTCAAGACCCTTGTCGCACCCATTGTGGATAAGGTGAGCGGGATCAAGAGGATTGAGGGCGATCGCGTAGACTAGGCCGCCCGTTTCTTCTTTTCTTGTCGCTGCTGGTCATGTTATGAAAACAATCTGTTAGAGCCACGACAAGCTACTTTGTAATATAACTCTATTCTGGGTAATGATTACAATGTTATTCCCTTTACTTGATTCCTCCCTTTGTATGTTTTTGCCCTACGCTTTTAGGGAACTTGCCGGTGCAGGCACCTTAGCCGCGAGCGCTGAGTGCGGGACGTCAGCAGCCTGCTGGCGGTGCCGCTACCGACAAGAAACCTTGTCACAACTAGTCGCAGCTCACTTAAGTTGTTGAGCGGACTCGAAACAAAGTAAGGGCGCAACTAGCTACGAGTTGGTTCCTCCGCGCGCAGGTTTTCCATACAAAGTGCGGTCGTTCAAGGGAGATAACTTAACAATTTAAAAAATCTGATTGCTCAAACTTTGGCAACTTAGCTTTTCTGTTGTTTGCTTCCCGGTAAGGCGAAACTTTTCTTGAACGACGCCTGGTCCATACTATTATCTTCTCCTTTCCCCCCCGGCAAACTTGTGGGCGAGGGAACCTTCCTTTCCTTGAGAAAAAAGAAAGAGGAGAAAAATAAAGATATGGAGCCTTATGGCTCGTTATTGCTTACCGGGGAGTAGGTGCTGCACAAAGTGTCAGATCACATATGCTAAAAATAGAAATCATGAAATTGACAAGATGTGCAGAGCACATGAGCTTTACTTATGCACGGGGTCTGCGCCCGGCTTTGTACAAAGGATTACATGCAACAGCGGCAAGACTTGTACAAAAGGTGGTTGCCGGAACAGGTTCCGACAACCGCGCCTTACGGGTAAAACTTACGAAGATGCTCAATGTTCCAGGAGTTGCTCACCGGAATGGCATCTTCGGTCTCAAGGCGGATAGCGCCAGGCCTAGTGACTTGTTTCACCCGGTAAGGGCCTTCCCACTTTGGCGTCAACTTGTTGGAATTCTTGGCGGACTGAACACGCCGAAGAACAATGTCGCCTTCCTCGAGACTTCTGGCATTAACTTTGTGGCTATGGTAGCGGCGCAAAGCTTACTGGTAGCGAGCAGCTCGTACAGCAGCCTGAAGATGGTCTTCCTCAAGGAGCAGCGCGTCATCTTGTCGCAGCTGCTCTTGCTCAAGCTCATCATAAGCGAGCACTCGAGGTGACCCGTATACGAGTTCCGTGGGGAGAACTGCCTCTGCTCCATAGACTAGAGCGAAAGGTGTCTGGCCAGTGGCTCAATTTGGCGTCGTCCTGATCGACCAAAGAACCACCGGCAGCTCCTCGATCCAGTTTCTTCCGCACTTGTGCAGCCTGTCGAAAGTCCTAGTCTTGAGCCCACGCAGCACTTCAGCATTTGCCCTCTCCGCTTGACCGTTGCTTCTCGGGTGAGCAACAGAAGCGAAGCAGACCTTGGCGCCAAGATCTTGGACGTACTGCATGAAGGTGCGGCTCGTAAATTGCGTACCGTTGTCGGTGATTATCCTGTTAGGGATCCCGAAGCGGTAAACAATCGACCTGAAGAACTTGACTGCTGACTGTGCTGTCACCTTCCTCACTGTTTCCACTTCCGGCCACTTTGTGAACTTGTCGATTGCAACGTACAAGTACTCAAAGCCCCCGATTGCTCGGGGAAAGGGGCCGAGGATATCGAGCCCCCAGACCGAAAATGGCCAGGATAAAGGGATCGTCTGGAGAGCTTGAGCTGGTTGGTGTATCTGCTTGGAATGGAACTGGCACGCTTCACACTTGGTTACTTGTGCAGTTGCATCCTGGAGGGCTGTCGGCCAAAAGAAACCTTGCCGGAATGCTTTGCCGGCAAGTGCTCTTGCGCCAATGTGGTGACCACATATGCCTCCATGTATTTCTGCCAACAGCTTTTGTCCGTCTTCCCGGTGAATACACTTCAATTTCACACCATTGAGTCTTCTTCTGTACAGTGTCTTGTCGACAAACTGGTACATACTTGACTGCCGGGCTACTCTTTTCGCTTCTTCTTGCTCTTCGGGAAGTTCTCCTGTCTGAAGGAAACGGACAATCTGCTGTGCCCATGCTGGGGCTTGTGGCTCGACAACAAGGACTAAAGGCAAATCTGCTGCTGCGGGAACATCCGCTTCTACGGCGAGAACCTGCGGCTCTGCCGGAGCTTGACGTTCCCCGGCAAGCTTGCCGGAGCAAAACTTGTCGGGAGTTTGTGCTTCAACGGAACAAACCCTAGGGCTTGCCGGAGCAGACTACTCCTCAGCACTCTTGGCGTTGATCCCGGCTGCTGCGGGAACATCCGCTTCTACGGCGAGAACCTGCGGCTCTGCTGGAGCTTGACGTTCCCCGACAAGCTTGCCAGAGCAAAACTTATCGGGAGCGTCTGCTTCAACGGAACAAACCCTAGGGCTTGCCGGAGCAGACTGCTCCTCAGCATTCTTGGTGTTGATCTTGGGGACCTTCTTGGCGGCGGCTTCGGGAAGCTCTGCCGGAAAATAGTCACCAGAAATCAACTTCCTCTTCTTGCTCTGTCCAGTTGATGGCGTTACGGACGGTTGAGTCAGCTTGAGCACAAAGATCCCTGGTTCCACAGGTAACTTAAGTGCTGCACACTTTGATAGGCCATCGGCAATGTCGTTCTGAGCTCTTGGAACATGCTCCATCTGTAGGCCGTCAAAGTGCTCTTCTAGCTTTCTCACTTCGTCGACGTAGGCTTCCATCAACGGACTCTGATAGCTCTTGTTCACTTGGCGGACGACAAGCTGCGAGTCACCCCTGACAATGAGCTTCTTGATCCCAAGGTCTGCCGCGATCTTGAGACCGGCAAGCAAGCCTTCATACTCTTCAGTATTGTTTGTTGCTTGCTCCTTGGGAAAGTGCATCTGGACTACGTACTTGAGGTGCTCTCCGGTGGGTGCGACAAGCAGCATGCCAGCGCCGGCGCCTTGCAGTGAAAAGGCACCATCAAAGTACATCAGCCAGTCTTTGCTTGCTTCCTCGACGGGGATGCTCGTTCCTGGAATTTCTTCATCTGGTGTTGGCGTCCATTCTGCTATGAATTCTGCCAATGCTCTGCTTTGGATAGTTGAAGTACTCTCAAACTTGAGGCCAAAGCTTGACAGTTCCAGTGCCCACTCAACAATCCTGCCTGTTGCTTCTGGATTCTGTAGTATCCTCCTCAGCGGAAAGCGAGTGACAACTGTGATCTCATGTGCTTGGAAGTAATGGCGCAGCTTTCTCGAGGCCATGAGAAGGCCGAAAAGCAATTTCTGCACGCCAGAGTACCTTGACCTAGCCCCCTGCAGAAGGGAACTGACAAAGTAAACTGGGCGCTATACTACTCTCTTCTGTATCTCCACGCGCGTCTGCGCAGATCCATCCTTGTCGGGACCAGAGCTTGTCGGGATTGGCTTCGATTCCCCGCTGAGACACGAAGAACCCGAGAAGCTTGCCGGAGGAGACTCCAAACACACACTTCTCGGGGTTGAGCTTGAGGCTGATCTTGCGCAGATTTGCAAAGGTCTCGTCTAAATCTTGAATCAGAGTCGCCTTGTCCTTGCTCTTGACCACTATGTCATCCATGTAGGCTTCCACATTTCTGTGCATTTGTGGCTCCAGAGCGACATGGAATACCCTTGCAAATGTTGAACCAACATTCTTTAAACCAAAAGGCATCCGTATGAAACAGTACGTGCCACATGGAGTGATGAATGCGGTCTTCTCTTCATCCTCTTCTGCCATGAAGATCTGATGGTATCCTGAGTATGCATCAAGAAATGAAAGCAAGTCACATCCGGCCGTGGAGTCGACAATCTGGTCAATGCGCGGCAAAGGAAATGGGTCTTTGGGACAAGCTTTGTTAACATCGGTAAAATCGATACGAAGTCTCCATTTCCCGTTCGCCTTGCGCACGACTACAGGATTGGCCAACCACGTAGGATGGAGCACTCCTCTGACAAGGCCTGCTACTTCCAACTTCCTGATCTCTTCTGCGATGAATTCTTGGCGCTCCACTGCTTGCTTCCTGACCTTCTGCTTGACGGGCCGCGCATGAGGACAAACGGCAAGATGGTGCTCAATTACTTTCCTGGGAACACCGGGGAGGTCGGACGGTTGCCACGCAAACACGTCGACGTTCGCCCGCAGGAAAGCAATGAGCGCGCTTTCCTATTTAGGGTCGAGAGTGGCACTGATGGTGAAGGTACCACCAGTGCCGTCCTCCTTGGCGGACACCTTCTTGGTCTCTGGCGGAGCTACCATTGCCTTCTTACACTTGCCGGTGGAGCTCGATGGTGCGTCCTCGATGGCAGCGCAGCACTCCGAAGAGGTGCGCTTGCCGGAGTGGGCATCAGAACTCTTGCCGGACTTGGTCTTCTTCTTCCCCCCGGGAGCTTCAACGGCAGGTGACTTGCGATCTGCTGCAGCTGCCGCTTCCCGGTAGATCTTGTCGGCGCAGATAAGAGCATCCTTCTTGTCGCTAGGGACAGAGATGACGCTTATCGGGCCTGGCATCTTCAGCATGTTGTATGCGTAGTGAGAGGCTTCCATGAACTTGGCGAATGCTGGACGGCCGAGTATCCCATTGTAAGGCAATGGAAAATCGGCAACGTCAAAAGTGACCCTCTCAGTCCTGAAGTTCAACTCGCTGCCAAATGTTACTGGCAACGTGACCTTCCCCTTCGGCTTGCTCCTTCCCAGGTTGATTCCTTGGAATGTGCCGGTCTCTTCAAGCTCGCTGTCAGGGATCTGGAGTTTGTGGAGTACAGCGGAGGAGATTAGGTTCAATCCGGCCCCGCCATCAACTAGCATCTTAGTGACCTTGAGGTTGCGGATAGTTGGTGAAACCAACATCGGCAAGCACCCGACCGCAGTTGTGCGATCAGGGTGGTCCTCAATATCAAAGATGATAGGCGTGCTGGACCATCTCAGAAGCTTGCGTGACTCGACAGGTGGTTCCGCCGCATTGACTTCCCGCACCCACTGCTTGAGTTGGCGGTGCGAAGTATGCAGAGAAGCACCGCCGTCAACGCACAAGACCTCTGTGGCTTTCTGGAACTCCTGCTCACTGGTCTCGACATCATCCATGTCTTCGTCGTCATCGTCATCTTCATCCTTGTCGCGGCCGCGGGGAGGTCTGTCTCCTTGCCGCTGCTTGGCTTTGCCGCGGCGTCCTCCCCGGCCGGCACGCTTCTTGCCGGATTCTCCAGCGCCTCCTTGGGCCCTCTCCTTATCGCGTCGCTCGTATTCAGCCTTTTGCTGCTGGACAAGCTGCTCGACCTTCTTGCAGCTCTGGAGGTCATGGCCCTTGGTGCGGTGGATCTTGCAGTACTGCTTGTCGGTGCCGTCCTGCTTGTCGGCGATCGCCACAGCCTGGCAGTTGGTGCATGCGGCAATCTCCTTGCTGGAGCTACCAGCTTTGGCTTTCTTGGGCCACCTTCGTTGCCAGACTGCTCAACGACTAGCACATCTTTGCCTTTCTTCTTCCTGTTGTTCCGCCGCCGGCTTTTCTTTGCCGGGGCAGCGTCCTCGCTGTCAGATCCTCCTGCTCCTGCATTCTCTCCGGGGAGTTTCCTCCCTTCTTCAGCACGTGCACACTTGTCGGCCAGGGCATACAGCTCACTGACGTCTCTGATCTTGCACATCGCCATCTCCTCCCACATCCCGCGGTTACGCACGTTCTGATGGAACGCGCTGATGACTGCGGCAGGGTGGGCATCTGGGATGTTGTGCTGTACACGGCTGAATCTCTGAATGTACTTGCGCAGGGGCTCTCCTTCCTTCTGGGCGAGCAGATGAAGGTCACTCTCTTGGCCATGAGGTTTGTGGCCGCCTGTAAAGGCGCCGACAAACTGATGGCATAGGTCTGCCCAGGAAGATATGGAGTTGTCCGGCAAGTGCAAGAGCCAGGACCTGACGTTGGGCTTGAGCACCAGCGGGAAGTAGTTGGCAAGGATCTTGTCGTCCCGCCCCCCGGCAGCCTACCCCGCGATGGTGTAGATGCTGAGGAACTCCGACGGATGCGACTTGCCGTCGTACTTCTTTGGTACATCTGGCTTGAAATTCTTCGTGCTGGGCCACTGGACTTGCCGCAGCTCACGAGTAAACGCAGGACAACCTACCGCGTACGGCAAGCCGCCTGGTTCCCCTGGCGCATGCATGTCGACAGAGGGCCCAGCGCGCTGGTCTGATTGACGTCATGCTTCTCTTCGGCGCTCGATGCGAGTACGAGCGTCTTCTTGCTGTCGTTCGTGGAGAACTTGGCGCTGATCGCGACGAGCTCGTGGATCTGATGATGCGGTGGAGTCGCTGTCGAGGTGGATCCGGCGAGTCAGCGATCTTGGCCTTCGGGGCGGAGAGTGCATAGTGGTTGCACCCCCACCGGTCTTGTCGCCACCGGCTCGTGCCTGGCTGACTTGCCGCGGCTGCGACGTGCTCGGCTGTCGTTGAGTGTCGCCGTTGGCGAAGCCGATGAGACTCTGAATGGTGGCCCTCCAGTCGTCAATCTTGTCTTCTGTTGGAGGGTAGTTCAGGAGCAGTTGAGCTCGCGCCAAAGCTTCTGCTGCAGTGGCGGGTGGCGGTGGCGAACGGTGCGAGGAGTGGGATATGCTCGGACTTCTAACTATGTTAGAAGGAGCAATATCCCGTCCAGGCGACCGTGCCTCGCTCGTGCCAGCATGTTGGCGTGCATGCTGGTCCTGAGCACTCCGTGATCCACCAGCTCGATCTTGGTCCAGCAAACGCATGGTACCGTGAATACCATGACGCTGCCGGTCCCGCGCCTCCTGAGATGGGCGCGGTGCATGTACGGACGCCGAGGTCTTGGAGAGCGCCCGGTCGTTGTGGGAGCCGGCTACGCCACCGATGGGCAGCGCAGCCTTGTCCTTGGACCTGGCAGCACCGTGAGCTCCCTCGTCGACGCCCGTTCTTCCGCCGGCGTCTGCCCCATCAGCCGTTCGCTCCGGCGGTGGTGGGTTCGGCGCGGACGGAGCAGCCGCCTCCGAAGCCTTCTTCTTCGGCGGCATGTCGATGAAGATGATGAAGATCTAGCTCGTGTGAACGCCGGATCTGGTTCACACAACCTCGACGCCCCTACCTGGCGCGCCAAAGATGCCGGGGTACTGACCCACGAGCACCTATGGGACCGGCGGACCGAGTCCCTTTCGGTTCGGCGGGGGCGAGGGTCGCACGAAGAGCGGATCGAGGCGAAGCACACGAGAAGTTTACCCAGGTTCAGGCCGCACGAATGCGTAAAACCCTACTCCTGCTTTTCGGTTTGTATTGAGTTCTTGCTCGGGAGCGCGGAGAGCTACAGTACACCCCAGCAGCTAACGAGACCGAGCGTGAGTGTTCTCTTTTTCGCCGACCCCCCTCTACGTTGCGCATGGGCCTCCTTTTATATGCTCAAGGGGTCACCGACAGGTGGCAACGTAGACAAGGGTAAAAATCGAAAGATGCTGCGGTTGGTACAGCTACCTGCTACAGTGTATCATACCTAACCCTGACGGCAGGGGACAAGGGCATTAAATGCCCGTCTGCGTCGCCTAAATAGTGCAAAAGGGACCGTCAGGGACGCCACCACCCGCACCGATGGCAATCTTGTCAGCGCCCCTTGCCACCGTGCACCGCTGGCTGCACAGCCTCCTGCCACGTACGCTTGGAAGGGTCCCAGAGCGACACGTTAGTGGATGTGCTGGAGCGCGGACACAGAGTGGTGGCTTGCCGCGGCAAGCGCCTTGCCGCGGTCGTTGTCTTGTCGCGTCCGGGAGCTCGTCGCTCACCGGGCCTTGCCGGGACGTGTGGCGCGTCACGGCAAGTTCCTTGAGATGCCTTGGTTGGCCTTCCCGGCAAGCTCCTCTTGCCGGGGTCTTGTCTCCTTGGCTTTGATATGCCTTGGTTGGCCTTCCCGGCAAGCTCCTCTTGCCGGGGTCTTGTCTCCTTGAATGGCTCCAGGGGAACTACGGAGGACCTTGGCGGTCACCCGGCAAGCCTTGCCGCGGGATGCTGCGACTACCCGTGCACAAGTTCGGGATACTAGGGTACCCCTACTCTAGTACACCGACAGTCTGTTCTTGGCTGGGGCAATGAACTGCTGGGAGGAGTTCAGCCACCCTTCTCTCTCTCTCTCTCTCTCTAATCGAACCCTCGCTCCTCTGTGGGTGGTTGGTCCTATTTATAGAGGCCCTGGTCCTCTTCCCAATATCGAGCGGGAAGGGAGCCCACAATGGCGGGCTAATTTGAAGGGGGACAACTAGTACTAGCTACCCTGACAAAAGTAGTCTTCGCCTGCACAAAGCTCTGGTGGTGATACCGTCCTGGGCTCCACGATGACCTCCGTCTTGCAGTCCTTCTGGTCTTGGTCTTGTTGCACCGAAATGGCAACCTTTGCCTGATGCCTCGGTACTCCGCGGCTGCGCTTGCCCTCTTTGCACCAAAGAGGAAAGGAGGACACTGCACGGGCTGGCAGCCGCCTGGCGCCCTTGGTCGTCATGGCTTGTGTCACGGGCACCTCGTGAGGTATCCCGCCTTGATCTCTCTGCCTCCTCGTGAGCCAGCCTGATGAGGCCGTGCCTGAGGAAGCTCTGTGTCGTCCGCCCCGCAAGGCTTGGCCCCTCGCGAGGGTCTTGGGTCTGTGTTGATGAAGATGGGCCGTGCTGGGCCCCCCCTTTGAGCCACGCCGCAGGCCGCAGGCAGGCAAGTCTGGGGACCCCCGTTCCTAGAACGCCGACAGTAGCCCCCGGGCCCAAGGCGCGCCCGGACTTGGCCGTGCAGGGAGGCGGAAGGGCAAGAGCAAAGCGCCGCGGGCCCTAATAGCCTGCGGTCTTGGGCGCTGCGTGGCGGTTGATTGGACGTGGGCGTCTCCACTTCCCCATGGCGCCTCGGGAACTGCACGGATTGGACAAGTCCATGCATGCAAAGCGGGTCATGATTACCTGTGATAGTGGGGGCCGACGGTTGGCCTTCGCCGGCTATAAGTACGGATTGGCGCACGCCCTTCCACTTCATTCTCCCTTGCTTCTCCTTCTTCTTCATGCCCCCGTCGAGGAGGTTCTCGGCCACAGAGAAGGGGAAGGCTCGCCGGGTAGAGCCTGCCTCTTCCCCGCCCAAGCGCGGACGAGGGCGCCCTCGCAAGCATCCTGTGGTCTCCACGGTAGCTCCCCGCGGCCGCGGAGACGATTCCCAGCATGGTGACGGTCGGACTGCTGCGGCCGGGGGGTGCGCTTCAGTCGCGCGCCCCCCCTAGGCTGCGCTTTCGCGCTGCAGAGGTGCTGCCGGAGTTCGTTGTGTGGTCGGTGGAGCCGACTAGCACCCGGCTTCCACTTCCTCGCTTCCTCCTCGGCGAGCTCCCGGCCGGCGATGGAGAGGACAACGCTCGGGGTGACTAGCGGCGCTTAGGGTTCCTCAAGCTTCTCCGGTTCTTCTTCAAGTGGCGACTCCTCCAGCGGTGGCCGTGGTCAGCCTCCACGCCGTCGTATCTGCTTGGGAGGTGGTGGCATGCATGCCCGCCATCGCGCCCCGGTGAAGCGTGAGAGCGAGTCCGCCTGAGCCCCGTGGGCGGCTCGAGTCCTCCCTGCAGGCCGGTGTGAGGCGAGCTGCGCCTGATTTGTTCTTTCTTTTCCTTTTTCCTGCGCAAAAAGACAGTAGTGTGGAGCCCCGCGGGGGCGTGTTTGGGTTATTGCCGTTAATCATCATTTTCTTCCGCTATCGTGCCTTCCAGCTACTTGCCCGCGCGTGGGTAGTTCCCGGCCCCAGCCGTGGGGGGGCGACCGACCCAGGCCCTGTGTTCGCGTCGCGGTGCCCGTGGGGCACGGACTGGAGGGGTGCTCCTGTAATGGACCCAGGTCGCGAAACCTTTGAATGACTAGGATAGGAACACTCGCGAGGGCGCTCGGCTGTCCCCCTCCCTCGCGAGGCCTTGCAAAAGAGAAATCGAGGCGGGAGAGCGAAAAGTCAAAGAACCACAAGCCAAAGACGACAACAACTTCAATAAAACTTCGAATGAGAAGGAGCAAGCCAACTGCGGAAAGCAAATGAAAAGCCGCGTCCGGCACCTAATCTAGTCTTCGACGTCTTCTCACCAGTGCAGAGCTAAGTGCTGCCACTGGGCGTAGGAGGGAGCCCCAGGGCCTGAGGCCGGTGCTCCTGAGACTCCGGGGCGTGTACAGCCCCAACTCATTATTACGTGAGAGTGTCACGGGGGCGAGCTTCACAGGCATTGGCCTTCTTCACAGGCTCCGGGCCTTTTCCAAAATGCGACAGCTTCACAGGCATTCGCCTTCTTCACAGGCTCTGGGCCTTTTCCAAAACGCGATGGCTTCACAGGCATTCGCCTTCTTCACAGGCTCCGGGCCTTTTCCAAAACGCGATGGCTTCACAGGCATTCGCCTTCTTCACAAGCTCCAGGCCTTTTCCAAAACGCGATGGCTTCACAGGCATTCGCCTTCTTCACAGGCTCCGTGCCTTTTCCAAAACGCGATGGCTTCACAGGCATTCGCCTTCTTCACAGGCTTCGGGCCTTTTCCAAAACGCGATGGCTTCACAGGCATTCGCCTTCTTCACAGGCTCCGGGCCTTCTAGGGGTAGAACCTCCGGAGGTGCTGGATGTTCCATGCATTCTGGACTGGCACCCCCTCCTGAGTCTCCAAGCGCACGGACCCGGGCCTGGAAATATGAACAACTTTGAACGGGCCCTCCCACATGGGAGAGAGCTTGTGCAGCCCCTCCCTGGAGAGAACCCGCCTGAGCAAGAGGTCTCCTACCTCGAGAGTTCTAGGGCGGATGTTGCGGCAGTGATATCGCCGCAGTGCTTGTTGGTACCTCGCCGCTCGTAGCGCGGCTTCTCAGCGACGTTCCTCCCCCAACACGAGGTCCATCCCCCGCATGGCGTCCTACTGCGCCTCATCGAACACCAGGACCCGCGCGGAGCGACGTCTGACCTCGTGGGGGAGGACCGCTTCGGCTCCGTAGACCAGGAAGAACGGGGTCTCTCCCGTCGGCTAGGTCGCGGTTGTGCGGATGGGCCACAACACGGACTGAAGCTCGTCGTACCAACCTCTGCCGCGGGCCTCCAACTTCTTCTTGAACGTCCTGGTCTTGAGGCCCCTCAGGACCTCCGCGTTGGCTCGCTCGGCCTGGCCGTTGCTTCGGGGGTGCGCCACCGAAGCGTAGCATATCTGCGTTCCAAGGTTAGCACAGTATGTTTTGAAGAGGTTACTGGTGAACTGCGAACCGTTGTCCGTGATGATGCGGTTCGGCACCCCGAACCGGCTCACGATGCCCTTGATGAACTTGACCGCGGAACCCGCGGGAATGGTGCGGACAGCCTCTACTTCAGCCCACTTGGTGAACTTGTCCACGGCGACGTAGAGGTAGCGGTAGCCCCCTGGCGCCCGAGGAAACGGGCCCCAGATGTCCAGCCCCCAGACTGCGAATGGCCACGAAAGGGGTATAGTCTGCAGGCCTCCTGCTGGCTGATGGATCTGCTTGGTGTGGAACTGGCAGGCCTCACAAGCTTTCACTAGTTCGACGGCGTCATTGAGCGCGGTGGGCCAATAAAACCCACTGCGGAACGCCTTGCCGACAAGGGTCCGTGATGATGAATGGTGTCCACAGTCTCCGCCATGTATATCTTCCAGCAGTTCCTTCCCTTGCTCCCTGGAGATGCAGCGCAGGGATACATCATTTGGTCGCTTCCGGTAGAGCTCTCCATCCTTGATGCAGTATGCTGTGGCCTGGCGTGCCACTCGCTCCGCTTCCTCCTCCTTCTCCGGCAGGGTCCCTTGCGTTAAGTAACTCCAGAGCTCCGTGATCCAACATCCCTCCTGAGGTTCCATCGTCAGGAGCAGGCGTGCTCCTGAGGCCGGGCCATAGGCTGGAGCTCCTGAGGCAAGTGGCTGGGGGAGTTCCTCCCGGGGCTGAGCCGTGTTTGATAATGACGGCAGGGCTGAGGGCTTGAAGAGCCGCTCCTCGAAAACGCCAGGCTCCTGAGGTAACCGTCTGGACGCCCGTTTGGCGATGTCGTCGGCCTCCTGATTGGTGCCACGGGGCACATGCTGCAACTCCAACCCCCAGAACTGCTTCTCCATCCTGCGGACCTCCGCAAGGTAGGCTTCCATGTGCTCATCCTTTGGCTCGTACATCTTGTTGGAGAAATTGACAAGGAGCTGCGAATCGCCCTTGATGGTGAGGTGTTTCACCCCCAGGGCAGCTGCGGCCTTCAAGCCTGCTATTAAACCTTCATACTCCGCTATGTTGTTGGAGACCTTTTCACCTTGCTGGAAACAGAGCTGCACAGCGTAATAGAGCTTGTCCTGAGTGGGCGATATAAGCACCGCCCCAGCCCCAGCGCCATGCCTGGAGAACGCCCCATCGAAGTACATGACCCAGCCTTCTGGCGCCTCGCTTCCCGGGGATAGGGACCGATCCTCGTCGACCTTGAGGCCTGGGGCCTCCATCCATTCTGCCACAAAATCTGCCAACGCTGCTCCCTTGATGACTCAGGTCGTGCTGAATTCGAGCTGAAACGCTTGCAGTTCTATGTTCCACTCAGCGACCCTTCCAGCTGAGTTAGGGCTCCTGAGCACTCTCTCTAGGGGGTATGACGAGACGACCTTGATGGGGTGACCCTGAAAATAGTGCCGCAGCTTGCGCGAGGCCACCAGTAGCGCGAGGAGGAGTTTCTGAGGCATGGGGTACCGTGCCCTCGCATCCCGCAACACCGTGCTGACGAAGTACACCGGGTTCTCTACGAGGTTGGGCGCATCAGTGCTGGCGGCTCCCTTCGGAGACCATGGCGCTTCTTGAGGCGACGAGGCCTCCTGAGGCTGGCCATCTGGGGGAGGAGCCTATTCCGCCTCCGGTGCACTCCTCTGCGGCGGCTGATCCTCCTCAGCTGCGGCGGCGGTTTCTGTGGGTCTTCCTTGTTCATGCTTTGCCTTGTCCCGGGCTGCTGCTGTGGTTTTGATTCGATGCTCCTCTCTAACCGCCACCAGGGCTGCGCTGGCAGAGTACGGAGTGGTGGCGAGGTAAAGCACCAGGGGCTCTTGAGGGCGCGGAGCCACCATGACCGGTGGGCTTGTCAGGTATCTCTTGAGATCCTGGAACGCCTTGTCGGCCTCTTTAGTCCACTCAAAGGGCCCCTTTTTCTTCATTAGCTAGAAGAAGGGCAGCGCTCATTCCCCCAACTTGGAGATGAAGCGCCCTAGCGCGGTCACGCACCCGGTGAGCTTCTGCATTTCTCTGAGGGTCTTTGGCGGGCTCATGTCTTCCACCGCCTTGACCTTTTCCGGGTTAGCCTCGATGCCTCGGTGGGACACGAGGAAACCCAAGAGCTTGCCCGAGGAGACTCCGAACAAACACTTCTCTGGGTTGAGCCGTAGGTTCACCGCGTTGAGGCTCGCGAAGGTTTCCTCCAGGTCTTGTATCAGGGTCCTGGCCTCCCGAGACTTTACCACGATGTCATCGACGTAAGCTTCAACATTCTTCCCGAGCTGCGGGCCCAAGGTGATGTGCATCAGCCGCTGAAAGGTCGCCCCTGCGTTACGCAGCCCGAATGGCATGCACGTGTAGCAGTACACCCCACACGGGGTTAGGAAGGCTGTCTTTTCGACGTCTTCCACCACCATCTTGATCTGGTGATACCCAGAAAAGGCATCCAAGAAGCATAGCAGGTCGCATTCCGCGGTGGAATCGACGATCTGGTCGATGCGGGGAAACGGGAATGGATCTTGCGGGCATGCTTTGTTGAGGTTGGTGAAGTCGACACACATGCGCTCCTTCCCTCCCTTCTTTGGCACAACGACAGGGTTGGCCAACCAATCCGGGTATCGGACCTCGCGAATGACCCCAGCGGCTTCTAATTTGCGGGTCCCTTGGACGATGAAGGCCTGCTTTTCTGTGGACTGCCGCCTGGCCTTCTGCTTCACAGGGCGCATGTTGGGGCACACATCGAGGTGATGCTCGATTACTCTCCTAGGGATCCCTGCCAACTGGTCAGGCTCCCAAGCAAATACCTTCTTGTTTGCGCGCTGGAACCCGACCAGGGCCTCCTCCTGCTCAGGTTCGAGGTTGGCGCCTATGGTGAAAGTGGCGTTGGTGGACCCGTCCTCATCGAGGGGTATCTGCTTGGTTTCTGCCTTGTCCGGGGTGAACAATTGTTTCTTCTTGGCGGGTGCAGCCCCCTTGGGCTCGGGGGTCTCCAAGTCGGCGGGCCGCGCCGACGCCGCCGTCTTGAAGGCGAGCTTGAGCACCCGCAGTGCGTCTCCGGTGTCCCCGTGCACGGTGAGGGCACCGCTGCTCCCGGGCATCTTCATGAGGTTGTACGCCGGGTGCGTCGCGGCCATGAATTGGGCCAGCGCTGGGTAGCCGAGGATGGCGTTGTAGGGGAGGTCGATGGGGGCGATGTCAAAGTCGACCAGCTCCGTACGGAAGTTGTCGTAGGTGCCGAAGGTTACTGGGAGCCGGATCTGTCCCAAGGAGCTGGATGATCCGCCCCCAACGCCTGAGAAGGGCTGGCTAGGTTGCAGCCATTCCAGGGGTATGCGGAGGAGATCGAAGGCCTTGATTGAGAGCACGCTGAGGCCCGCACCGCCATCGATGAGAGTTCTGGTGACAGCCACCTGGCAGATGGTGGGGGTGCACAGCATGGGGAGCGCACCCGAGCAGGCCGAGTTGGGAGGGTGGTCCTCCGAGCTGAAGGTCAGGCCGGCCTTGGGCGCCGCCCGGTCCGGGAGAGCCCCCTGCCGCGTGGAAGCGGCACTAACCTGGCGGATGAACGGCTTGACGTGGTGACTTGCAGGCGGCGCCTGCGAGCTGCCCAAGAGGGCCGCGACGACCGGGGGTGTTGGTGTAGCGCGATGGGCGGAGAAGAGGCCGCGGGGCTCTTCCCAAGAGGCCACGGAGGCTGCCGGCGGGTGGAACAGCCATGTGCGCGGAGCGCCGGTGGGGGCCATGGGGAGCCAGTTGGCCATGACCCTATCGTCACCTCCAGCTTCGAGGAGGGCCTCCTCGCTCGCCAGCAAGAAGGCCAGCGGATCTGTCGCGCCGCCGTAGCGCGGCGGCGTCGTTGGCTTGAACTCGTCCGGCCACCGTACCCGTTGCAGGGCTGGGACCAGGGCTCGGAGCCCCTTGGACCTCGTGCTGGCGCCAGCGGCCGGAGCGGGCGACGCGCTACTCATCGCGAGGCAGGCCGTGGAAGTGGCGGAAGAGAAAGCTCCGGTGCCCCCCTACCTGGCGCGCCAAATGTCGGATTTCGGGTTCCGGCAGACCCTTGAGGTTCGAACACTCGGGTGCGCGTGGAGATCTCGCTTCCTACCTACCTACACCCCTCCGCCTCTCTAAGATCTAAGCTATGGAAAGAACAACACAAGAGACACAGGGTTTATACTGGTTCGGGCCACCGTTGTGATGTAATACCCTACTCCAGTTTGTGGTGTGGTGGATTGCCTCTTGGGCTGATGATAATGAATGATACAAGGAAGAACAGCCTCGCGAGGGTCTGTTCTTGGCTAGGGCGATGAACTGCTGGGAGGAGTTCAGCCACCCTTCTCTCTCTCCCTCTCTCTTTGATCGAACCCCCGCTCCTCTGTGGGTGGCTGGTCCTATTTATAGAGGCCCTGGTCCTCTTTCCAAATATCGAGCGGGAAGGGAGCCAACAATGGCGGGCTAATTTGAAGGGGGACAACTAGTACTAGCTACCCTGACAAAAGTAGTCTTCGCCTGCACAAAGCTCTGTTGGCGATGCCGTCCTGGGCTCCACGATGACCTCCGTCTTGCAGTCCTTCTGGTCTTGGTCTTGTTGCACCGAAATGGCAACCTTTTCCTAATGCCTTGGTACTCCGTGGCTGCGCTTGCCCCCTTTGCACCAAAGAGGAAAGGAGGACACTGCGCGGGCTGGCAGCCGCCTGGCGCCCTTGGTCATCATGGCTTGCGTCACGGGCACCTCGTGAGGTATCCCGCCTTGATCACTCCGCCTCCTCGTGAGCCAGCCTGATGAGGCCGTGCCTGAGGAAGCTCTGTGTTGTCCACCCCGCGAGGCTTGGCCCCTCGCGAGGGTCTTGGGTCTGTGTTGATGAAGATGGGCCATGCTGGGCCCCCCTTTGAGCCACGCCGTAGGCCGCAGGCAGGCAAGTCTGGGGACCCCCGTTCCCAGAATGCCAACAGATTCTATTAAGCAACGGGGAGTCGCTGTCAAACACAATCCCATTCCGATGTTTCCAGAGCTCCCAAAGGGAAAGGATGATGATGGTCTGCGAGTGCCTCGCCGGCATGCCGTCCCCTCCTATGTTTACCAGCCATGATGGTAGCATGTCGTCCTACGTTGGCGTCCACTCCGGCTTGCCCAGTGCCGTGCAAATCTGCAGCCAAAAGGACCGGGAGAAGGCGCACTGAAGCATGATATGGTTCGTCGTTTCATCCTCCTGGTCGCAAAGCGGGCAAACCTCCTGATGCGGCAGCCCCCTCCTGGCCAAACGATCCGAGGTCCAACAGCGGTTCCGCACCCTGAGCCAAGTGAAAAAATGGCACTGAAGGGGGGCCCGATTTTCCCATGTTGCTGCCGCTGTCGGGACCACCTCCCTGCCTAAGAACTTCACCTCGTAAGCCGAGCTAGCAGAGTAGACCCCGTTCCTCACCCATGCCCACATGATCCGGTCGTGCACTCCCTCCTGGAGTTGATATCCTTGGA
The DNA here is from genome assembly GCF_056163025.1 of Triticum urartu. NCBI lineage: Eukaryota > Viridiplantae > Streptophyta > Magnoliopsida > Poales > Poaceae > Triticum > Triticum urartu. The sequence continues at coordinate 534,971,465 of NC_141874.1, forward strand.
CCCGCTCCCACAACGCCATAAACTGGAGGAGCGCTGGCCCCTCCAAATTCGGACCCACGTACTGCGCCCACGCGCCATTAGCTAATGCCTCGTTGACGTGGAGTGGCCGGTGATCGCGTTTGGGAATCCTGGAGTAGATGGCTGGTGCAACTTCCCCGATCCTGAATCCTTCCAGCCACCTGTCCTCCTAGAACAAAGCATGTCTACTGTCTCCGACCGTCGTGTGCATCGCTGCGTTGCATAGTTGTCGGATTTCGGGTTCCCGCAGACCCTTGAGGTTCGAACACTGGGGTGTGTGCGGAGATCTCTCCCCTACCGATCTACGCCCAATCTCCTCGCGTGATCTAAGCTGGAAACAACGAACAACACAAGGGACACGAGGTTTATACTGGTTCGGGACACCGTTGTGGTGTAATAACCTACTCTAGTGTGTGGTGTGGTGGATTGCCTCGGAGGCTGATGGTGAACAGTACAAGGGAAGAACAGCCTCGCGAGAGGTGTTCTTGAGCTGGTGCGATGAACTACTAGGGTGAGTTCAGTTGCCTCTTTCTCTCTCTGCTAGGGTTCTACCAGATCTTTCATCGTCGATGTCCTTCCGGGGTGTCTCCCCCTCTCTCTCTCTGGGTGTCTCTCTGCTTGTGATGGCTAGCTCTATTTATAGAGGCCCTGGGCCTCTCCCCATTTAATGAGCAGGAAGGGCGCCAACAATTGGCCATTTTGAAGGGGAACATCTAGTACAAGTTAGCCTGACCAAAGGTGGTCTTCGGCTGCCAAAAGTACTGGTGATGACACCGTCTTGGGCTCCACGGTGACCTCCATCCTGCCGTTCTGCTGGTCTTGGTCTCGTTGCACCGGAATGGCAACCTTTGCCCGATGCCTTGGCTTGCGCTTGCCCCCTTTGCACCAAAGGGGAAACAAGGACACTGCGCAGGCCGGCCCCTCGCGAGGCTTCCAGTCGTCCGCCCCGCGAGGCTTGGCCCCCTGCGAGGGTCTTGAGCTTGAGCTGATGAAGATGAGCCGTGCTAGGCCCCCACTTGAGCCATGCCGCAGGCCGCAGGCAGGCAATCTTGGGGAGCCCCATTCCTAGAACGCCGACAGTAGCCCCAGGCCCAAGGCGCGCCCCGGGCTTGGCCTAGCAGGAAAGCGAAGGGGCAAGCGTGAAGCGCCGTGGGCCCTAACAGCCTGCGGCAATGGGCGCCGCGTGGCAATTGATTAGACATGGGCGTCTGCGCTTCCCTACGACACCTCGGCAACCGCATGACTTGACATGTCCCTGCATGCAAAGAAACCGGTCATGATTACCTGCGATCGTGGTGCTCGACGGTTGGCCTCCTCCGGCTATAAGTACGGGGCTGCGCGAGTCCCTTCAGTCCATCCCTTGCTGCCGCTCCTTTCCTTCTTCTTCCCCGCTCTTGCTTATCCTTACGCCAATGGCACCAATCTGTCGGTTCTCCGCAGAATAGAAGGGAAAGGCCCCCTGTCAGTGTCAAAACCGGCAGATCTTGGGTAGGGGGTCCCGAACTGTGCGTCTAGGCCGGATGGTAACAGGAGGCAAGGGACACGAAGTTTTACCCAGGTTCGGGCCCTCCCGATGGAGGTAAAACCCTACGTCCTGCTTGATTAACATTGAAGGTATTGGTAGTACAAGAGTAGATCTACCACGAGATCAGAGAGGCTAAACCTAGAAGCTAGCCTATGGTATGATTGTTGTTGTCTATGTTGTCCTAAGGACTAAAACCCTTCGGTTTATATAGACACCGGAGAGGGTTAGGGTTACACAAAGTCGGTTACAATGGTAGGAGATCTGTATATCCGTTTCGCCAAGCTTGCCCTCCACGCCAAGGAAAGTCCTATCCGGACACGGGACGAAGTCTTCAATCTTGTATCTTCATAGTCCGGGAGTCCGGCTGAAGGTATAGTCCGGTCATCCGGACACCCCCTAATCCAGGACTCCCTCAGTAGCCCCTGAACCAGGCTTCAATGATGATGAGTCTGGCACGCAGTTTGTCTTCGGCATTGCAAGGAAGGTTCCTCCTCCAAGTACTTCATAAAAGATTTTGAACACAAAAATAGTGTCCGGCTCTACAAAATAAGTTTCCAAATATTTCCATAGAGAGAATAATATTTACACAAATCTAATCTGCTGACGTATTCCGTAGCGTGACACACCACGGCCAAGCCTTTATCCGAGTCGTTTTATTACCCCACCTCAGCGTGTTACGCGAGGCGGTTTCATTGGCACGTCTTGTTAAAGCAGAGATCGTGTCCCCTTATTCCGGGATTCTCATCAATACGGGCGTGGGTAACCCAACCGCTTCTGGGACTCCTAGATTATAGGCAAGTCCAAGCAGACACAGAGAGGACGCTTGATATTCACCCTCTTTATAAAGGGACAAGGCTTTCTACTTTTCCCTCCCATGTTCAATCGAATCCTTCCCCCGCCTCAAGCTCAAACGCCCAAGGTCCAGGTCAGGTGCTCCGAACCTTCAGTCATGTCCGGATCTAGCCTTCAAGGCCGATGGGTGCCTTCCTCCATCACGAAAGAAGACATCAAAAAGTTGAGGGAGGCCAGATATCTGACCGCCGAGATTTTGCATCAGCTGCCTCCCCGGGGACAGGTTGTCCCTTCTCCCGAACCCAACGAGAGCGTCGTGTTCGTCTCCCACTTCCTCTGAGGTCTAGGCCTTGCTTTGGATCCTTTCGTCAGGGGCTTGATGTTCTACTACGGGCTAGATTTGCACGATCTAGCTCCGGACTCCTTTCTTCATATCACAACATTTATCATCGTGTGTGAGGCCTTCCTCCGGGTTACCCCCCACTTTGGCCTATGGCTCAAGACCTTTGAAGTAAAGCCGAAGATGATCGAGGGGCAACATGCGGCATGTGGAGGTGTCTCAATACGCAAGATGAAGGGAGCTCCATGGCCCAAAGGTTCCATCCCAGAGGTATCTGAATTGTGGCAACAGGAGTGGTTCTACATCACGGCTCCTAGAAGCGCCAAGTGGGCGGCCGCCCCCGTTTTCCGCTCGGGCCCTCCACCACAACTGATGTCATGGATTAGCCGAGGACTGAGCTGGGGTCCAGCCAAGGACGTGCCTATGCTGCAAATCCGCATTCGAGATCTCTTTAATGGAGATCTCAGTTTGATTGCGGTGATACAAGTCATGCTGGTCCGTCAAGTCCAGCCGTGCAAACGCCGGCCCCTTCCCTTGTGGAATTTCAATCCTGAGGGACCGCGTGACATTCAAAATTTCCTCGGCCTGACGCACGAGGAGATGTACAAGTCGTTCTTCGGACCTCAAGTGGAGTGTCCGGAAATCACCGAGGACGTGGGCCTGAGCAGTATCCGTGCCGCCGAACAGGTAAGGAATCTTCCAGCCGAATATACTATCTCTCACTTGTTACGAAGTTATCTCTGAGAATTTGCTCTTTGACCAGGACTGGCTAACAAAGGCGAAGCTGATCCGGTATTCGGCCCCCCTTCCTGAGGGTTTGGAAAATCCGGTACTGGAAAAGATGCTCCAAGTCGCACCCTGCCCGGAGCCCTTGAAGAAAGATACCGGGGAGGATAATACGGGCGGACGCGGGCCCCCAACGCTGCCCATTCTAACCGAGGGAGCGAGCGTCTTCATGAAGGAAGACGACCGGAGGAGGAAAAGGACCGCGCCCGGGGGTTCGGAAGTCGAAGCTTCCAAACGGGAGAACAAGTCTCCCACAGAGGGTCTTACCCTGGGGGGCGCTGTTGCCGCACAAAGTCCGCGGGGGGATCAATTCTCCCACGAGTCGTAAGTGACCCAAAATACTTTAATAGTACAGATACGCCATCTTTTTCTTCTGAGAATGGAACCACCGCATATATCTTTGCAGTTCGGGCCTTAGCCCCTCTCAAATGAGCTCGTCTTCGAGGGATCTCCTTCCAGAGATGATGGAGAGTGAAACGCCTCCTCCGGACTCCTCCGCTCCGGAAGCGGGTGACCCTGAAGTGTCATCGCGGAGGGCTTCTCCGAGTCCGGCGAGGCCAAAAAATAATCCCGTTGACCCCCGAAGCTCCCAGTGTCCAGTTCCCGAAGAGAGCAGACAAAAGAGTCCGGCACCGTCTTGTGTGCGATCGTATGTTCTGAGGGAGTTGGTGGGGCGAGCGGCCATCTCAGACGAACACCGTGTGCTGATGAATACGGTGATGGAGAGGATATCATCTGCCGAAAGCGGATTACATGAAGCTTTTATGAGTCTACTAACAGGCTTTGAGGTACGTAAAAGAATGTATGATAGTCCTGCACATGCTAGGTGTGCCCTGTCTAGATAGTAGCCCCTGAGGCTCTGGTTGTCGTCGGAAACGACGACGAACAGAGGATCATATTCCCAGGCAATAACCATACTGCCTTTATGTGCAGGTAATGGAAGCTCCGGTGGCTAGCCGGACAAGCGAGTTTGCCCATTTAGAATGGCAGTTGGATGCGGCAGATGCCGACATCGATCTTGTTAACAAAAGGCTTGACGAGGCACAGGGTAAGTGTCATTATCTGGTAAACGCCGCATAGTAAGAGCAGTATGAAGCCAGTATCTTTAATATGTTATGACTGCAGATGGAGCTGCCACCGTTGAAGCCTTGCGGGCGAAACTTGCCCGAGCCAAGGAACAAGCGAGGTTGGGTAATGCGGCTGCTTTGAAGGCGCCCGAAGAGTTGCGAGCCGAGAAGGTCGCGCATGGCGAGAGCCGAGACAAGATGGCCAAGATGGCCATAGAATTAAAAGCCGCCGCCGACCGTTGCCAGGTTCTCGAAAAGGAAAATCAAGCGAAGGCATCGGACCTTGAGAAGGCTGTTGCGACGAGAAAGGACCTCCGCTCTGCTATGAGGGCAAAGAAGGAGGAGCTGCGGGAAGCCGGAGATATTGTAGCCAGGAAATCCTTTATGTTGCGGAGGAAGTTCGGAGATCCACGATATGCACCTCTAGATCGTCTGTGGAGTTTGGAGGATGTATACATGGATTTGGCGGCGAGCGCTGCCGATGTGGCCAAGTATTTCCAGGGTCAGACAGACCGTGAAGTAGACCGGCTGTTTTGGAGACAATTCCATTCTCCCGAGCATCCACTTTCCTCGAGTGACCAATTGGCCGAATGGGCCGAACTAAATATGTTGATCGGACTCTCCATGAGGTCTGTTGTAGATCAGCTATGGCCGGAAAGGTCGAAACCAGACTCTTATTTCGGCTTGGTGCAGCAGTTCCTTGATGTGGTGCCACGCATTGATGCGATGAAGAGGTCGGCGTGCATAGAGGGCGCACGGATGGCCTTTGCCCGTGTTAAAGCATACTGGGCGGAGATGGATGCTACCACCGTTGCAGCGCGGGATTCGGCCATAGGTCGAAGGGCTGCTGAGCATTACTTTGAAGAAGTTCTTGAGGGTGCTTGTTTGATAGAGACCCAGTGCTCAAAAAATATTATGTTTTGAGTGATATGTAATCTCATTGTAAGCGAAATGCTTTTATAATTTTTTGTAAGGCTATTTTTATACTTTTTCCTGAAAGTAATATGATGCCTCCTGTGCGGCCATTTATGTATACATGTGTATAACCTGAAAGATTGCAGTCGTCGGCTTCAACCCTCACGCATATAATGCGGAGGTGCTCGCACAAACACGCGTTCACACTTAACCCAACGTCTTGGTCCTATTGAGGAGGTGATAGCGGAGCGAGCGAGGCAACCGGACTATAATGCTTTAGCACTTTCACTTAGCCATAGGAGTTTGACAGGGGGGCTACTAGATAGCCCCTGGTGGCTCCGCACTCTCCTGATCCGGGGTGCGTACGTGCCTGGCTGGAAAACGGCCCTTCATTAAGGCGGAGGAATTCTATCATTCCGACAGGTCGTTGGGTGGTTGACTAGTCTCACGCTATATCATCACAGTCAGTTTTCGGCTTTCTCTACTAAGGTGCTCGTCCGGATGAACCAGGGCACAATCGCAGTAGTTCTCCTGGTGCTACCTTAGACGGTAAAGCGGAATGTAAGGCACCAAAACACAGGAGCCGGGCAAACCCAACATTTGACCAAAGACAATGATTTGGAGCTGATGCATATAAGGCAACTCGCGACGCCGAACACTCCCTAATGTATTCGGTCTTAGTGGTATAAACCGGGCCTAAATAATGGCCTTTGTAAGAAGCCCCTTCTGTCCAGGTACGGGCATTGTTCTAGCGTGGCCACATGCCAAGACATCAGCATCCTTTAGTGGAGATGTATCAACAAGAGACAGTAAAAAAGGTTTACGCAGGGTCTTAATCTAAAAAGAATCCTTGGAATGGTCCCTGCTGCACGTCTGCGCCTATGTCTCCGTTGTGCCGTATCCTGGACGGGTGTAGCACGATGATCGTCTGTAAAAGAGAGGAATTTAGGTGAAAAAGTTGTCGTGCAGAAGGATAGTTTTTTAAAGAAACCATGCATAATTCAAGATGAGAAGAAATTGCCACTTGTCTGCGCGCGTTGAGCCCCTTGTATTGACAAATAGGGGTGTGACTGTTTATAGCGGCGCCGGATTCGATTAGTTGTGTCTGAGGTCTTGACGACCTATTGGATGCTTTCGCTGGTCCGGGCGCCTTTAGTGTGCGGCTGCCAAGGCAGCCTCACTCTCTTCGGCGCGCAGAGATCGCTTGATATTTCCATGCACTGCGATGATGCCACGTGGACCAGGCATCCTGAGTGTGAGGGAGGCGTAGTGTGGTATTGCATTAAAGTGAGCGAACGCTTCGCGTCCGAGCAATGCTTGATAGCCACTTTGAAACGGAGCGATGTGGAAAGTTAGATGCTCACGACGGAAGTTATCGGGGGAGCCGAATATAACTTGTAGTAGGAGGGAGCCCGTGCAACGAGCCCCTGGGCCTGGCGTTACTCCTTTGAAGGTAGTATTGCTATGGCGAATTTTTGTTGGGTCTAACCCCATCCCGCGGATTGTATCCTGATATATTAGGTTTAGGCTACTGCCACTATCTATCAAGACTCGTGTGAAGTGATATCCGCCAATTACTTGGTCTAATACTAGGGCAGCCCATCCTGCGTGCCGGATACTTGATGAGTAATCGCGATGGTCGAAAATGATCGGTTGAGACGACCAGTGGCAGGACCTCGCGGTTACAGGCACTTGGGTATATTTTTCTGGGGGTGCCGCGTTGTTTTTTCCCTTGATCACGTGTAACACGTTTACAGTTTTGACTTCTGTTGGAAATTTCTTTTGTTCCCTTGTGTCTTGCTTGGGAGGCTCGTCCTCGTCCTCACTTGGCGTATCCTCCCCCTTGTGTACGGTGTTGAGCTTGCCGGACTGCTTGAAGACCCAACATTCTCTGTGGGTATGATTAGCTGGTTTACCAGGGGTACTATGGATCTGACATATTTGGTCCAGAATTTTGTTGAGGCTAGACAGTTCATCCCTGGTGCCTTTAGGGGGCGGGTTTTGACCTGGCCGAGAGCTTTTGAATCCGGCATTTACTGTCATGCCCTTCGTGCGGTCTTCTTTATTCCGGCGTTTGTTATTGCTGTTGGGCCGTGATTTCCCGTTTCCATCTCTAGCTTCGGATGTACTGGGGTCGCTGGTGCTGCATCTGGCTAGCCAGCTGTCCTCACCCGCGCAAAAGCGGGTCATGAGGTTTGTCAATGCGGCCATCGTTCTCAGCTTATTTTGGCCGAGGTGTCTGGCGAGCCATTCGTCATGGATGCTATGCTTGAAAGCCGCTAAGGCTTTGGCGTCCGGACAGTCAACAATCTAGTTCTTTTTAGTAAGAAACCTATTCCAAAGGTTTCGGGCTGACTCTCCGGGCTGTTGAGTTATATGACTCAGATCGTCCGCATCCGGAGGTCGGACATAAGTCCCTTGAAATTTTGCCCGAAAGGCGTCTTCGAGCTCTTCCCAACTTCCAATGGAGCTTTCGGGGAGGCGTTTGAGCCAGTGACGAGCTGGCCCTTTGAGCTTGAGGGGTAAGTACTTGATGGCGTGGAGATCATCACCCCGAGCCATATGGATATGAAGGATGTAGTCCTCAATCCAGACCCCAGGGTCTGTTGTTCCGTCGTATGCCTCTATGTTTACGGGCTTGCATCCCTCTGGAAATTCATGGTCCAGCACCTCATCGGTGAAACATAGGGGGTGTGCGGCACCCCTGTAGCTGGGTGTGCCGCGTTGTTCGGATGTTTGTTGTGTTGCATTGTATGCTGGGACGCGCTTGCGTGGTCCATAGATAGATCTTGTTGCACCGTCCTTTGGATGCGAGCCCTAGCATGGGTCGCGTGTTGTATTGTGAGCGGCGTTGAATGCCCTTCTGTGTTGGTAGAGGGGTCGTCTATCCGACCAGGTGGCTGCTTTGATGTTTGGTTGTGGGGGGTCTGAGGCCTCCTCATTGAATTCGGGTAGCAGCTTCCGCTTTGGGTAGCTCTTGGAGGGGCGATCATCGTCGTACCTTGCTGCTGTGTTGAGTATTTTACTCCATCTGATTTGGAGTGTGTCTTGAGCGGCCTTGAGCCTTTGCTTCTGCTTTTTAAGACTCCTCGCGGTGGCAACAAGCCTTTTACGGGCATTCTGCTGCTCCGGGTGTCTGTCCGGCGTTATGTTGTCCGGACCATTATCCTTGATGGGGTTTGTTTGTTCGGTTTGATTATCTGGATTGCCGTTGTCCGGCAACAGTTCGCCCTGCTCCAGCGCTGGGTCTGTGTGATCGTTATTTTTGTAGAGGCGGGATTTGGGGCGGCGCTTACACCGCCTCTTTGACTGCTTTTCGAGGGAACAAGCCTTCAGTGCGTCCTTCCGCTCCTCGTCGTCATCTTTTGGTGCGTCCACCATGTATACGTCATATGACGAGGTGGCGTTCCAGGGCCCAGTAGGCGCTGGTTCTTCATCGTCTCCTTTATCGGTGTCCATACCGTCGATTTCCTCGGAGTCAAAGTCGAGCATGTCGGCTAAATCATCAACAGTGGCTACAAAGTGGGTGGTGGGTGGGCTTTGAATTTCTTCATCGTCCGAATCCCAACCTTGCTAACCGTAGTCCGGCCAGGACTCTACTGATAATGAGAGAGACTTCAGTGTCTTTAGAATATCGCCGAAAGGCGAGTGCTGAAAGATGTTCACGGCAGTAAACTCCATGATCGGCGCCCAATCGGATTAGATCGGTAGGGGCGCGGAGGGTTCGGAGTCCGGAGAGGAATCCGGCTCCTTGGAGTCACGAGTCTCGCGGAGTGCGGGGCTGGTGTTTGGCTCAATCACCGTTGGGACCGCAGCCCCCGAGGCGGCGTCCAACCGCCCATCCTCGATCGGCGCAGTTGGCTCCGAATTAAGGGTCGAAGCCGATGCGGGTGCGGCCTCTAGGGCACTGTTTGGCGGCAGAGCTAGATCATGCTCGTCGGGACAGTGTGGCGCGCTCGGCAGTGGCTCGAATCAGTCGAAGATCAAGTCCCCGCGGATGTCAGTCGTGTAGTTTAAACTTCCAAATCTGACCTGACGGCCAGGGCGTAGCTTTCGATCTGCTCCAGATGGCCAAGTGAATTGGCCCGCAGTGCGAAGCCGCCGAAGACAAAGATCTGCCCGGGGAGGAAGGTCTCACCCTGGACTGCATCGCTATTGATGATCGTAGGAGCCATCGAGCCTGACGGGGACGACACAGAGGAACTCTCAATGAAAGCACCAATGTCGGTGTCAAAACCGGCGGATCTCGGGTAGGGGGTCCCGAACTGTGCGTCTAGGCCGGATGGTAACAGGAGGCAAGGGACACGAAGTTTTACCCAGGTTCGGGCCCTCTCGATGGAGGTAAAACCCTACGTCCTGCTTGATTAATATTGAAGGTATGGGTAGTACAAGAGTAGATCTACCACGAGATCGGAGAGGCTAAACCCTAGAAGCTAGCCTATGGTATGATTGTTGTTGTCTATGTTGTCCTACGGACTAAAACCCTCCAGTTTATATAGACACCGGAGAGGGTTAGGGTTACACAAAGTCGGTTACAATGGTAGGAGATCTGTATGTCCGTTTCGCCAAGCTTGCCCTCCACGCCAAGGAAAGTCCTATCCGGACACGGGACGAAGTCTTCAATCTTGTATCTTCATAGTCCGGGAGTCCGGCTAAAGGTATAGTCCGGTCATCCGGACACCCCCTAATCCAGGACTCCCTCACCCCCCGAGAGGGTCCTGACCCACTTCCGCCGAAGAAGCGGCTGGTCCTCTGCCATCGAGAAGAGGGTGCTCAGCAGGAGGCATCGAGGCCCTGGTACGAGCGGCCGCCGCCTGGGTATCCGCTTCCCTTGTTCGCCCGCCTCGTGGGTCCTGGGGGAGAAGGCGTCGAGCGACATCGACGGTGCCACCGTCGACGCCGGCAAGTCATGGTGGTGTGTGTCGTTCCTCCTGGAGTCCACGCCGAGCGCTCCTCTCTCGAGCTCATGCTCCACGCCACCATGCCTCCAAGCTCTTGGATTCGCCTTCCTCCTTCCTTCGCCTTTGAGATGCCGCCGAGCGGGGCTCTGGAGCTCTGGCTACAGCACGCTAACTACAGTACCCTTGCGACCGGAGCGGAGGTCGCGGTCGTCGCTCTGGGCAAGGTCTTCATGACCCGGGGCTAGGGTGAAATCGCCCGGGGTCTGCCGGACGGTAGGTGCCCTCGTGATTCATCTTGAATACGACAGCACCTCCCTGATGTTCTTCAAGGTCTTCGATGCTGAAGGACGCCGGCTGGAGTGCTGCCCCAGGGAGAGCGGCAGGGGCGACAAACCGGCGAGGACCTGGCCCGCCCATCGGCCCTCCAGCAGCTCCTCAGGCGGCAGCGGAGGAGCTGGGGAATCCAGCGGCTCCCCCGAGATCCTCGTGACTCCGGAGACGAGCGATGACAGCTATGAGCCCCCGAGCTCGCGTCGTGCTCGGAGCCGGGCAGCTGCGTCCAGCCGCCGACACCACTGATCTGGATGGGGTTGGCGTCGACGTTGGGCAGCCCACTGTTGATGATGGCGTCCCTTGCAGCGGTGCGAGCGATTAGCGTTCCTTAGGATTAGTACTCTTGTTCCCTGTGAGGAATCGAAGCAACACCCCGCGGGGGCATGTAAGGCGTCTGCCATGTCTTTTATGAATATTATATCCGTAATACGAATCAATGCGAGGTGCTTGTCCTGTCTTGGCTCGGCTCCCCCTTTCTATCCTCACGAGGACTTGGCGCTCTACGCTGACAGATCCCAGTCCCCAGGAAGGCTTCACCCGTCGCTGGTATGCTAGGTCGCGATGCTGTGGTCAAGGCTAGGAGGTGAGCAGCCTGAGGTCCGGTAAGAGCCCCCGAGTCGCGATGCTCAGGAGGTCACCTTTAGCGCTCAAGCGGCCCTCGCTAGGCGAGAAAGGAAGGCAACGTCGCCGTGACAGAGCTGCACTGGGCGAGGGTTTTTGCGCTGCATTGGTTCAACTCTTGTAAGGGCGTGACTTATCTCTTGAGTTTGGTGTAGTTCCTCGACGAAGCGCCTGGCCCGAGCGGTGGCAGCTGAGGCGCTGCTGGGTTAGGCCCTTGCGAGTTTCTTCCCACCCCCCTGCACTTTCCTTAATGCTCTATGTCCTCAGGTCCCGGCCCTCGAGCGAGTTTAGCCGCCGCTGGTATGACAGGTCGCGATACCATGGGTCAAAGCCAGGGGGTGAGGGCTCGAGAGCCAGTAGGAGCCCATGAGTCGCGATGCTCAGGCGCCCCCCTTTTAACATGCAAGCGGTCCGTGCCGGAGAGAGGGAGAGGCAGCTCGTGACGTCCCTAGCGTTGCTCCTGGAGTAGGTCCTGCACACCAATCATGAAGAGAAACAAGACCTGTCGTTACGGTTGCCAGCCAACCTTTATCGCTCCAGGGAATTGATTGGGGCACTAAGGGCCTGGTGAGGTGGCGCCTTGCGGGGCTGCCGCGGCCAGAGCTCGACCACTCAGATTTATCGGCGTTGCAGGGACGGACCCGTGCACAGACGCTGTGCCAGAGCGAGCAGCACCATAGGTAGGCGTTAATCGAGCAGGTGATTAGGTCGGGTGTGTTAAGCATGTAGGAGGAAATTCATTTTAAGTAGATGCAGGAAAAGCGAACGCCGCTGGGCCAGGCCCGAGCAGCTCGGGGATGATGCAGCCCGAGGGGCGCCCCCGACAAGGTAAGTAAAGAGCATAAGCAAAACGGATACATGCCGCAGGGACGGACCCACGCGGCCTGGGAATGATGCGCCCTGTGGGCGCTCCCAGCAAAAAACGGAACTTAGAAAGATGTCACCTGGTGCCGTTGAAGATGAAGTGATGCTGAAGAAGCGGTCGATGCGCGATGAAGACGTCGATCCTCACGAGCCCCCGGGCCCAGGAGCCTCGAGAGGCTCCGGGGGCACAGGTGGGTTCCTGAGGGCCATTTCCATCTCCGCCAGGACCGCACGATGCCTGACCTCCTGAGCCTCCAGAATGCTCCTCAGCAAGCGCTGATGAGCGGCGACCGCATTCGGCAGGCCGAAAGGCATGCGAACATAGCTGTGAGGTGGACCCTCGCAACGCCCCACGCGCGAAGGCCAGAGGCGCTCCTGAGATGCGGCTCGGTTGAGCCCTAGCACATCGACGCAGACGCGCAGCCCACCATCCTCACCTGGATGTGGGGCCATGGTGGGCAAGCGGTGGCTGCCGCGCATGACTCTCGACTCCTGCAGCTCCTGAGTGTTGCTTGTGATGAACTCCTGAGGTTTTGGTCTTCCTTGCCTTGTATCATCCTGAGGGAAATGTGCCTGGAAGCACCCCTCCAAGTGGTGCCCGAGCGCCTCCCTCACGACCTCGGCAAGGTCGGTGGCTCTCCAAGAAAGAGCCCCCGAGCCCTACCTGAGGAGGGCGTCGGGCGCGCCTTCCTATGCGAGAGAGGGTGGCCCTCCCTGATTGGGCGCAGATCCTGACCCAACACCTCCGGAGGCGCCTGCCTCCTTATGGCTTAGGCCAGGCGAAACCTTCTTCTTCTTGGGGTCGCCTCGGGAAGTCTTCCGTTTCTGTGGTCCGGGTCTTCGATTGCTGCGGCTTGGAATGCGCACTCGAGTGAACACACTGCGTCCCTTTCTTCACAGGGTACGGTGATGACTCCACCGCTTCCTGGCATTTTGAGGACATTGTATCCATGGTGACTCACTGCCATGAACTTGGCCAGGGCTGGGTACCCAAGGATGGCATTGTATGGCAGACGGATGTGGGCGACGTCGAAGTCGATGAGCTCGGTGCGGTAGTTGTTGCGCTGCCCGAAGGTGACTGGAAGGCGAACCTGCCCTATCGGAACAGTGGAACCATCCATGACTCCTGAGAATGGCTTGGTTGGCTGAAGCTGATCGTACGGCACTTGGAGATTGTCGAACGTCTCGACGGACAGCACATTGAGTCCTGCTCCGCCGTCAATGAGGGTCCTGGTGACCTGCACGCTGCTGATGACTGGGGAGCAAAGCATAGGGAGGACTCCGGCCGTTGCCGCGCACTTGAGCTGATCCGCTGAGCTGAACGTGATAGCGCACGTAGACCACCTGAGAGGGCGCGTGGCCTCAAGCTTGGGGAGGAATGCATTCACCTCGCGAGCAAACTGCTTGAAGATGCACTGTGAGGCTAGGGCCTGCGCGCCACCCAAGATGCAAGCGATTGCGCGCGGCTCCTGGAAGCCCCTAGCTCCCTCGTCTTGATGTTGGTCTTCGTTCCTCCTTGGCGGTGGCGGCAGAGGAGGATGGCCTGCATTGCCGTGCAGGCGATCCTCACTTGGCTGACCTCTCCAGCCTCCCTTGCGAGGCTGGTCCTGCCAGTGATCCTCGCGAGGTCGGTCACGCCACCCTTGGCGAGGGCCACGGTCTTCCCATCATCCTCCACCTCTTCCTCCTCCTCGTCCATAGCCCCTATCGTTCCGCTCGGGGCGTCGGCTGACACGTCCATCTCTCATGGCCCTAAGCTCTTGACATTCGTTGGTGTTGTGGGTGTGGAGGTCATGGTACACGCAGTACGGGCTGCCCTTGGATGACTCAGGCTGATCCCTGCCATGCTTGGTGTCTGGCTCCACTGCAAGCACGGCAGCCCCCTTGCGCTTCACGTCCTTGGCCTTGGGCTTCTTCTCTTCTGGGTCGGTAGCCGGGAGTTCGAGGAGGGAAAGGCGCCCTTCCTCAGCCCTGGCGCACTTGGTCGCCAAGTTGAACAGCTCCAGGGATGTGCACAGGTCTTCATGGATTGCTAGCTCCTCCTTCATCTTGATGTCGCGTACGCCATCAGAGAAGGCCGAGATGATGGCTTCTTCAGTCACCTTGTGGATCTTGAGGCGAGCGTTGTTGAAGCGCTAGATGTATTTCTGCAGGGTTTTCCCCTTGATGCTGCTTGATGCAGCACAGATCGCTCATGACTGGGGGCCGGTCGCGAGTGCCCTGGAAGTTGGCGATGAAGCGAGTGCGCATCTCGTCCCAGGAGGAGATCGTGCCAGGTGCCAGGTTCAGGAGCCAGGTGCGGGCCCCGTCCTTGAGCGCCATGGGAAACCAGTTTTCCATGACCCTTTCATCTCCGTTGGCGGCTTCGATGCACAGCTCGTAGAGGTGTAGGAACTCTGCAGGGTCCGCCGTGCCATCATAGCGAGGGGGCAGGTCGGGCTTGAACTTGCCTGGCCATGCGACGCTGCGTAGCTCGGGGGTGAGGGCGCGGCAGCCTGCCGTGGCCACCGGTGCCTTTTGCTGGTGCTGGGCTTGTTCCTGGGGATTACCGCGCGCCACCGCTTGGAGCAGCGCGGGGTCTTAGCATGGAGGTGCAGGGACGCGATCTTGGCACGCCGGCGCTGGGAGCGCGCGAGCACCTTCTTGGGGACGAGGGATCTCTTGGCAGCTCCTTTCTTGCTGCGCAGGCGCCGTACGCGGAGGGTCTCACCCTCGGGCTGCGCGCCTTGGAGCCAGGGCGCCTTCTTGGGGAGGAGGTGGTGGAGGCGCCTCCTGATCCCCGCCTCCTGCCCGGAATGGAGGGTGAGGCAGCGAGAGGGTCGGCAAGGGGGAGCCCCCTGCGGCGCTGACGAGCTCCGTGATGCGGGCGAGCCAGTCCTCGTAGAGGTCGTCGACGGGGCGGTAGTGCAAGAGTTCTCTTGCTAGGAGCAGCGCGGCGTGCGCGTCCGTGGGGGCGCGACGGGCGTGGGACGACGAAGCGGCTGGAGTCAGCGACGGTGTGGCAGTGCGGCCCTCCCGCCGCACCGAAGGATGCTGGGAGGAGGCCTGCTGCTCATTCCCCTCCGGGCCGGTGGCGGCATTGGCGGCATGCGACGGGGAACGACGAGGACGTCCGCCGATGGGCGCCGTCTGGGCGACGCGGGTGGCGAGAGCAGAGTGGTGCTCGGTGCGAGCCTGACGAGCATCAGCCATGGACACGGCTGAAGATCACACGCGAGCAGCGGAAGAAAGATTCCGGCGCACCCCTACCTGGCGCGCCAAATGTCGGATTTCGGGTTCCGGCAGACCCTTGAGGTTCGAACACTGGGGTGCGCGCGGAGATCTCTCCCCTACCGATCTACACCCAATCTCCTCGCGTGATCTAAGCTGCAAACAACGAACAACACAAGGGACACGAGGTTTATACTGGTTCGGGCCACCATTGTGGTGTAATACCCTACTCCAGTGTGTGGTGTGGTGGATTGCCTCGGAGGCTGATGGTGAACAGTACAAGGGAAGAACAGCCTCGCGAGAGGTGTTCTTGAGCCGGTGCGATGAACTGCTAGGATGAGTTCAGTCGCCTCTTTCTCTCTCTGCTAGGGTTCTACCAGATCTCTCGCCGTCGATGTCCTTCCGGAGTGTCTCCCCCCTCTCTCTCTCTGGGTGTCTCTCTGCTTGTGATGGCTAGCTCTATTTATAGAGGCCCTGGGCCTCTCCCCAAATAATGAGCGGGAAGGGCACCAACAATTGGCCATTTTAAAGGGGAACATCCAGTACAAGTTATCCTGACCAAAGGTGGTCTTCGGCTGCCAAAAGTATTGGTGATGACGCCGTCTTGGGCTCCATGGTGACCTCCGTCGTGCCGCTCTACTGGTCTTGGTCTTGTTGCACCGGAATGGCAACCTTTGCCCGATGCCTTGGCCTGTGCTTGCCCCCTTTGCACCAAAGGGGAAACAAGGACACTGCGCAGGTCGTCGCCCGCCTGGCGCCCGCCTGGTCTCGATCGTCATGGCTTGCATCACTGGTTGCTCGCGAGGTACCCCTGCCTTGATCTCTCCGCCTCCTCGCGAGCCTGCCTGATGAGGCTTCCTCTGAGGAAGCTTCCAATCGTCCGCCCTGCGAGGCTTGGCCCCTCGCGAGGGTCTTGAGCTTGAGCTAATGAAGATGGGCCGCGTTGGGACCCCACTTGATCCACGCCGCAGGCCGCAAGCAGGCAAGCCTGGGGACCCCCGTTCCCATAACGCCGACAATAGCTGCCTAGCTGCTTTTGGCACCGATATGGTGAACTCACTCCATGGTCTCGAGTTATCTGTCCGGGCGAGCCACAGCCATCTGGCTTGCATGGCGATGTTCATCCACTTAAGGTCTGGAATCCCAAGGCCACCTGCCCACTTGGGGGCACAAACAACCGGCCATGCAATGGAACAGTTTCCTCCGTTCGCCTCCGCTTTTCCACACCATAAAAACCCTCGCAGAATTTTGTTTATGGCCTTTATTATCTTAGCTGGGAGCTCCATTGCTAGCATCACATGTATTGGCATTGATGATAGAACTGCCTTGACAAGGAGTAGCCTTCCACTCTTCGGAAGTGATGAAGCTCTCCAAGTGGGTAGGCATGTCGCAATGTGTTCCACCAGCCCCTGAAGCTGGGCTGCCGATTGCCGACGTATGGTTAATGGGAGCCCAAGATATCTTACCGGGAATCTCCCAAGTGAGCATCCAAGGGTATCTACCACCACCTCCATTTGGTCATGCGTGCACCTGATCGGTAGCACAGCACTCTTGCGCAAGTTGGCCTTGAGGCCGGAGGCAGCAACAAAAATCTCCAGAATGAGTGATCACGCCTACAAGTGCATCACGTGTGGTTTAAGAAATACCATGACGTCGTCCGCAAAGATTGACATCCTATGTCGTAGTCCTGATGGTGCAAGGGGGCAAGCAGGCCAAGCTCAGCCGCCTGGTGGAAGAGCCGCTGAAGTGGCTCCATGACAAGAAGAAAGAGCATTGGCGACATTGGGTTCCCCTGTCTTAGTCCACATATGTTGTATATTGGCTTCCCTGGGACTCCATCGACCATAACTCTCATGGAGGATGTGGCAAGGAGCCCACAGATCCACCCAATCCACCGTTGTCCAAAACCCATAGCATGCAAAACCTCCAACAAGAATGGCCACTGGACGGAATCAAAAGCTTTCGATATGTCAAGATTTAAGAGCACGGTGGGATCCCTCAAGACATGAAGCCGCCTAGCCGTTCCTTGCACGAGCATGAAATTATCATGTACATATGTGCCCTTCACGAAAGTGCTCTGGTGCTTGCCCACCAAGCGAGGTAGATCATCCACGAGCCTAGAAGCGAGTACTTTGTCAAAGATCTTGATTGCGTTGTGCGCCATGCTCACTGGTCTGTAGTCTCGGAGCTCCTCCACCCCATCCATCTTCGGCAACAAGGACACCAGCGCCTTGTTAATTGCTGGCATGCCCCGTGTGTCTCCACAGTAAAACGCGTCCAGCGCCCTAAGCAAGTCCAGCTTGATGATGCTCCAGCAGCAAGCATAAAACCTATTGGTGAACCCATCCGGGCCTTGGTGAAAGGCAGCTCCAGGTGTGATAGATCAAGCCTCGGGAGCCCCAGGTCCTCAAGCCGCAAGGCGGCACCCCTCTCCTTGGTCGTCCCGAGTAGCTGGCCGTAGTAATCATCCACTTCCTCCGCTATCTGATTGTGCCCAGTGATTTCCTGCTCATCCTTCTTGAGGGAAGAGATCATGTTCTTCCTTCATCTTTTCCTGGCATGCCGGAAGAAGAATTTAGTGCTGGCGTCCCCTTCTTTCAAGTGCAGAATATGAGACCTTTGTCTAGCGATGCCCCTCTCTAGCGAGCAAAGGCCTAAAGCTTCCTCTTGAGGGTTTTCCTAAGGAGAAATTCAGCCGTCGAAAGGGGTCTATGATCCGAGGCGCTGTCCAGCCTATATATGAGCTCCATGGCCATAGCAATCTGTAGCTTGACATTTCCTATCCACCGGTCGCTCCATCCTTGCAACTTCTTGGCCGTGGCCCTAAGCTTATTGTCTAGGATGACAAAAGGATTGCCCACTAAGGGCACCGAGTTCCAAGCCATAGAAACCGTGTCCATGAACCCCTCCGCACGTGGCCAAAAGGCCTCAAACCGGAACCTGCGTCCCACATATATGTCAGCATGGAGATCAATAAGCATTGGACAATGGTCCGAAACGGAGGTACCCCATGCTTTTAGGAAGCAAGACAGATGGAGGTCCTCCCATGCATTTGTGTTGAATACATGGTCGATCTTCTCTTTGGTGACATTCTCGTGCTCGTTCGACCAAGTAAATCTCCTTCCACTTAGATAGAGTTCCTTGAGCTCCAATCTGTTCAACGAAGACCGAAAACGGGCTATCATACGCCTATTGACCGCATCATTACTCTTGTCGCTTGCCGCTGCTAAAAGATTGAAGTCTCCCACCACGGCCCAAGGGCCAACATGAAGATCCTGAATTTGCACCAGCTCCTCGAGGAATTCCACCTTCTCATGATCAAGCTGGGGGCTAAACGCACGTCAGCCACCACTCCGACGCCCCTCAGGCTTGACCAGGGCCGTCAGGGTATTTTGCGTGGTGTGCGGATTGAAGAGTGAGACCATGAGTGCATCCCATGCGATCAAAATGCCTCCACTTGTGCCATTGGCCGGTAAGTAGTAGAAATTTTCAAATCTATTCCCAAGTCAATGCCGAATGATCTCCGCTGTTACAACTTCCAACTTCGTTTCCTGGAAGCACACGATAGTAGGGTTCGCATCTACAACTACTTGATGAATGGCATTGCGCCGTGCCGAAGAGTTGAGGCCGCGCACGTTCCACACCAGAACTTTTAGAGGTTGTGCGGCCATAAGAACAGCCCACACACGTCCGCTGCACCGCAAGGATGCCTATGTGGCCGCGGCCACAACCACCGGCGGCTCCTGCATCGGAAGCACCGAAAGCTGCCACCCAAAGAGAGCAAGGATGGCTGTAATATGCGTGTTCGAGAGCGGGTTTGAGAAAAGGTCCACGTAAGCTTGAAAGCGCCGCATCCCTGATGGTCTCCCCCTCGTGAGTGAGACAAAGCTTGCGAATGATGGTCTGCTGCTGCCTGCTAGCCGTTGATCCACGCCCTAGCCCTCTTGCGATGCGGGCGCTACGCCTCGGAGTGGCGCAGATAAGCTGTTGCCGCTTCCTGGGCCGTTCCCTTGTAGTAGCTTTGGCCTGCTCCTGCGGCTTGGTGAGCAGCGGCATGATCGCCTTAACAACTTGGGTGCAGAACTCCTGGAGCTTGTCGTCGTCCGTTCGCATCATGCATGCTCCGGCAGCCTGCGTCCCACGGCTACAAGTGGCGCATGCCCGACCAACATGAGCACCGCCCGAAGGTGCGTCCGCGTTCTCCTGGGATAGAGACACCATGAAGGTTTCACACCCCGAGCCTTCCATTTGCGTTAGTGCAGCCGACAAAACACTCAGACCAAGGCTTAGCTCGTCTGATAAGACCAAATCCTCGCCTGCAGAGATTTGCATGCAGCCCGTCCTTGTCTAATCAGTGATGTCCACGCGGCCAACATGAAGCGGCTGCATGGGAGGGGTCCCATCCGGATCCTGGTCACCATCATTGGTTCCCACGCCCTTGTCTCCCCCGCTCGGGGGCAGCCCAGCACTTGGCCCCACCGGGAGTTCCACCGATCCCACCAGGACACGTCCATCTGCCGATGCTACAGGAGCTTCCACCGGCCGCCTCAACGGCCCCTCCAATCCGCAACGCCATCGTGGCAGGGTGATAGAAAAAGGCGACCCCACCGGCTCACATCCCGCCAAGCCGACAGTGCAGGCCTCCGGACCCGGGGCGTAGGAGGAAGCCACCCAATTGGCCCTAGCACCCTCCACCAAGCTGATCGCTATCAGTTCCACCGATGGGGCCAGGGCAGGCCGGGTCAAAAGCTGACCCTGGGCAGCTGGACTGGCTGGACCCCAGCCTGACCCATCCTATCCTCACAGTCGCTGACCTCGTCATGCACTTTATTTTGAAACTCTTCCCCGCCCAGTGCCGGTGACGGATCCGACGGAGCATCTCTGCCAGCCGGCGGCGAGGCAAGTCCACCCGAATCCGCGGTGCCCCTCCGGGCTCCACCCGCGCCATCATGGCCATGGCCATCATCGCCTCGACCGAACAAGCCTGCGCCAGCAGGCGGCCCGGGAGGACACGCCGACGGCGACAGCTCCGGATCGTCTTCTTCGTCCACGACCGGCTCCGCAAGCTTGCAAATGTTCGCATCATACCATAGCATCGCCGGCCGAGCGGCGCGTGGCCAGATGGAGTTACGCCCCTGACGAGGCTCCTAGATGAATAGCCTCCTTGACATATCCATCCAGCGAGTCGTGCTCTCCACAACACCAACAACCAACCCGAGGCCGCGCAGAACAGAGTTGGCCGTCCGCCTGGTCCACGCGTGCGCCAGCATGCCCTTGAGCGCCATCCGCACAAGGAAGGGTAGAGACGCAGCCGTGGCCTGTGCCTGCCGGAGCCAAGGCCGCAAGGACAGGGAGAAGCCCGCAGGCGACGATGGGGACAAACCACCCTGGCGGACCATCCTGTCCCGCAGGCCAGCCTCCCCATAGAGAACCAAGAAATCCTCCGGGAAGAAGGCCCTGGTCGACATGTCTGACCGACCCTGAACTCGTCATGCAACGCCGCCACAACGACCTCCAGCCCTACGCGAGGCCTGGTGCCGGTGATGGTGACCACGACCGCCCCCGAGAGCTCGGCCTCGAGATGCCAAAGGTCATCCACCGCATCCAGGAAGCAGCACTCCACCATGTCCGCAGCCGGCCGATGCTCCTCCACGCGGGGGCCAGGACGGCCACCTGCTCGAAGGGGACCGAGAAACCCGGGTCGGCCACGGAATCCACAGAACCTGAACGGACCACCTCCGCCCATGGGAGCCCCACCCTACGAGTCCCAGGCGGTGGCGGGCCGGCAGGGGAGGGGGAGCGGCATGGGGGCCGACGGCGGGTCAGCAGCAAATGGCGATGGCGCCCACGGCCGCACCACCCTGAGGGCACCCGGTGGCGGCGGACCAGGCGGAGGCGGGGGGCAAGCGCGCTCGACGCGAGGCATGAGCAGGGGGCGCCGCCCGGCCACCCCTGATACGTCCATTTTGCATCATGCTTTTATATCGATATTTATTGCATTATGGACTGTTATTTCACTTTATGTCACAATACTTATGGCTATTCTCTCTTATTTTACAAGGTTTACATAAAGAGGGAGAATGCCGGCAGCTGGAATTCTGGGCTGGAAAAGGAGCAAATATTAAAGGCCTATTCTGCGCAACTCCAAAAGTCCTGAAACTTCATGGGACATCTTAAAAGAAATAAAGAAAAATCCTCGCCAAAGATGAAGGCCAGGGGGCCCACACCCTTCTCACGAGGGTGGGGGCGCCCCCCTAGGGAGCGCCCCCCTACCTCGTGGGCCCCCTGGTGGCTCTCCGATGACCATCTTCTCCTATATGAAGTCTTTCGATGAGAAAAAAATCGTAAGCAATCTTTCGGGACGAGACTCCGCAGCCACGAGGCGGAACCGAGGCGGAACCAATCTAGAGCTCTGGCAGAGCTGTTCCACCGGGGAAACTTCCCTCTGGGAGGGGGAAATCATCACCATCGTCATCACCAACGCTCCTCTCATCGGGAGAGGGAAATCTCCATCAACATCTTCACCAGCACCATCTCATCTCCAAACCCCACTTCATCTCTTGTATCCAATTCTTGTCTCAAAGTCCGAGATTGGTGCTAGTAGGTTGCTAGTAGTGTTGATTATTCCTTGTAGTTGATGCTAGTTGGTTTATTTGGTGGAAGATCATATGTTTAGATCCTATATGCATATTATTACCCCTCTCATTATGAACATGAATATGCTTTGTGAGTAATTACGTTCATTCCTGAGGACAAGGGAGAAGTCTTGCTATGAGTAGTCATGTGAATTTGGTATTCGTTTGATATTTTGATAAGATGTATGTTGTCTAGCCTCTAGTGGTGTTATATGAACGTCGACTACATAACACTTCACCATTATTTGGGCCTAGAGGAAGGCATTGGGAAGTAATAAGTAGATGATGGGTTGCTAGAGTGACAGAAGCTTAAACCCTAGTTTATGCGTTACTTCGTAAGGGGCTGATTTGGATCCATATGTTTCATGCTATGGTTAGGTTTACCTTAATACTTTTGTTGTAGTTGCGGATGCTTGCAATAGAGGTTAATCATAAGTGGGATGCTTGTTCAAGTAAGAACAACACGCAAGCACCGGTCCACCCACATATCAAATTATCAAAGTATCGAACGCGAATCATATGAACATGATGAAAACTAGCTTGACGATATTCCCATGTGTCCTCAGGAGCGCTTTTCCTATTATAAGAGTTTGTTCCGGCTTGTCCTTTGCTACAAAAAGGATTGGGCCACCTTGCTGCACCTTATTTCCTTTTGTTACTTGTTGCTCGTTACAATTTACCTTATTACAAAACTATCTGTTACCACTTATTTCAGTACTTGCAGAGAATACCTTGCTGAAAACCGCTTATCATTTCCTTCTGCTTCTCGTTGGGTTCTACACTCTTACTTATCGAAAGGACTACGATAGATCCCCTATACTTGTGGGTCATCAAGACTCTTTTCTGGCGCCATTGCCGGGGAGTGTAGCGCTTCTGGTAGGTGGAATTTGGTAAGGAAAAATTTATATAGTGTGCTGAAATTTACTGTCACTTGTTACTATGGAAAGTAATTCTCTGAGGGGCTTGTTCGGGGTATCTTCACCCCGTCCAGTGGAGCAAAGAGTTGCTCCTCAACCTACTGAACCTATTGAAAATGAAACCCCTTTTATATTCCTTTGGGTATAATGGAAAAATTGCTCGCTAATCCTTTTACAGGAGATGGAACAAAGCATCCTGATGAGCACTTATTATATGTGGATGAAGTTTGTGGATTATTTAAGCTTGCAGGTGTATCCGATGATGTTGCTAAGAAGAAGGTCTTCCCTTTATCTTTGAAGGAAGACACATTGATATGGTATAGGCTATGTGATACGAGATCGTGGGACTATAAAAGATTGAAATTGGAATTTCATCAAAAGTATTACCCTATGCATCTTCTTCATTGTGATCGCAATTATATATATAATTTCTGGCCTCGCGAAGGAGAAAGCATCGCTCAAGCTTGGGGGAGGCTTAAATCAATGTTATATTCATGCCCCAATCATGAGCTCCCGAGAGAAATAATTATGCAAAGTTTTTATGCTCGGCTTTCTCATAATAATCAAACCATGCTTGATACTTCTTGTGCTGGCTCTTTTATGATGAAGACTATTGAATTCAGATGGAACTTATTGGATAGAATTAAACACAACTCTGAAGATTGGGACTTCGACGAAGGTAAGGAGTCAGGTATGACACCTAAGTTTGATTGTGTTAAATCTTTTATGGATAACGATATTTTCCGTAAGTTTAGCACTAAATATGGACTTGATTCTGAGATAGTAGCTTCTTTCTGTGAATCTTTTGCTACCTATGTTGATCTCCCTAAGGAGAAGTGGTTTAAATATCATCCTCCCATAGAAGTAAAAGTAGCTGCACCTATTAAAGTTGAAGAAAAGACTGTCACTTATAATGATCCTATTGTTCCTACTTCTTATATTGAGAAACCACCTTTCCCTGTTAGAATAAAGGATCATGCTAAAGATTCAACTATTGTTTGTAAAAGCAATATTAGAACTTATACACCTCCTGAGAAAGTTAAAATAGAACCTAAAATTGCTATTGTTAAAGATCTCTTGTCTGATAATATTGATGGGCATGTTATTCAGTTCGAAGGTGAAACTGCTAGAATTGCTAAACCTTGTGATAAAGATAACATAGACATGTGGTAGGCATGCCTGTTATTTCTGTTAAAATAGGAGATCATTGTTATCATGGCTTATGTGACATGGGTGCTAGTGCTAGTGTTATACCTCATGACTTATACAAAGAAATTAAGAATGAAATTGCACCTGCTGAGTTAGAAGATATTGATGTCACAATTAAACTTGCTAATAGAGATACTATTGCACCAATTGGAATTGTTAGAGATGTTGAAGTCTTGTGTGGGAAAACTAAATATCCTGCTGATTTTCTTGTTCTTACTTGTCCACAAGATAGCTTTTGTCCCTTTATATTTGGTAGACCCTTCTTAAATACTGTCAATGCTACCATAGACTGCACTAAGAATATTGTTACTATTGGTTTGGATGATATGGTTCATGAGTTTAATTTCTCTAAGAACATCGTGAGGAAGAATTACCTAGTAAGGATGAAATTATTGGTCTTGCTTCTATTGCCGTACCTCCTAGTGATCCTTTAGAACACTATTTTCTAGAACATGAAAATGATATGTTCGTGAATGAAAGAAGGGAAATAGATGAAGTATTCTTTAAACAGGAACCTATTCTGGAACACAACTTTCCTGTTGAAATTTTAGGAGATCCTCCTCCACCCAAGGGTGATCCCGTGTTTGAGCTTAAACTGTTGCCTGATAATCTTAAATATGCTTATCTTGATGAAAAGAAGATATATCCTGTTACTATTAGTGTTAACCTTTCAGAACATGAAGAAGAAAGATTATTGAAAACTCTGAAGAAGTATCGTGCTGCTATTGGATATACTCTTGATGATCTTAAGGGCATTAGTCCCACTCTATGTCAACATAAAATAAATTTGGAAGCAGATGCCAAACCAGTTCATGATCCTCAATGACGTCTAAATCCTAAAATGAAAGAAGTGGTAAGAAAAGAAATACTCAAGCTTCTGGAGGCAGGTATAATTTATCCCGTTGCTCATAGTGAGTGGGTAAGTCTTGTCCATTGTGTCCCTAAGAAGGGAGGTATTACTGTTGTTCCTAATGATAAAGATGAATTGATTCCACAAAGAATTATCACAGGTTATAGGATGGTAATTGATTTCCGCAAATTAAATAAAGCTACTAAGAAAGATCATTACCCCTTACCTTTTATTGATCAAATGCTAGAAAGATTATGCAAACACACACATTATTGCTTTCTAGATGGTTATTCTGGTTTCTCTCAAATACCTGTGTCAGCTAAAGATCAATCAAAGACTACTTTTACTTGCCCTTTTGGTACTTTTGCTTATAGACGTATGCCTTTTGGTTTATGTAATGCACCTGCTACCTTTCAAAGATGCATGATGGCTATATTCTCTGACTTTTGTGAAAAGATTTGTGAGGTTTTCATGGACGACTTCTCGGTCTATGGTTCTTATTTTGACGATTGCTTGAGCAACCTTGATCGAGTTTTGCAGAGATGTGAAGAAACTAATCTTGTCTTGAATTGGGAAAGTGCCACTTTATGGTTAATGAAGGTATTGTCTTAGGGCACAAAGTTTCTGAAAGAGGTATTGAAGTTGATAAAGCTAAGGTTGATGCTATTGAAAAGATGCCATGTCCCAAGGACATCAAAGGTATAAGAAGTTTCCTTGGTCACGCTGGATTTTATAGGAGGTTCATTAAGGACTTCTCCAAAATTTCTCGGCCTCTGACTAATTTATTGCAAAAATATATACCATTTGTCTTTGATGATGATTGTGTAGAAGCATTTGAAATACTTAAGAAAGCATTAGTCTCTGCACCTGTTGTTCAGCCACCTGATTGGAATTTACCCTTTGAAATTATGTGCGATGCTAGTGATTATGCTGTAGGTGTTGTTCTAGGGCAAAGAGTTGATAAGAAATTAAATGTTATTCATTATGCTAGTAAGACTCTAGACAATGCTCAAAGAAATTATGCTACTACTGAAAAAGAGCTTTTAGCAGTTGTATTTGCTTGTGTTAAGTTCAGACCTTATATTGTTGATTCTAAAGTAACCATTCACACTAATCATGCTGCAATTAAATACCTTATGGAAAAGAAAGATGCTAAATCTAGACTTATTAGATGGGTTCTCTTGCTACAAGAATTTGATTTGCATATTGTTGATAGAAAGGGAGCTGAGAACCCCGTGGCAGACAACCTGTCTAGGTTAGAAAATATTCTTGATGACCCACTACCTATTAATGATGACTTTCCTGATGAACAATTAAATGTTATAAGTACTTCTCATAGTACTCCTTGGTATGCTGATTATGCTAATTATATTGTTGCTAAGTTTATACCACCTAGCTTCACATACCAGCAAAAGAAAAAATTCTTCTATGACTTGAGACATTACTTTTGGGATGACCCACATCTTTATAAAGAAGGAGTAGATGGTGTTATTAGATGTTGTGTACCTGAGCATGAACAGGAACAGATCCTACACAAGTGTCATTCTGAGTCTTATGGAGGACACCACGCTGGAGATAGAACTGCACATAAGGTATTGCAATCTGGTTTTTATTGGCCTACTCTCTTCAAGGATGCCCGTAAGTTTGTCTTGTCATGTGATGAATGTCAAAGAATTGGTAATATTAGTAGACGTCAAGAAATGCCTATGAATTATTTTCTTGTTATTGAACCGTTTGATGTTTGGGGCTTTGATTATATGGGACCTTTTCCTGCCTCTAATGGATATACACATATTTTAGTTGCTGTTGATTACGTTACTAAGTGGGTAGAAGCATTCCAACTAGTAGTGCTGATCATAACACTTCTATCAAAATGCTTAAGGAAGTTATTTTTCCGAGGTTTGGAATCCCTAGATATTTAATGACTGATGGTGGTTCACACTTTATTCATGGTGCTTTCCGTAAAAATGCTTGCTAAATATGATGTTAATCATAGAATTGCATCTCCTTATCATCCACAGTCTAGTGGTCAATTAGAATTGAGCAATAGAGAGCTCAAATTAATTTTGCAAAAGACTGTTAATAGGTCTAGAAAGAATTGGTCCAAGAAACTTGATGATGCATTATGGGCATATAGAACTGCATGCAAAAATCCTATGGGTATGTCTCCATATAAAATGGTATATGGAAAAGCATGTCACTTACCTCTCGAACTAGAACATAAGGCATATTGGGCTATTAAAGAGCTCAACTATGATTTCAAACTTGCCGATGAGAAGAGGTTATTTGATATTAGCTCACTTGATGAATGGAGAACCCAAGCATATGAAAGTGCCAAGTTATTTAAAGAAAAAGTTAAAAGATGGCATGACAAATGGATACAAAAGCGTGAGTTTAATGTAGGTGATTATGTATTGCTATACAACTCTCGTTTAAGATTTTTTGCAGGAAAACTTCTCTCTAAATGGGAAGGCCCCTATGTTATCGAGGAGGTCTATCGTTCCGGTGCAATAAAAATCAACAACTTCGAAGGCACAAATCCGAAGGTGGTAAACGGTCAAAGAATCAAACATTATATCTCAGGTAATCCCATAAATGTTGAAACCAATATTATTGAAACCATAACCCCGGAGGAATACATAAGGGACACTTTCTGGAACGTTTCAGACTCCGAAAAGGAATAGGTATGTGGTACGGTAAGTAAACCGACGCCAAAACAATTTCTAAGGCAATATTTCTCCGTTTTGGAATATTTAGAAAAATAGAAAAATAACTAGCAGTCCGGGAAGGACACGAGGGCCCCACGAGGGTGGTGGGCGCGCCCTACCCCCTGGGCACGCCCCCTACCTCGTGAGCGCCTCGTGTGCCTTCCGGACTCCATTTTCTTGCACGTTACGTATTTTGGTCGGTAAAAATTCATTATATATTCTCCCGAAGGTTTTGACTCTTGTATCACGCAAAAATCTTCTGTTCTTGTTTCGAGCTGTTTTTCTGACAGATCTAGGTTATCATGACGGCCCCAAGCGCCTCCAAGGACAAGTTCTTTGAGAAGGTCATCAACCCTTACCTCGCGGAGGTGTTGCGACACCCTCAAACCATTGAGATGCGTGATGGGTTGCTGCACATCCGCGATGAAGAGGGACCAAAAGGGACCGGAAGCATGGAGACGAGGCTCGAAGCAGTGGAGCAACAAGTTTTCAAGTGCCAAAGGATGGTGGAGCATGGAATCAACGCTAGCCACATGATGCTCGTGGAGTTCACCAACAACTACAAGCCGGATGCCAAGAATACAGAGGAGGCCATCTTTAAGCTACATGAGAAGATCGAACACCTCCAAGCCCAAGTCTATGACCTTCAAAACCAAAATTGTGAGTATGAATATAGATTCAAAAGAATGAGTTTGGCTGCAGATTTGAGGATTCCGGAGACTCGATCATCTTTCTATGATGGTGAACCTATGCCTTGGATGATGGATGACAAGCCCGCATCATCAACAACACCTCCACCGTCTCCTCCAACAAAGAAGAATTGAGTATCTGGGTATGGGCACTCCCCTTGGCAACTGCCAACCTGGGGGGAGGTGCCCCGGTATCGTATCACAATCACAACTCCTATCTTTACCATTTTTCTTAGTTCGATCCTATTAGTAGTATCTTTATCTAGTAGAATAAAGTTTATGGCATGATCTAGTTTTGAGTTTTGCTTTATGATCTCTCTTTGTAATCGAGTCCATGAGCTATATACAATAAAGATTAGTGTTGAGTTAAGGGCCTGATTATTTTGCCATGATCTTGGGTGAATAGAAGAAAACAGAAAAAGAATAAAAAGAAACAAAGAGTTCATATTGATCTTATTGAGAGTAATGACTTCACATAGAAAGAGTATGATGATTAAAAGTTGTTGGGAGTTGGCAGACATAGCTTTGGTCATCGTTGCAATTAATAGGAAGTAATAAGGAAAGAGAGGTTTCACATATAGATATATTATCATTGACATCTTTTATGATTGGGAACACTCATTAAAATATGACATGCTAAAGAGTTGATGTTGGACAAGGAAGACAATGTAATGAGTTATGTCTTTCTTATATCTGAGATAAAGTATGTTGTCATGGATCCTCTAACTTGTTGAGCTTGCCTTTCCCCCTCATGCTAGCCAAATTCTAAGCACCAAATAGAAATACTACTTGTGCTTCCAAATACCCTTAAACCAGTTTTTCCATGAGAGTCCACCATATCTACCTATGGATTGAGTAAGATCCTTCAAGTAAGTTGTCATCGGTGCAAAGCAATAAAAATTGCTCTAAATATGTATGATTGATTGGTGTGGGAGAAATAAGCTTTATACGATCTTGTGATGTGGAAGTAATAAAAGCGACAGACTGCATAATAAAGGTTCATATCACAAGGGGCAATATAAAGTGATGTTCTTTCACATTGAGATTTTGTGCATCCAACCATAAAAGCGCATGGCAACCTCTGCTTCCCTCTACGAAGGGCCTATCCTTTATTATTATCTTCTACCTTGTGCAAGAGTCATGGTGATCTTCACCTTTCCTTTTTCATTTTATCCTTCGGCAAGCTCAGCATGTTGGAAAGAACATGATATATATATCTAATTGGATGTAGGGGAGCATGAACCATTATGGTTGACATTACCCTTGAGGTAAAAGGTTGTGGGGCAAAACTATAAGCCCCTACCTTTCTCTGTGTCCGATTAAAACTCCGTAACCACAAGTATTGCGTGAGTGTTAGCAATTATGGAGGACTAAATGATAGTTGAGTATGTGGACTTGCTTTTTAGCTCTGACATAGACTCTTTCCGATGTTATGATAAATTGCAATTGCTTCAATGACTGAGATTATAGTTTGTTGGAGCCCAATAAGGTTTATGATTTATAATTTTGCATTGTGAATAGATCATCACTTGAACATAAGTAATCATATGACAAAATCTATATATATGTTGCTGTTATGAGAATAATCATGATGCCTTCATGTCCGTATTTTATTTTTATCGACGCCTCTACCTCTAAACATGACGACATATTTATTGTTATCGGCTTTTCGCTTGAGGACAAGCGAGGTCTAAGCTTGGGGGAGTTGATACGTCCATTTTGCATCATGCTTTTATATCGATATTTATTGCATTATGAACTGTTATTTCACTTTATGTTACAATACTTATGGCTATTCTCTCTTATTTTACAAGGTTTACATAAAGAGGGAGAATGTCGGCAGCTGGAATTCTGGGCTGGAAAAGGAGCAAATATTAGAGGCCTATTCTGCGCAACTCCAAAAGTCCTGAAACTTCACGGGACATCTTAAAAGAAATAAAGAAAAATCCTCGCCAAAGATGAAGGCTAGGGGGCCCACACCCTTCTCACGAGGGTGGGGGGCGCCCCCCCTAGGGCGCGCCCCCTACCTCGTGGGCCCCCTGGTGCCTCTCCGACATCCATCTTCTCCTATATGAAGTCTTTCGATGAGAAAAAAATCATAAGAAATCTTTCGGGACGAGACTCTGCCGCCACGAGGCAGAACCGAGGCGGAACCAATCTAGAGCTCCAGCATAACTGTTCCGCCAAGGAAACTTCCCTCCGGGAGGGGGAAATCATCACCATCGTCATCGTCATCGCCAACGCTCCTCTCATTGGGAGAGGGCAATCTCCATCAACATCTTCACCAGCACCATCTCATCCCCAAACCCTACTTCATCTCTTGTATCCAATTCTTGTCTCAAAGTCCGGGATTGGTGCTAGTAGGTTGCTAGTAGTGTTGATTACTCCTTGTAGTTGATGCTAGTTGGTTTATTTGGTGGAAGATCATATGTTCAGATCCTATATGCATATTATTACCCCTCTGATTATGAACATGAATATGCTTTGTGAGTAATTACGTTCGTTCCTGAGGACAAGGGACAAGTCTTGCTATGAGTAGTCATGTGAATTTGGTATTCGTTTGATATTTTGATAAGATGTATGTTGTCTAGCCTCTAGTGGTGTTATGTGAACATCGACTACATAACACTTCACCATTATTTGGGCCTAGAGGAAGGCATTGGGAAGTAATAAGTAGATGATGGGTTGCTAGAGTGACAGAAGCTTAAACCCTAGTTTATGCGTTGCTTCGTAAGGGGCTGATTTGGATCCATATGTTTCATGCTATGGTTAGGTTTACCTTAATACTTTTGTTGTAGTTGCGGATGCTTGGAATAGAGGTTAATCATAAGTGGGATGCTTGTTCAAGTAAGAACAGCACCCAAGCACCGGTCCACCCACATATCAAATTATCAAAGTATGGAACGCGAATCATATGACGTGATGAAAAACTAGCTTGACGATATTCCCATGTGTCCTCGGGAGCGCTTTTCCTATTATAAGAGTTTGTTCCGGCTTGTCCTTTTCTACAAAAAGGATTGGGCCACCTTGCTGCACCTTATTTACTTTTGTTACTTGTTGCTCGTTACAATTTACCTTATTACAAAACTATCTGTTACCACTTATTTCAGTACTTGCAGAGAATACCTTGTTGAAAACCGCTTATCATTTCCTTCTGCTCCTCGTTGGGTTCGACACTCTTATTTATCGAAAGGACTATGATAGATCCCCTATACTTGTGGGTCATCAACCCCTAGGGGCATCCACCGGCGAGGAGCTGCGCCACGACTTGCAGTCACGGGCAATGTGCTCGGTGCCCCCACAGCGGACGCACAGGGTCTCGTTCGGGCACTCCCTGGAGATGTGCTTGTCGTCTACACAATTGTAGCAGCATCCATGGAGGGCGGCTGGGATGCGAGTCCGCGGCGGCCGCGAGGTCGGCAGAGTAGGCGAGAGCCAGCCGCGCACCGGAGGGGGATAGGGGGCGAGATGGGGCTACGAGGGTGGTGGCCGGTCTTCGTCATCCACGCCACGCCACCCTGACCCGGGGGGGATGGGCGAGACCCAACGGCGGCGTCGCCCTGGAGGATCGGGCCGAACGCCGAGCCAAGCACCTCGGGGATGACAATAGTGGAGCGAAGGGCTGGGGCGCGCGGCGAAGAGGTCGACCCCGACGAGGAGGACGAGGCCGAGAGGGAAACCATGGACGCCATGGGGGGAAAGAGTGGGTGGACGCCGACACCGGAGCGGTGTCCAGCGGGAAGGTGGCCTCCGGGGCTGGAACGACCGTCGGCGCTAGCGAAGGGAAGGGGAGGGCGCTACGCTAGGGGAGGGCGTCGATATAACTTGTTTGACCGCCTCAAAACATACCTTCAGGGCATCTATATAACTTGTTTGACCGTCTTAGAACGATGACATGATGTAGACAAGATCTATCTATGTAGAGATAGACCCCATCATTTTATCCCTAGTAGCAACGATACATACGTGTCGGTTCCCTTTCTATCACTGGGATCAAGCACCGTAAGATCGAACCCACTACAAAGCACCTCTTCCCATTGCAAGATAAATAGATCAAGTTGGCCAGACAAAACCCAAATATCGGAGAAGAAATACAAGGCTATAAGAGATCATGCATAAAAGAGATCAAAGAAACTCAAGTACTTTCATGGATATAAAAAGATAGATCTGATCATAAACTCAATGTTCATCGATCCCAACAAACACACCGCAAAAGAGCTACATCATATGGATCTCCAAGAGACCATTGTATTGAGAATCAAGAGAGAGAGAGGAAGCCATCTAGCTACTAACTACGAACCCAAAGGTCTACAAAGAACTACTCACTCATCATCGAAGAGGCATCAATGGAGGTGGTGAACCCCATACGAGATGGTGTCTAGATTTGATTTGGTGGTTCTGGACTCTGCGGCGCTAGATGAATATTTCGTCGACTCCCCTAGGGTTCTTGAAATATTGGGGTATTTATAGAGCAAAGAGGCGGTCTAGGGGGCACCCGAGGTGGGCACAACCCACCAGGGCGCGCCTGGGCCTCCTGGCGTGCCCTGGTGGGTTGTGCCCCCCTCAGGGCACCCCCCTGGCGTAGCCAAGGCCCATTGTGTTCCTTTTGGCCGACAAAAAATCTCTGTAAAGTTTCGTGGCATTTGGACTCCGTCTGGTATTGATTTTCTGCAATGTAAAAAACAGGGAAAAACAACAACTGGCACTTGGCACTATGTCAATAGGTTAGTACCAAAAAATGATATAAAATGATAATAAAATGATTATAAAACATCCAAGAATGATAATATAACATCATGGAACAAACAAAAATTATAGATACGTTGGAGACGTATCATATGACATTCGTGCAATCTTGATCTATGTAAAGGGAAAGATTGTGCACTACATAATCTGCTGCATAGCAAGGGATGCACTGCAGAAAATGGTAGGATCGTTAAAGAAAATATGGTAACATGCAAATATGGGCCCAAATTGCAAGAACTGTACAGCAGTTGAAATCGAAGGACAAAAATCTATAATTAAACAGATAGGGTAAACATGATGTCATGGAAATATGAGAGTAATCAAAAGAACAATACATCATTAATTTGCCTAATATAGAAAGAAGAGGGGGAAAATCCCCTTTGACGTATATGGTGCATGTGGCACCTTTTATCCAAATGTAGCAATATTTAGAATATGTTCAGGAAAGTAGGCCATGCCAACCGATTTAGGGTGAGATTGAACATACCGCGCGTGTCCTCAAGTGATCTGGTACGGTCAGATGGAATCTCTGGCGAAGGTCACAAAGTCCTGATGTGTCGGCGCACTGTACATTCTATGAATGAAAGAAAACCCTCGAATCAGCTCAAATAAAAGTGAATTCACGGCGATTTCCGTCGGGTGATTAAAGGAGATAGATGAACTGGGATAAGAGATGAGATAATATCTAATTAAATTAGTTACCTTGTTGTCCATGAGAAAGAACCCTCAGTACGGCAGATTCCCCAATCGAGCGGAGCTGGGTCAACCGCGAGCAGCGTCGAGAAACTCGATGGCGATAGGCGGCGGCAAGCGGAAGTGGTGAAATGCGGTGGGCTTTGCTGGCAGCCTGGTGACGACAGCAGGCCTCGAGCTAAGTGTTTACCGCCATGATAGGCGATGCCATGGCATAGACGCGGAGGAGCTTGTGCATGTGTGAATGGGGACCAGAGGGGGTGGCAGGAGGGGTGAGGGTTTTTGTGACGTGGGGATGGTGAGGGTTTTTGTGACGTGGGGATGGTGAGGGTTTTATTTTTTATTTTTTGAATTGGGTGGTGAGGGTTTTCTGTCCGACAAAGAATTTTGGAGGCGGCCGTTTGCTAGAGCGAACCATGTGTGATTAACGCAACATGCAAAATGAAAGTCATTGCACACGGTTCCAATTTTGGGAACCGTATGTGATTGACGTACTACTTCTGTCCTGGTTTATTGGTCCCCTTTGTAATTTTTACCATATTTTGACCAAATATTTAACATACTCAGATAGATAATAAGCGTACACGTACATAAGCATAGTTCAACCTTAAGTACATGGTTCAACCGTCATTAAGCATACTCAAGTGTACATAGTTCGACCCATCCCACATCTCATCTCACATCCCGGCATGATCCTGAAGCTTCTCCAGGTACTCGGCGTACGCACCGTGCGCCACCCTGCGAGAATACTTTTGTTTGAAGGAGCCAACGGCCCGTCCTCTTGCATGCACCAGAACACTTAGATACGATTTATGAAGCTTCTGGTTACAAAATGGGCATCGATAGCCGCCATTCTAGGTCCTAATACGCCTGTTATGCATTCCCGCATAAAGCTCCCTCAGGATTTGCCTCTTGTACCTCCTCTATCCATCTTCATCCTCGCTGTCCACATCGTCAGACAACACCTATACAAATTGTAAAACAAATTTGGCATCAAATCAATGATTACATGCCGTGAAGTAGGATTAGGAATTTATGGCTATTTATTTATACATATCCAGAGATTATGGTTCGATTTTTAAGCACAGTCGTCTATGTACAGACCAATCTTGAAGAAAATAATGGCACAAACATATGTAGGTCATTCAAAATTAATTGTCAAGTCCTGGCTAGGAATTATTAGCACGAACACTAACCCTAGTTGGATTACTAGCAGAAATCATTTGCACAGGTGAAACAACTAATCACTTATCACTTGTACCATTCAAACAATCAATACACTACACGGATCTAACTAAACTTACTCAGATTTCATGGATTGGGAGAACATAACCAGCGGATTTCTCTTCCAAAAAGGGGGAGGCAGAAGTAAACAGAGAAACCCTATGATCTATTTGACACATAAATGGGTATAGATGACTAAACAGCTGTCTATCGTCGTCGGAGTCGTCGTCGGGGTCGTCACCAGAGTCGGTGTGGAACTCCGCCTCTGGTTGTGGAAGCTCGACGCCATCGACGACGTCAGGGTGCAGCGATAACTCACCGGCGGTGACGGCAACCTCTGTCTCCATCTCCATGCCGTGATCTGGTGCTTTAGCAGCCCCGGCGTCGCCACTCCCTCGAATGGGGCGCTTCGGAGGCATCCTCATACACTGACGGCTTTGAGGACTTAGAGCGGCGTCGAGGATGTAAGAGAAGAGAGAGGATTGTGTGGGTGTGGCGAGGATGGGGGTGCGGCCGCTCGGGCGCACCATTAATATGGAGTAGTGAGAGTTGTGGGAGAGAGGCGGGCGGCGGTCAAACCAATGGCTCGCCTCCCAGTGAGCCTGCGCACCGGAATGCTGGCATGCCTACCAAAGTTTCACACAGCTACTTGCACGCCTCCTGATGACACTGCACAGCGAGCATGCCTCCGTCAATTCACACACCTGCACGCACGCCTCCCGGTCTGCCTGCGCGATGGACTGCTCGCATGCGTCTCGTCAACTCACGCCTGCTCGCACGGCACACGGGTCACGTGGCGACACGTATATTGTTTTTCTATTTGGATGATTAATGATGCTACTTTATTGCTTAACCGAAGCATGATACGTATCCATTGTTGGTCTAATGCTCACGGTTCGAATAAATAATCCATTTGGGATATTGGTTCCCAACTATTAATAATCTCTCGTTTGTAATTAGATAAAGATTACATCCAAACTGGTCTCAAATTTGACAAAAAAAGTACAATGCCACTTTGTATTGGTGTCCATATGAGAACACTATAAGTTTTATGAATTTCAAATAAGTTTTGGATGTACTAGAATTTAAAAATCAAGATTCTCAATGTTTCAAATTTGGTGCACAGGGAGTAAACATGCACCCATTGAGACACATGTGTTTTTGTAATCCATTTAGGTGCACTGTCACGTGTGCATGTAGCTCAAATTTGATTTTTGCACATTATACCCGTAGAAAATCAATCAATTAATGTACTAAAATGTCTTAATGATCTCTGTGATTTTTTCGAAATTAAAACGCCCCTCCTTTGGTAACATATGTTCACCGCGGGATAATTAATTTAACATGCATCGTAGTTGCGGTGGATTTGCGGTGTGTGTGTGGGGGGTGTGTGTGCCTGGGGGTGGCGGGATGGCTTACAGTACTCTACGAGTTGTGAGCCACTGTGTGGGTTGGCCATTTTGTTAGGCAGGCCGGTGCCACATCAGAGTCGTGAAATCATTATTTAAAACATTACACAATGGTACGTCTCCAACGTATCTATAATTTTTGATTGCTCCATGCTATATTATCTACTGTTTTGGACATTATTGGGCTTTATTATCCACTTTTATATTACTTTTAGGACAAACCTATTAACCGGAGGCCCAGCCCAGAATTGTTGTTTTTGCCTGTTTTAGGGTTTCGAAGAAAAGGAATATCAAACTGAGTCCAAACGGAATGAAACCTTTGGAAATGTGATTTTCTCATCAGATAAGATCCAGGAGACTTGGACCCTTCGTAAAGAAAGCCACGAGGTGGTCACGAGGGTGGAGGGCGCCCCCCCCCCTAGGGCGCGCCCCCTGCCTCGTGGGCCCCTCGAAGCTCCACCGACGTACTTCTTCCTCCTATATATATCCATGTACCCCCAAACGATCAGATACGGAGCCAAAAACCTAATTCCACCGCCGCAACTTTCTGTATCCACGAGATCCCATCTTGGGGCCTGTTCCGGAGCTCCGCCGGAGGGGGCATCGATCACGGAGGGCTTCTACATCATCATCCAAGCCTCTCCGATGAAGTGTGAGTAGTTTAGTTCAGACCTATGGGTCCATAGCTAGTAGCTAGATGGCTTCTTCTCTCTTTTTGGATCTCAATACAATGTTCTCGCCCTCTCTCGTGGAGATCTATTCGATGTAATCTTGTTTTTGCGGTGTGTTTGTTGAGACCGATGAATTGTGGGTTTATGATCAAGTCTATCTATGAATAATATTTGAATCTTCTCTGAATTCTTTTATGTGTGATTGGTTATCTTTGCAAGTCTCTTCGAATTATCAGTTTGGTTTGGCCTACTAGATTGGTTGTTCTTGCCATGGGAGAAGTGCTTAGCTTTGGGTTCGATCTTGCGGTGTCCTTTCCCAGTGACAGAAGGGGCAGCAAGGCACGTATTGTATCGTTGCCATCGAGGATAACAAGATGGGTTTTTTTATCATATTGCATGAAACTATCCATCTACATCATGTCATCTTGCTTAAGGTGTTACTCTATTTTTAACTTATTACTCTAGATGCATGCTGGATAGCGGTCGATGAGTGGAGTAATAGTAGTAGATGCAGAATCGTTTCGGTCTACTTGTCTCGGACGTGATGCCTCACTAGTAGAAAAAAGGGCTTTGGTCCAGGCCGGGTCAGCCCATTAGTCCCGGTTCAGTCCAGAACCGGGACCAATGTGGGCATTGGTCCCGGTTCATGAGCCCAGGGGGCCGGCCGGGCCACGTGGGCCATTGGTCCCGGTTCATCTGGACCTTTTGGTCCCGGTTGGTGGGATGAACCGGGACCAATGGGCCTCGCTCCTGGCCCACCACCACTGGTCCCGGTTGGTGGCTTGAACCGGGACCAAAGGCTCCCCTTTAGTCCCGGCTCATGTCACCAACCGGGACCAATGAGGTGCCTATATATACCCCTCGCTCGCGTGTAGAGCACCCCAGTGCTCTGTTTTTCTCTAGCCGAGGGGGAGAGGGCTTGGAGGTGCTCTAGCTCACCTCCTATGCACAGAAGGTGTTCGATGGAATGCCCGAGCCACACTACTTAAGCTTTCTCCTCTCCAAGCTCGACCTCCAAGCTCCATTTTCCATAATATTTGTCTAGGTTTAGCGGTCCGTCACGCCCCGTCCCCGTCTTCACCGCCGTCGATCACCCGCGCCGAGCTCATCGCCGGCACCACCGTGGTGAGCCTCTTGTTTTATCTTCTTTCTGAAAGGAAAAATATTCTTACTTGTATGTTTACATAGATACTTGTATTATTTTCTTACTTTTATTATTGCATCTTATATAGTGCGATGGTTTTGGTATCCGCCCCCGTCGGCCCTCGTCCTGTCTATGATTCGGATGTGGTATATATATTATCTTTATAACTATTGGCTCATTTATTGTTTATGAAAATTATGCCGACCAACGTGACATAGATTTTATTTATGTAGGATGTATGTGAATCGGAAATGCCAACCGACCCTATTGTCGAGAGGTTAAATTTAGCTGAAGAAGAAAACAATTGTTGAAGGAAAAAATAAAAAAAATTGAGGAGGAGAAGATGATATTGGAGTTGCATGTTGCGGATGTCATCGATGATCACAAGATCAAGATGGATGCAATGCGCTTGAAGATTAGAAAGATTAGAAAATATGCCATTCATACCGAGGCTTGGTATCATTATGCCGTTGGATCAATTGTTACCTTGGTTGCGATTATGATCGCATTTGTTTTCGCATTGAAATGTTTTACATAGTTTCAATGTATGGTTTAATTAATTAGATGCTCTGGAGAGCTATATGTTGTTAGATGAGAACTATGTATGCACTTTGGTTTTAATGTGATGATGAACTTCTATTAATTTGGACACTTAATTATATATAATGCACGCAGATGAACCGGCAATGGATGTACGGTGACAGCCACACCCGTGAGTACATTAAGGGCGTGCATGAGTTTCTCGATGCGGCTGAGGCAAACAAGCAGAATGGTTTTATGTGTTGTCCATGCACTGAATGTGGGAATATGAGGTCTTACTCTAACCGGAAAATCCTTCACTCCCACCTGCTTTACAAGCGTTTCATGCCACACTATAATGTTTGGACGAGGCACGGAGAAATAGGGGTTATGATGGAAGACGGGGAAGAAGAAGAGTACGATGACAACTATGTGCCCCCTGAATACGGTGATGCTGCAAGGGGGGGAGCTGGTGAAGATCAAGAGGAACCAGACGATGTGCCCAATGATGCTACAACGGGTGAAGCTGCTGAAGATCAAGAGGAACCAGACAATGTGCCCGATGATGATGATCTCCACCGGGTCATTGTCGATGCAAGGACGCAATGCGAAAGTTAAAAGGAGAAGCTGAAGTTCGATCGCATGTTAGAGGATCACAAAAAAGGGTTATACCCCAATTGCGAAGATGGCAACACAAAGCTCGGTACCGTACTAGAATTGCTGCAGTGGAAGGCAGAGAATGTTGTGGCTGACAAAGGATTTTGAGAAGCTACTGAAAATATTGAAGAAGAAGCTTCCAAAGGATAACGAATTGCCCGACAGTACATACGCGGCAAAGAAGGTCATATGCCCTCTAGGATTGGAGGTGGAGAAGATACATGCATGCCCTAATGACTGCATCCTCTACCGCGGTGCATACAAGGATCTGAACGCATGCCCGGTATGCAGTGCATTGCGGTATAAGATCAGACGAGATGACCCTGGTGATGTTCACGGCGAGCCCCCCAGGAAGAGGGTTCCTGCGAAGGTGATGTGGTATGCTCCTATAATACCACGGTTGAAACGTTTGTTCAGAAACGAAGAGCATGCCAAGTTGATGCGATGGCACAGTGAGAACCGAAAGAAAGATGCGAAGTTGAGAGCACCCGCTGACGGGTCGCAGTGGAGAAAAATCGAGAGAAAGTACTGGGATGAGTTTGCAAAGGACCCAAGGAATGTATGGTTTGCTTTAAGCGCGGATGGCATTAATCCTTTCGGGGAGCAAAGCAGCAATCACAGCACCTGGCCCGTGACTCTATGTATGTATAACCTTCCTCCTTGGATGTGCATGAAGCGGAAGTTCATTATGATGCCAGTTCTCATCCAAGGCCCTAAGCAACCCGGCAATGAAATTGATGTGTACCTAAGGCCATTAGTTGAAGAACTTTTACAGTTGTGGAATGGAAACGGTGTACGTACGTGGGATGAGCACAGACAGGAGGACTTTAACCTTAAGGTGTTGCTGTTCGTGACCATCAATGATTGGCCCGCTCTCAGTAACCTTTCAGGACAGACAAACAAAGGATACCACGCATGCACGCACTGTTTAGATGACACTGAAAGTATATACCTGGACAAATGCAGGAAGAATGTGTACCTGGGCCACCGTCGATTTCTTCCGACCAACCATCAATGTCGAAAGAAAGGCAAGCATTTCAAAGGCGAGGCAGATCACCGAAACAAGCCTGACATGCGCACTGGTGATCACGTGCTTGCTATGGTCAATGATTTACACTATGTAATCTTTGGAAAGGGTCCCGGTGGACTAGCTGTTCCGAATGACGCTGAGGGACACGCACCCATGTGGAAGAAGAAATCTATATTTTGGGACCTACCCTACTGGAAAGACCTAGAGGTCCGCTCCTCAATCGACGTGATGCCCGTGACGAAGAACCTTTGCGTGAACCTGCTAGGCTTCTTGGGCGTGTATGGGAAGACAAAAGATACACCTGAGGCACGGGAGGACCTACAACGTTTGCACGAAAAAGACGGCATGCCTCCGAAGCAGTATAAAGGTCCTGCCAGCTACGCTCTTACGAAAGAAGAGAAAGAAATCTTCTTTAAATGCCTGCTCAGTATGAAGGTCACGAGTGGCTTCTCGTCGAATATAAAGGGAATTATAAATATGCCAGAGAAAAAGTTTCAGAACCTAAAGTCTCATGACTGCCACGTGATTATGACGCAACTGCATCCGGTTGCATTGAGGGGGCTTCTACCGGAAAACGTCCGATTAGCCATTGTGAAGCTATGTGCATTCCTCAATGCAATCTCTCAAAAGGTGATCGATCCAGAAATCGTACCAAGGCTAAGGAGTGATGTGGCGCAATGTCTTGTCAGTTTCGAGTTGGTGTTCCCACCATCCTTCTTCAATATCATGACGCACATCCTAGTTCATCTAGTCGACGAGATT
Source organism: Triticum urartu (assembly GCF_056163025.1). Lineage (NCBI taxonomy): Eukaryota > Viridiplantae > Streptophyta > Magnoliopsida > Poales > Poaceae > Triticum > Triticum urartu. Next base: position 535,012,700 of record NC_141874.1, read on the forward strand.
GTCATCCTGGGCCCATATTTCTACACAATATGTTCCCCTTTGAGAGGTTCATGGGAGTCCTAAAGAAATATGTCTGTAACCGCGCTAGGCCAGAAGGAAGCATCTCCATGGGCCATCAAACAGAGGATGTTATCAGGTTTTGTGTTGACTTCATTCCTGGCCTTAAGAAGATAGGTCTCCCTAAATCGCGGTATGAGGGGAGACTGACTGGAAAAGGCACTCTTGGAAGAGACTCAATAATATGCAGGGACGGATATTCTTGGTCTCAAGCAAACTACACAGTTCTACAGAACTCTACCTTGGTGACCCCGTATGTCGATGAACACAAGAACAGTCTGCGCTCCAAACACCCGGAGCAGTGCGATGACTGGATTACATGTGAACACATCAGGACTTTCAGCAGTTGGTTGGAAACACGTCTCAGAGGTGACAACACTGTTTGTGATGAGTTGTACTTGTTGTCCAGGGGACCATCTTTGACTGTATTGACTTACAAAGGATACGAGATAAATGGGAATACATTTTACATGATCGCCCAAGATCAAAAGAGCACCAACCAAAACAGTGGTGTCCGCTTTGATGCAGCAACCGAGAGCGGAAAGGACACATATTATGGTTACATAGTGGACATATGGGAACTTGACTACGGACCTGATTTTAAGGTCCCTTTGTTTAAGTGCAAATGGGTCAATCTGTTAGGCGGCGGGGTACAGGTAGACCAACAGTACGGAATGACAATAGTGGATCTGAAAAATCTTGGGTACACTGACGAACCGTTCGTCCTAGCCAATGATGTGGCACAGGTTATCTATGTGAAGGACATGTCTACCAAACCGAGAAAAAGAAAAGATAAGGAAGCGAATACATCATACGATGAGCCAAAGCGCCACATAGTTCTTTCAGGAAAAAGAGACATCCTGGGAGTGGACGGCAAGACAGACATGACTGAAGAGTATGAAAAGTTTCATGAAATTCCTCCCTTCAATGTCAAGGCTGACCCAAGCATCCTGATAAACAATGAAGATTATCCGTGGTTACGGCGCAATAAGCAAATGACACAAGCGAAGAAAAAGTGAAGACTTTCTCCCGCAACTATTATGATGATACCATGCCAACTTTGTAACACAAGAACATGCTACCATTGTCCGTTTTGTACATGCACATGCTATGTGGGTGAAATTATGATACCATGCCAACTTTCAACTTTTTCAGAGTTCATTTGAAATGCTTTCATGTCTTATGGTTCGGCCCTCGTAATACCATGACCATTAGTCCCTGGCCCATGCCAACTTTCAACTTTCAACTTTCTAAAACTAATGGCACTAACAGAAAGTTTATAATTTTGCTTCTCGCCCCTGGCCCATGACCATTAGTCCCGGTTTGTGCCACAAACCGGGACTAAAGGGTTGGTCCTCGTTGCGAGCAGAGTTTAGTCCCACCTCGCCAACCGAAGGGGGCTCACACCGGTTTGTAAGCCCTTCCCTCTTTGCCTTGTTGAGCTCCTCTCAAAGTGAAAATAGATGCCCTAATAGAGAAAAGTTTAACCTAAATTCATAGTGAATTTCTTTGAAATTCATAGAAATTTACTAGGAATTTAGGTTGAATTTTCTCTATAAGCGCATCTATTCTCATTTTTTAGTAAGTTAATCACAAACTTGTGATTCAAACAATTTTCAAAGAATTCAAATTTTAACTATTCAAATTTGAAAACTAATGGCACTAACAGAAAGTTTATAATTTTTCTAAAACTAATGGCACTAACAGAAAGTTTATAATTTTGCTAACCTAAAAGCAAACAGAATTAAAAATTAAAGCAAAAAACAAAAGAAAATAAATAATGCAAAAAACAAATCAAAAAAACAGGAAAAAATTATTTTTATAGTAAAGTTAATCACAAAATAAAATAAATAAAGCAACAAAGAAAACTTAAAAACTAAAAAAGTGTTTTCAAATTTGAAAACTAATGGGCACTAACAGAAAGTTTATAATTTTTCTAAAACTAAAAGCAAAAAGAATAAAAAAATAAAGCAAAAAACAAAAGAAAATAAATAATGCAGAAAACAAAACAAAAAAACTGGAAAAAAATAGCAACAATAAGTATTTTGTTGTAAGTAGAAACAAAATAAAATAAATAAAGCAACAAAGAAAACAAAAAACAAAAAAAGTGTTTTCAAATTTGAAAACTAATGGCATTAACAAAAAGTTTATAATTTTTTTAAAACTAAAAGTATAAAGAATTAAAAAATAAAGCAAAAAACAAAAGAAAATAAATAAAGCAACAAAAAAACAAAAAAATGCCACCTACTAGGCCCCCACGGCCTGAATACGACTAGAAACCCATCCAAGGGCCAGGATTCAGGCCCGCAGGAGGCCCAGTAGGCCCACAGACATAGCAATGACAATTAGGCCCGTAAGCCTGCAATGAGAGGAGCTCGAGAGGGGTGCGGCAGTGGGGCTTATAAACCACTGCGCACCCCTCTCAACTAGCGAGGTGGGACTGAACTTTCGACGCAGCAGCCGCACAAGGCCTTTGGTCCCGGTTGGTGGCACCAACCGGGACTAAAGGGGGCCATTGGTCACGGTTCGTGGCACAAACCGTGACCAATGCCCCCTTTAGTCCCGGTTGGTGCCACCAACCGAGACCAAAGGCCGCCGCTTCCCGCCCTTTGGGCTGCTGAAAAGAGGCCTTTGGTCTCGGATGGTGGCACCAACCGGGACTAAAGGGGGGCATTGGTCACGGTTTGTGCCACGAACCGTGACCAATGCTCCGTCTATATAAGCCACAGTTGTGAAAATTTTGGTTCAGTTTCTTCGATCCCGCTCCGACGACGCCGCCCGGCTGCCCGTGCTCGCCGTCGCCGCCCCGAGGTCGCCGTCGCCATCACCGCCAGCTCCTCGTCGCCGCCGCCGCCCGCTCCTCGAGCCCGCGCCGCCCCCGAGCCCTTGCCGCCCTCGAGCCCGCGCCGCCCTCGAGCCCGCGCCGCCCCGGAGCTCGCGCCGCCCCTTGAGCTCACCGTCGTCCCCAAGCCTGCGCCGCCCCTCGAGCTCGCCGTCGTCCCCAAGACCGCGTCGCCCCCGATCTCGCCGTCGTCCCCGAGCCCTCCTCCCAGAGCCCGTGCCGCCCTTGCCGCCCTCCTCCCTGAGCTATCCGCCGCCCTCGCCGATGCCCTCGCCGCCGCCCTCGCCGACGCCCTCGCCGCCCCCATCGTCGCCCTCGCCAGTCAACCTCGCTGTTGTGAGCCGCCGCCACATGTTTATCATTTTTTTCATTTTTTTTACGTATATATAATGTATATATATGTATGTATAGATGTTCATATATGTGTATTATTTTTTATGTTCAGAGCATTTTTTGTTCATATATGTATTTTTTTGTTTATGTGTATTTTTTTTGTTCATAGCATTTTTTTGTTCATATTTTTTTCATAGCATTATTTCCATGTATATATGTATGTGGCTATGTATGTATAGATGGATAGCATTTTTTCCATGTATGCATGTCATTGTCGATATACCCCCTCCCCGTTAACTTGGACAGGAGGGGGGTCGATATAACCCTCCCCGATAACTTCGACATGAGGGGGGTCCATATACCCCCTCCCTGATAACTTTGACATGAGGGGGGGTCGAGAACTAGTTTAGGGGGTCGAGGGTTGAGAACTAGTTTAGGGGGTCGAGGGTTGAGAACTAGTTTAGGGGGTCGAGGGAAGAAGGGGAAGCAGAGGGAGAAGAAGAGGAGAGGAAGAAGAGGAAGTCTTCTCCTCTATTCTTTCTTCTCTTCTTTTTTCTTCTTCTTCCTATATGTATTAGTTTTTTTATTTAGGTTGTTAATTAGTAGATATTAATTTTGTTCATATATGTATGGATGCATGTGATATGTATGTATGTATGCATGTATTGGGTACGTCGTTGTCGATATACCCCCTACCCGATAACTTCGACATGAGGGGGTCGAGAGGGGGTCTAGGGTCGTCGAGGGTTCGAGGGGTCCAGGGGTCCAGGGTCGTCGAGGATTCGAGGGGTCGAGGATCGCCGAGGGGTCGACAGAGGTTTCCTAGTGTCAAAGTATTGAAGAAATCCATGGCTTCATCATTAGCCGGAAGTAACCAGGGCATGACGAAGTCCTCCAAAGTTATTTTGGAATGGTGTCCCGGATAGGATAATTTGCCTTTTTGTATGAATTTCAGCAAAGGCCTTCCAAATAACGATATTTGGAAGGTTCTTGCTGAACTTTGTACCAAAAAGCGAATTATCTTATCTGGGACTCCGTTCCAAAATAACTTTGGAGAGCTTCGTACCATCATGCACCTGTTACTTTCGCCTAATGATGAAGACATGATTTTGTTGAATTCTTTGACACTAGGCAACCTCCCGACCCCTCGGCGATCCTCTCGAACATGAGAGGAAGAAGAGGATAAAAAAAGAAGAGGAAGAAGAAAAAAAAGAGGAGAAGAAAGAATAGAGGAGTTCTCCTCTATTCTTTCTTCTCCTCTTTTTTTTCTTCTTCTTCCTCTTTTTTTTATCGGGAACGAGGGTCGTCGAGGGTCGCCGAGCGGTAGAGGAGAAACCCTAAATAGAAAGTATCGTCGGTGTGAGATACATGTACCGTCAGTGTCGGACACTACATCCACGTCCCACAAGTGGCGCGGGCTTCGACGCCCACGTCACTTGTGGGACGTGGATGTAGTGTCCGACACCGACGGCCACATGTATCTCACACCCACGATACTTTCTATTTAGGGTTTCCTCTACCATTCGGCGACCCTGACCCTTGACGACCCTCATTTCCGATAAAATAAAGAGGAAGAAGAAGAAAAAAAAGAGAAGAAGAGAAGAAGAAGAAAAAAAAGAGGAGAACGGTAGAGGAAACCCTAAATAGAAAGTATCGTCGGTGTGAGATACATGTGGCCGTCGGTGTCAGACACTACATCCACGTCCCACAACTGGCGCGGGCTTCGACGCCCACATCACTTGTGGGACGTGGATGTAGTGTCCGACACCGACGGCCACATGTATCTCACACCCACGATACTTGCTATTTAGGGTTTCCTCTATCGCTCGGTGACCCTCGACGACCCTCGTTCCTGATAAAAAAAAGAGGAAGAAGAAAAAAAAAGAGGAGAAGAAAGAATAGAGGAGTAAGAACTCCTCTATTCTTTCTTCTCCTCTTTTTTTCTTCTTCTTCCTCTTCTTTTTTTATCCTTGAAGCGTTGTCGAGGCCACCCCAAACCCTAGAGAAGCAGCATCGAGGCCACCCCAAACCCTAGAGAAGCAGCATCGAGGCCACTAATTAATATTAGTTCTACGTTTTTGCCACAAATATATCCATCTGTCATGTTTGAATAATAATTGCCATGTTGTCAATATTTGTAGAAACTATGGACACCGCCCGAGACGAAGTACAAGAAGAGTTGTTGGGGGACATAATTGCACGAGGAAGTGATGCCATCTGCTCGTTGTTTCTCAACGAGACCGATGGTCTGGAAGCATCTGATTATGATGGCTCCGGTGACCTAATGCCGGTGCAAGAAGGAGACCGTGAGGACGGCTCCGGTGACCCAATGCCGGTGCAAGAAGGAGATCGTGATGACGTCACCGGTGACCGAACCGAGTCCGGCCAGGTATATATATTAGTTAAGCTTCTGCTGACTAGCTAATTGATGCATTCATTGTTTTGGTATGTACACATATTAATTAAGTCTTTGATCTTTTTTCTAGCCCTCCGGATCGAGCACAACTTCGGTAAAGAGACGAGGCCCGAAGAAAAAGTTGAGCTCGGATGAAAAGTTTGAGATCATAGCAATCGCGCCCGACGGCCAACCGATTGAACCCCTCCGGACAAAGAGCGCATTTGTTGCTCAGTGCGGGGTTTTGGTTAGGGACAAGATCCCGATCAGCATCCAGCAATGGTTTAAGCCGGCTACAGAAGACCCTGAGGTGTCTTATGTCAATGATATGCAGAAAAATGATCTTTGGACTAAGCTGAAGTCAAATTTCACCCTACCGCCAGAGGATAATCCAGAGAAGCCAGTTAAAGAGCAATTAATCAAGTCTTTTGCTCTTAAGAGGATGGCAGAACTATTCAGGAGGTGGAAGAAAGAGCTGAATAAGTTTGTCGAAAATAATGAGACACCAGAATTCAAGGGCAGATATGAGAAGATCAAAGATCACTGGCCCGCATTTGTGGCCCACAAGACATCAGAAAATAGTAAGAAGATGTCGGCGACAAACAAGCAAAATTCTACGAAGAAGAAGCATCACCATCGCATGGGGTCAGGTGGCTACCTCGTAGCCCGGCCTAAGTGGGCCAAGACTGAGAATGATATGGTTGATAAAGGGATCGAACCAGAGACAATTAACTGGCCAGACCGTTGCCGGACTTGGTTCTTCGGGGCTGGCAGAACCTTGGACCCTGTAACAGGGAAGTGCATTTGGACGAACGATCAAATGGACATACCAGTCAGGAAGCTTCAACACTATATCGAAGCAGCGCAGCAAGGGACGTTCTTTCCAGACAGAGAGAACGACGAGCTCACAATGGCCCTCGGGAATCCTAAGCACCCTGGACAGACACGAGGCACGCCAGGCTCCATTCCGTGGAAGGTTGGGTTTACATATGTAGGCGGTTACAAATCCCATGAGAGGAGGAAAAAAGTGCAGCAGACCCAAATGCAGGCACTGCAGGTAAGGGTACAAGCGATAGAGGAACGAGAAGCAAATCGCAGCAAACGTACTGCCGAAGCTTCCCTCGAAGCTACCCCACCATCTCAGCGGAGAAGTAGCGTGGCTTCCACCGAGCTGCTTCAGCCGGAGCATGCCTTGACGGCTCCTGCCAGCTATCCCGTGGATGCTATCATGGAGTCTCAAAATTGCCACCTTATGACGCAATGGATGAATCTGAAGGTCAAGGCGGCTGTTGGCTCTGTTTATCCTACTGAACCCGGTGCAACTTTTCACTGCCGGCCGATTCCAGAAGGATATGCTAGGGTGATGGTGGATGAAATAACGGAGGGATTTGAGGACCTCCAGCTTGACCACCCTACCGGTGAAGGGGAGACTAGGTTGGGGTCTGCTCTGAAGACTCCATGCCTATGGCGGAAGGAGCTCATCAACCTTCCGAACTGGATGCCTCCGCCTCCTCCTCCTCCTCCTCCAGCAAGTCAGGGCACTCCGCCTCCTCCACCGCCTCCTCCTCCGGCGAGTCAGGGCACTCCGCCTCCTCCACCGCCTCCTCCTCCGGCGAGTGACGATCAGGGCACTCGACCAGCTCCTTCTCCAGCGCGTGGAGGCACTCCGCCTCCTTCTCCGCCTGCGCCGACGCGCCCGAGTAGCCAGCCTCCTCCTTCTTCGCCTCGTCAGCAAGGGCGGAAGAGACCTGCCGCCGCTCCGGCTGCTCCGGCGCATCATAGTCCTTCTCCTTCGCCTGGTAAGCAAGTAAAGAAGACAACCGCTCCGTCTGCTCGGCCGGCGTCTAGCAGTATAGCCAGAGGCGGGAGGACATATAGATTCGGTCCTTCTTTGAAGACTCCAGAGAAGTTACCATACGAGAGGACCTCGGAGGAGAATGCTGAGATCGCACGAACCGAAGTGGATGACTGGTTTCAAGGGTTGAAAGCAAAGAGACGTCCACTTCCGGAGGAGAAGGTAGATCCGGTGAAAGCAAAGCGCACTCTGGCCGCCCTGACAAAACCACCCAAGTCTCCACTGAAAGGAAACTATGAGCGCATTATTGGAAAGGAATTTGCCGAAGCGGAGCGGTCGGGAAGTACTGTCAGTGATCAAAGGCTGAAAGAACGATGAGCTGGGAAACAAATTGCCCAGCTCGGCGAACAAGCGAAGCAATCGTGCCCCCCGCTCAAGGTGCCTAGCCACAACGTCGCTAATGATCCGAGGATGGTGCCCAGTTATAGCAATCTTGCAGATTACCTGCCCGACGATTTACATTATGAACCCATGGAGGTGCAGATACAAAGATACGAGTACGGGAAGCCTCTCGTCAAAGATGAAAGATCTCTATCAACGATGATGCGAAGATTGCATGATTGGTACTTGAAAATCTGCAGAGACTCTGGGGGGAGGAGTACTTTGTATGTGAAAGTAAAAAAGGAGCATGACCTCGTTGGAATTGAACTGTTGCCTGTTCCATTTGAGGAGTTCTATCAGTTTTTCAATCAATTGGCCCTCGATAAAACAACGGTCGCCTGCTACTGTCTGTAAGTAGTACTACTTCTGTCATTAAGTCTCTCTATATAGCTCAGCTCTTTCATTGCATGTATTTATAATCATCCTCACTATATTATGCAGATTGAAGATCGCCGAATTGAAGAAAAGACAAGTCGGTGATATTGGGTTCATTAACACATATCTCATAGATGCAACTCAGGTTAAATTTCATGCCGCAGCTACCGAGGCCAACTTGCTACGATTGTTGGTAATAAATGAAAACAAAGATATAATACTCTTTCCTTACAACTTCAAGTGAGTGTTACTGTCTTGTGCGTAATCGGTTTCCCTTATATATTAGTCAAGGTTATAGTAATGTAATTGATGAGTTATGCATGCGTGTGCAGTTTCCACTATATTCTCCTAGAGATTAAGCTTGAGCAGGGACTAGTAACCGTCTTAGACTCAAGACGAAAAGATCCCCAGGACTATGCAGACATGACTCAAATACTCGAGAAGTAAGTTAAATCGATCATTATCCACCATATCAGCAACTTTGTTCATTTCCTGATATATCAAGTAATTGTTTTCTTTGTCCGGCAGGGTTTGGAGAAAATTCACCAGAAAAGCTCCAGGACTGCCGAAGGAGCTGCAATTTAGACACCCGAAAGTAAGTACTATAGTAGCATGTTCCGCGCATCTACTAGTCATTCAAGCGCTACTTTCATCAATACCATTTGACATTCTTGCTTATCAGTTTGATTGACCTCTATTTCTTGTAAAGTGGTTGTGGCAGGAACAAGGGAATGATTTCTGTGGATACTACGTTTGCGAGTCCATCCGCCACACGACCTGTGAGCGGGGCTACACTGACGAACAATATGAAGTACGTAAATAACAACATTCACAATTTTATATTATTACCATCATTTGTGTTGAGTTTCATTCATTTATATATATATGTATTGACCCCCTTCTTTAAATTAGATGTTTCGGAAGCGGGATGAACTCCTAGCACCAGCTCGCATGCGAGAAATTCAAGAGGAATTGGCGGCATTCTTTCTTGACCACGTGATCCCTGAAGACGGAGAATACTATGTGGACCCTAAGTCCGTATGATTATATTTGTAAGAGATAATTATTGTATATATGTAGCCGGTAGTGTCGGATAGATATACGAGAACTTGTTGTTCGACCAATCTCTCGGAGAAGGAGAGGTGGTCGATATCACTTCTCTCTGTATGCATATATGTTCATGACGATCTTCTGTTTCCTTCGTTTGCTTACTAGCTAGCTAGCGTGTCTAGTCCTCTCTATACGTATGTATAGTACATAGCGTCGACCAAGCACGGACATAAGAGAGGACACTTCTCTCTATTAATTATAGCTAGATAACACAATATATGAAACACCTAAATTAACCCCCCCAAAACCCCCAAACCCCCCCCCCTTTAAAAAAACAAAAACCCCAACCACAGAAATGCTGACGCGTGGATACCTATTGGTCCCGGTTGGTGCCACCAACCGGGACCAAAGGGTCTCCTGCCTGGGCTCCGTGCATAGGCCACGCGGAGGCCCATCTGTCCCGGTTCTGGATTGAACCGGGACTAAAGGGACAGGGCATTAGTACCGACCCTTTAGTCCCGGTTCCAGAACAGGGACAAAAGGCCCTTACGAACTGGGACAACAGGCCCTTTTTCTACCAGTGCCTATATACATGATCATACCTAGATATTCTCATAACTATGCTCAATTCTGTCAATTGTTCAACAGTAATTTGTTCACCCACCGTAGAATACTTATGCTCATGAGAGAAGCCACTAGTGAAACCTATGGCCCCCGGGTCTCTTTCTCATCATATCAATCTCCATCACTTTATTATTGCTTTGCTTTTACTTTTAGTTTGCATCTCTATACCAAAAATACCAAAAATATTATTTATCATCTCTATCAGATCTCACTTTCGTAAGTGACCGTGAAGGGATTGACAACCCCTAAGCGCGTTGGTTGCATTGAGCTATTGTTTTTGTGTAGGTACGCGGGACTTGTGCGTGGCCTCCTACTGGATTGATACCTTGGTTCTCAAAAACTAAGGGAAATACTTACGCTACTTTGCTGCATCATCCTCTCCTCTTCGGGGAAATCCAACGCAGTGCTCAAGAGGTAGCAAGAAGAATTCCTGGCGCCATTGCTGGGGAGTCTTCGCAAAAGTCAACATACCAAGTACCCATCACAATCCCTATATCCCGCATTACATTATTTGCCATTTGCCTCTCGTTTTCCTTTCCCCCCAATTTATCCTTGCCGTTTTATTCGCCCCCTCTCTCTACCCCCCCCCTCTCTTTGCCTCTTTTGCCCGTTTGCTTTTTGTTTGCTTGTGTGTTAGTTTGCTTGTTTTTCGCGATGGCTCAAGATAATACTAAATTGTGTGACTTCACCAATACCAACAACAATGATTTCCTTAGCACTCCGATTGCTCCTCTTACCGATGCTGAATCTTGTGAAATTAATACTGCTTTGCTGAATCTTGTCATGAAAGATCCGTTCTCCGGCCTTCCTAGTGAATATGCCGCTACCCATCTTAATAGCTTCGTTGATTTGTGTGACATGCAAAAGAAGAAAGATGTCGATAATGATATTGTTAAATTGAAGTTATTTCCTTTTTTGCTTAGAGATCGTGCTAAAGCTTGGTTTTCATCTTTGCCTAAAAATAGTATTGATTCATGGAACAAGTGCAAAGATGCTTTTATCTCTAAGTATTTTCCTCCCGCTAAGATCATCTCTCTTAGAAACGATATTATGAATTTTAAGAAACTTGATCATGAACATGTTGCACAAGCTTGGGAGAGAATGAAATTAATGATACGTAATTGCCCTACTCATGGTTTAAATATGTGGATGATTGTTCAGAATTTTTATGCCGGATAGAATTTTGCTTCTAGAAATCTTTTAGATTCGGCCGCGGGAGGCACTTTTATGGAAATCACTTTAGGAGAGGCTACTAAACTCCGAGATAATATTATGGTTAATTATTCTCAATGGCATACTGAAAGATCTACTAAAAAGGTGCATGCGATAGAAGAAATTAATGTTTTGATTGGAAAGATGGATGAACTTATGAAATTATTTGCTAATAAGAGTGTTCTTCTGATCCTAATGATGTGCCCTTGTATACTTAGATTGAGAATAATAATGAATCTATGGGTGTGAATTTTGTTGGTAGGAACAATTTTGGTAACAACGCGTATAGAGGAGATTTCAATCCTAGGCCTTATCCTAGCAATCCCTCTAATAATTATGGTAATTCCTACAACAATTATTATGGAAACTATAATAAGATGCCCTATGATTTTGAATCTAATATTAAAGAATTTATTTCTTTGCAAAAGAATTTTAATGCTATGATTGAAGAAAAAATGCTTAAGATTGATGAATTGGCTAGGAACATTGATAGAATTGCTCTTGATGTTGATTCTTTGAAACTTAGATCTTGTAACGCCTCGAGACCGATGTGCCAGGTGTCCTCCGCTTATTTGCTGTTGTTGGCTTGTCATTTGCTTGCGTGTTGCATCTTATCATGTCATCATGTGCATTGCATCATCATGTTTTCAAAACTTGCATCCGTCCCGGTCTCCTCATTCTCTCCGTTGTCCGTTCTGAGCCCAGACACACTTACACGCACCCGCGGCATGTCTGAAAAATTATTTTATAAGTGGCCGGGAAATTTTCTCAGAATGGGTTGAAAGTTGGCATGCGGTGTTGTTTTGTTGTCAGTAGACCGCCTGCCAAGTTTCATCGCATTCGGAGTCCGTTTGACGTCCCAACGGATAAATATAGCGGCAATAGTAGCCGGTCTAACGTCGGACGTTTTCGGTCTCCGGAAACAGTCGCCGGGCCTCCCTCTCTTCTCTTCTCTCAGCTCGAGACCGTCTTCACAGCCCACCTAGTCCATCCTCCTTCCCCTCTTCGCTTCCGGAGTTGCCCAATGCGATCGCACGGTCCGAAACCCTCTCTGCACAGTGCATCGAACCCCTCACGTGAGCATCCGAAAGTTGTCCCGGACCCGACCCGAGGTGTCGCCACCATTGTGTCCGGATCATCCCCAAACGTCTACAAAACGTCACCGTTTTCTTAGTTGGACTTCCTAGCTAATTTATTCGCGATCGTCCACTTGCGATCGTAGGGTCGAGATAGCCCCTAACCTAATCCGTGATGTATATATTTAGTCTATCCCTAGTCCATTTTGAACCTAACCCCTTTTTCCTAGGGATCCTCCTAGCCCCCGTCGCCCCACTGTATCTCATCTATTTCCGTGCCCAACCAACCACCGCGCTCCGTTCCTCGATCCCGAGCCGCCGTCCCGTGTGCTCGCCAGCACCGTCGCTCCGCCACTGCCGGCTGGCTCCGCCGCTGCCCCGCCCCTCCTCTACATCTCCCTGCCTCTCCCTAACCTCTCTCCTTTCCCCTGCAGTGCTCCTCGCCGCCACCTCCATGGAGATTCGTCGTTGGCTCCCTGCTACCACCCTGCTCCGGTGATGGATCCGGCAGGATCCGGCCCCCACCGCCCAGATTCTTCCATCCCCGATGGGATCCGCCTCCCTCCTCCATCGGAGACCCGCTGCCGCCTCGCCGTTGACCTTCAGCGCCGCCGTTCTGGCTCTGTCGAGCAGAGGACGAGCATCGCCTGGGCTGCCTCCCTTGCACGCGTGTGGGCCGGCCTCGCCCCGGCTCCAGCAGCGCCCTCCGTTCCCTGGGCCGGCCCTTCTCCTCCTCTGTTGTGCCGAACCGGGTCTTAGCCCATGAGTGAGCAGGCCCTCCCTCCAGTCTCCTATGCACCTGGTCCAGCAGTTTTAGCCCATGTCATGTTTTTTTCCTCTAGACGATTTTGCCTATTATCCAGAGACTGCAGTTTTTACAGAAAAACCCTCATTGTCATGTATATAATAACTCACAATCCGTGCATCGGATTAAAATGATTTATATATGAAACTTGCTCAGAATTTTGTCTAGTTTAATAATATGTCAATTTCATCCATGTTTAAAATGTCGTTTGATTAAATTTGCTCCTATGCCATGTTAAAATGATTTAATTCATAACTAAATAACCGTAACTCCGATTTTAATAAACTTTATATGTAAATGGGGTATAAAAATGCCTAGTTTAACATGGTGGCATCACTTTGCATGTTTAACAACTATAAAATATGGTTTAGGGAAGAACAGTACCAAATCTATAATATGCTCATGAGGAGTTTCCGGAATTGTTGTTCGTTGTTTCTGGCCTCATTTAAACTTGACTAGATAGGTAGTTTTACTTTGCTTCACCCTCTTGCCATGCTTAACAACATTTAATATTGTTGGGTACATAAATGAGATCGAACTAAATAACTTGTCGTGGTGTTTCGTCAATATGCAACTCGTTGCATATTGAGCTCCACTTAATTTGTAAGTGTTGTTTGATGCACTTTGCCATGCCATGCCTCATTAAACCGGACATGCATCATATTTGGTTGTGCATCATGTCATGCTTATGTGATGGTTGCTTACTATGGTGTTTGCTTCTTTCCGGTGTTGCTTCTTCGGGTTGGTTCCAATAACGTTGCGTTTGTGAGGATCCATTCGACTACGTCCGTTTGTCTTCTTCATGGACTCGTTCTTCTTCCTTGCGGGATCTCAGGCAGGATGACCATACCCTCGAAATCACTTCTATCTTTGCTTTGCTAGATGCTCGCTCTTTTGCTATGCCTATGCTGCGATACCTACCACTTGCTTATCATGCCTACCATATTGTGAACCAAGCCTCTAACCCACCTTGTCCTAGCAAACCGTTGTTTGGCTATGTTACCGCTTTGCTCAGCCCCTCTTATAGCGTTGTTAGTTGCAGGTGAAGATTGAAGTTTGTTCCTTGTTGGAACATGGAGATGTTGTTCCTCGTTGGAACATGTTTACTTGTTGGGATATCACAATATATCTTACTTAATTAATGCATCTATATACTTGGTAAAGGATGGAAGGCTCGGCCTTATGCCTGGTGTTTTGTTCCACTCTTGCCGCCCTAGTTTCCGTTATACCGGTGTTATGTTCCCGGATTTTGCGTTCCTTACGCGGTTGGGTTATAATGGGAACCCCTTGACAGTTCGCTTTGAATAAAACTCCTCCGGCAAGGCCCAACCTTGGTTTTACCATTCGCCACCTAGCCTTTTTCCCTTGGGAGTCGCACATCCCGAGGGTCATCTTTATTTTAACCCCCCCGGGCCAGTGCTTGTCTAAGTGTTGGTCCAACCCAGAGCACCGTGCGGGGCCGTCCCTTGGCAACTTGGGTTACGTTGGCTCCCGTACGCTTAGCTTATCCGGTGTGCCCTGAGAACGAGATATGTGCAGCTCCTATCGGGATGTCGGCACATCGGGTGGTCTTGCTGGACTTGTTTTACCATTGTCGAGGATGTCTTGGAGTACCGGGATACCGAGTCTGATCGGAATGTCTCGGGAGGAGGTCTATTCCTTCGTTGACCGTGAGAGCTTGTGATGGGCTAAGTTGGGACTCCCCTGCAGGGATTGAACTTTCGAAAGCCGTGCCCGTGGTTATGGGCAGATGGAATTTGTTGATGTCCGGTTGTAGATAACTTGAACCTTAATTAATTAAAATGAATCAACTGAGTGTGTTACCGTGATGGCCTCTTCTCGGCGGGGTCCGGGAAGTGGACACGGTGTTGGAGTAATGTTTGCGCAGGTTGCCCTCTAGCTTCTCGCTCGCGCTTTGCCTCCTCTTCTCGCTCTCTTTTGCGAATAAGTTAGCCACCATACTTGCTAGTCGCTTGCTGCAGCTCCACTCATATTTAACCTTGCCATACCTATAAGCTTAAATAGTCTTGATCGCGAGGGTGCGAGATTGCTGAGTCCCTGTGGCTCACAGATTACTATTACACCAGATGCAGGTCCAGGTGATTCCGCTCCAGGTGACGAGTACGAGCTCAAGTGGGAGTTCGACGAAGACTCTCAGCGATACTACGTGTCTTTTCCTGACGATCAGTAGTGGTGCCTAGTTGGGGTTTGATCGGGACCGTGTCGCATGTTGGGTTATTTTCTATTTTGGCGCCGTAGTCGGGCCATGAGTGTTTGGATGATGTATGTTATTTATGTACTCTGATGTGACGTGGCGAGTGTAAGCCAACTATGTTCTCCCCTTTATTATTCATGTTACATGGGATGTTGTGAAGATTGCCTAACTTGCAACATGCCTTCAATGCGATTATGTCTCTAAGTCGTGCCTCGACACGTGGGAGCTATAGTCGCATCGAGGGTGTTACAAGTTGGTAATCAGAGCCTTCCCCGACCTTAGGAGCCCCATTGCTTGATCGTTTTTAGCGGCCGAGTTGTGTCTAGAAAAATGTTTTGAGTCTTTAGGAATTATATATCGGAGAGTTTAGGAATTCTTTTTACTTCCCAGTCTCCTCATCGCTCTGGTAAGGCATCCTGACGTAGAGTTTTGACTCTTCTCTTCTCAAATTTCACTAAAAAAATTTAGGATCACGCGAGTATCTTGGAATCGTTCCGATGGCTTATGATGAGAACATTGACTTGGTGCCTCCTGTCAGGGGTTTAGTGGAAGTGTCCCGGGGAGTTGAGCTCTGAGGTGTTGTCATCATAATTTTATCGTTGCAATTCTGGAATACTTGAGATATGTTCGCCGACATCGAAAATCTCTTTTATGCAGTTCGTTGGTGAGATAACCTCGACGCCACCCAGTACTGGGGCGGGAGTTCGGGAGTATCGCCATAACTTGTATAACGGATGCTTTTCGAAGGTTGAGGTAGATGGTTTCCGAAGGTTTCTTGGTTATGTGTTGAAGGATGGATACAGCTGGATGTAGGAATTGCTAGTTTGGGTGAGATATTATGCTTCCCCTGTATCCCCAACACCTGATTGCATAACCGGAAAGGTTCGGGAGTTTCATAGGTGGGAATTCAAGTAGCTCTTAGAATTTCTTTCCGACGGATGTATGATATGAAATTGGGGTTCGACGTCTAGTGGTCCGCCTATTCACGGTCGGTTTTACAGTGGTCTCGTTGTGTCTTAAAGAGTCCTTGGCTATGCCGACTCGGGGACGCTTCGTATGTCATGTGCACTGCCTTGTACATGATGGTGTTGTACGATTGAGCCCGTGTAGGCCCCACCACGAAAACTTCGGACGAAATCTCTATCATATGTTTGTTCCGGCTTATTCTGCGAGCCAAACCTTTGTTTTGTTTTTGAGTTGTGGTATTCGAGTTGCTTTAATGTCAAGTGTTGATTCCATACCTTTCCTAAATGGTGTCCTCATACTCCGATGTGAATACCAATCCTTTTTGGTAATCAAGATTGTCTTGTTAATCCTTTTCCACCGGCGTGTTTCTCTTCAAGTGGATCCGATCATTTCTACATCCGCAAGATCAACTCAAGTCTTCTCAACGGTGTTGTTTCATCCATCCCAAGTTGTCTTTGTTGTCCCTCCCTCCCACCCTTGTTTTCTTGAAGGATTCAGATTTCTTAATCAACTATCCATTTTATTGATGGAAGTCCCTCCATTCTATTTCCTTCATGTTCTTATCAGGTGTTTCTCATGAAGATTTTTAGCGGAGCCTCAAGGTCAGCACCCTTAATTCTCTTTCTTCTCCGGGGGAACAAATTCAAGCTTTGTTGGTCATACCCTTCCCTCTTCTCAAATGCCTTCTCGTGCCGGTGCACCTCTTTATCTTTCACTTCTCGCTATTCAATTGTTCCGGAGTGCTCAAGATATCTTGAAGATTCGTGTCTCCACTCTACGTTCGTTCAAGTCTTTTAATTCAACAGGTGCATTCTCTCTTTTAAATCCTTCAATGGTGTTTCTTTTGAGTGGGCCCTAACCCACAGGTCTTTTCCCAGGATCTTACCTGACTCCTCTTATTTTCCCGGAGCTACCATCAAATTTCTTTTCGAAGTTTGACGTAAGAATGATTTATCATCAGTCAAATGTCTTCTCAAGATCTGTCAAAATATTTTCATCATTGGCTCAACCTCTTCGTTTTGATTCTTCCGGAGTGTCTAAATAATTCATGGTGGTGTTTCTCATCATCATTCTCAGATTTTGAAGACCGAAGAAGAGTTTTTCCTCCATATCTTGCTTCATTCTCTTCAAGATTCGTGCCTCTAGTTTGTTGCCATCCTCTCATAATTATTTTCGATCATGAGAATTCTTTTCACCCATCCGAAGTAATTCAAGAGTCTTCTCAGTTTGTTTACCCGGAGCCCATCATCTAAGATTTATTCATTCTCAGCTTTCAGCTATCATTCTCCAAATTTTATCGGTGCTTCATTCAAGTGATCTCTAATCAGTTCTTGATCCTTTTGTTCTCTTGTATCTAAATTCTCTCAAGCATCTTCTTTCATTTGTTAATTCTTCCTGGTGTTTCTTTATGTTTTATTCGTTCTTTTTCAATTCTTACGGTGGTTCGAGCAAGAGTTCTCGTCATTCGTTATCATATTAATTCATTCGTTGTCCAATTCGACCGGTGGTTCGTTGAAAACCTTCGCATGTTTGCGCTATATCTATCATAATCATTTCTACGAGAATAAGTAGTATGCCAATTCCATTGCTTGTCATCAATTTTAATTGGTGAAGGATACGCATAATGTAATTCTTATTCTTGTTTCATCGAGTTTATTTAATTCCTGTTTTCCGGAGTGGCTCATTATTCTTATTCTTGGTTCCAATAGCTCATCCTTCTTTCCCGGAGTTCCAAGCTCTAATTATCACGGAGATCCATCTAAATCATTGCAAGGATTCACCTTGTGTTTTCAATTTCTCTTTCTTTTCATTCTTTTTGTTTACCGGAGTTCTTCATGAAGGTTCTACATGATGGTTCATCAAGGATTTATATTCCTTCTCGAAGTGTTCATCGAGATTCTTTTCAGGGGAGCTCTAGCACTCTTCATCTTGCATTTTAAAGTGCAATTCTTTCAACCATATCATTCGAGGTGGTATTATGTCAGTCTTGATAATTTGAGTTCATGTTTCATGATTCACATGTTGTTAAGAATGAGGTATTTTAAATCCATCGACCTCTTCGTTGGAGTTATCTTGTGTCATGTTTCACCTAAAGCATTTCCTAAGGATTGTTGCTATTTAGGGTGTTCATAATTGACCCGAGTTCTTCTTTTATCCTCCCGGTGAAATAGTTTCTCGTCTCCTTGTTTTTATCAATCCAATCTCTTCCGTGAGTGGCAGGTTGTCACCTCATAATTTTGGGATGTTTTCCATAAGCCCACTTCAAGCCTATCTTTTTCGGTGTGGATTGTTCCAACAACTCCGTTCAACCTTTTCTTCGTAAGCTTTCTCTTTCAATTTTATTTGCGAGAGTTGTCATTCATCTTCTCCGTTTTTTTTCTTTCCAACCATCTAGTTTTCCATTCTTTCGTTCCGGAGGCCTTGTGATGTTGCTTTCTTCAACCATCATCTCGTTTCATTTAAGATCATGTTCTTTCCTGTGCCTATCCATTTAACCGGAGTGTTGTGCCCTTTTGCTCAAGTTCTTTTCGCCTTGTCAAGCCTTGCACCTCTTTTCTACCGGAGTGCTGTATGAGATCTTTGTTACCCCTTGTTCCTTTCATTCAATAGTTCCGGAGGCAGTGTGTTGTGATTTCATCAAGTATCTTCTCATCTTATCAAGTTCTTACTCAATTCCTTTTCTTTTCAATCGGAGTGCTACCCAAAGTTGTTCTCCCTTGTTCATCTTTACTAACGGAGTGTTTTCAACTTTGTTCACCTTCGTTGTATTCTTTTCTCAAATTAGCTCAACCTCGCAAGGTTCTTTGGTTTCACTCATTTGTCAAAGAAGCAATTTGTTTTACTCCTTCTCTTTCTAGTCTGTTTTCCCTCCGGTGCCATTCTAGATCTCGGGACGAGATCCTCTCATTGTGGTGGAGTGTTGTAACGCCCCGAAACCGATGTGCCAGGTGTCCTCCGCTTATTTGCTGTTGTTGGCTTGTCATTTGCTTGCGTGTTGCATCTTATCATGTCATCATGTGCATTGCATCATCATGTTTTCAAAACTTGCATCCATCCCGGTCTCCTCGTTCTCTCCGTTGTCTGTTCTGAGCCCAGACACACTTGCACGCACCCGCGGCATGTCCGAAAAATTATTTTATAAGTGGCCGGGAAATGTTCTCAGAATGGGTTGAAAGTTGGCATGCGGTGTTGTTTTGTTGTCAGTAGACCGCCTGCCAAGTTTCATCGCATTCGGAGTCCGTTTGACGTCCCAACGGATAAATATAGCGGCAATAGTAGCCGGTCTAACGTCGGACGTTTTCGGTCTCCGGAAACAGTCGCCGGGCCTCCCTCTCTTCTCTTCTCTCAGCTCGAGACCGTCTTCACAGCCCACCTAGTCCATCCTCCTTCCCCTCTTCGCTTCCGGAGTTGCCCGATGCGATCGCACGGTCCGAAACCCTCTCTGCACAGTGCATCGAACCCCTCACGTGAGCATCCGAAAGTTGTCCCGGACCCGACCCGAGGTGTCGCCACCGTTGTGTCCGGATCATCCCCAAACGTCTACAAAACGTCACCGTTTTCTTAGTTGGACTTCCTAGCTAATTTATTCGCGATCGTCCACTTGCGATCGTAGGGTCGAGATAGCCCCTAACCTAATCCGTGATGTATATATTTAGTCTATCCCTAGTCCATTTTGAACCTAACCCCTTTTTCCTAGGGATCCTCCTAGCCCCCGTCGCCCCACTGTATCTCATCTATTTCCGTGCCCAACCAACCACCGCGCTCCGTTCCTCGATCCCGAGCCGCCGTCCCGTGTGCTCGCCAGCACCGTCGCTCCGCCACTGCCGGCTGGCTCCGCCGCTGCCCCGCCCCTCCTCTACATCTCCCTGTCTCTCCCTAACCTCTCTCCTTTCCCCTGCAGTGCTCCTCGCCGCCACCGCCATGGAGATTCGTCGTTGGCTCCCTGCTACCGCCCTGCTCCGGTGATGGATCCGGCAGGATCCGGCCCCCACCGCCCGGATCCTTCCATCCCCGATGGGATCCGCCTCCCTCCTCCATCGGAGACCCGCTGCCGCCTCGCCGTTGACCTTCAGCGCCGCCGTTCTGGCTCTGTCGAGCAGAGGACGAGCATCGCCTGGGCTGCCTCCCTTGCACGCGTGTGGGCCGGCCTCGCCCCGGCTCCAGCAGCGCCCTCCGTTCCCTGGGCCGGCCCTTCTCCTCCTCTGTTGTGCCGAACCGGGTCTTAGCCCATGAGTGAGCAGGCCCTCCCTCCAGTCTCCTGTGCACCTGGTCCAGCAGTTTTAGCCCATGTCATGTTTTTTTCCTCTAGACGATTTTGCCTATTATCCAGAGACTGCAGTTTTTACAGAAAAACCCTCATTGTCATGCATATAATAACTCACAATTCGTGCATCGGATTAAAATGATTTATATATGAAACTTGCTCAGAATTTTGTCTAGTTTAATAATATGTCAATTTCATCCATGTTTAAAATGTCGTTTGATTAAATTTGCTCCTATGCCATGTTAAAATGATTTAATTCATAACTAAATAACCGTAACTCCGATTTTAATAAACTTTATATGTAAATGGGGTATAAAAATGCCTAGTTTAACATGGTGGCATCACTTTGCATGTTTAACAACTATAAAATATGGTTTAGGGAAGAACAGTACCAAATCTATAATATGCTCATGAGGAGTTTCCGGAATTGTTGTTCGTTGTTTCCGGCCTCATTTAAACTTGACTAGATAGGTAGTTTTACTTTGCTTCACCCTCTTGCCATGCTTAACAACATTTAATATTGTTGGGTACATAAATGAGATCGAACTAAATAACTTGTCGTGGTGTTTCGTCAATATGCAACTCGTTGCATATTGAGCTCCACTTAATTTGTAAGTGTTGTTTGATGCACTTTGCCATGCCATGCCTCATTAAACCGGACATGCATCATATTTGGTTGTGCATCATGTCATGCTTATGTGATGGTTGCTTACTATGGTGTTTGCTTCTTTCCGGTGTTGCTTCTTCGGGTTGGTTCCGATAACGTTGCGTTTGTGAGGATCCATTCGACTACGTCCGTTTGTCTTCTTCATGAACTCGTTCTTCTTCCTTGCGGGATCTCAGGCAGGATGACCATACCCTCGAAATCACTTCTATCTTTGCTTTGCTAGATGCTCGCTCTTTTGCTATGCCTATGCTGCGATACCTACCACTTGCTTATCATGCCTACCATATTGTGAACCAAGCCTCTAACCCACCTTGTCCTAGCAAACCGTTGTTTGGCTATGTTACCGCTTTGCTCAGCCCCTCTTATAGCGTTGTTAGTTGCAGGTGAAGATTGAAGTTTGTTCCTTGTTGGAACATGGAGATGTTGTTCCTCGTTGGAACATGTTTACTTGTTGGGATATCACAATATATCTTACTTAATTAATGCATCTATATACTTGGTAAAGGATGGAAGGCTCGGCCTTATGCCTGGTGTTTTGTTCCACTCTTGCCGCCCTAGTTTCCGTTATACCGGTGTTATGTTCCCGGATTTTGCGTTCCTTACGCGGTTGGGTTATAATGGGAACCCCTTGACAGTTCGCTTTGAATAAAACTCCTCCGGCAAGGCCCAACCTTGGTTTTACCATTCGCCACCTAGCCTTTTTCCCTTGGGAGTCGCGCATCCCGAGGGTCATCTTTATTTTAACCCCCCCGGGCCAGTGCTTGTCTAAGTGTTGGTCCAACCCAGAGCACCGTGCGGGGCCGTCCCTTGGCAACTTGGGTTACGTTGGCTCCCGTACGCTTAGCTTATCCGGTGTGCCCTGAGAACGAGATATGTGCAGCTCCTATCGGGATGTCGGCACATCGGGTGGTCTTGCTGGACTTGTTTTACCATTGTCGAGGATGTCTTGGAGTACCGGGATACCGAGTCTGATCGGAATGTCTCGGGAGGAGGTCTATTCCTTCGTTGACCGTGAGAGCTTGTGATGGGCTAAGTTGGGACTCCCCTGCAGGGATTGAACTTTCGAAAGCCGTGCCCGTGGTTATGGGCAGATGGGAATTGGTTGATGTCCGGTTGTAGATAACTTGAACCTTAATTAATTAAAATGAATCAACTGAGTGTGTTACCGTGATGGCCTCTTCTCGGCGGGGTCCGGGAAGTGGACACGGTGTTGGAGTAATGTTTGCGCAGGTTGCCCTCTAGCTTCTCGCTCGCGCTTTGCCTCCTCTTCTCGCTCTCTTTTGCGAATAAGTTAGCCACCATACTTGCTAGTCGCTTGCTGCAGCTCCACTCATATTTAACCTTGCCATACCTATAAGCTTAAATAGTCTTGATCGCGAGGGTGCGATATTGCTGAGTCCCTGTGGCTCACAGATTACTATTACACCAGATGCAGGTCCAGGTGATTCCGCTCCAGGTGACGAGTACGAGCTCAAGTGGGAGTTCGACGAAGACTCTCAGCGATACTACGTGTCTTTTCCTGACGATCAGTAGTGGTGCCTAGTTGGGGTTTGATCGGGACCGTGTCGCATGTTGGGTTATTTTCTATTTTGGCGCCGTAGTCGGGCCATGAGTGTTTGGATGATGTATGTTATTTATGTACTCTGATGTGACGTGGCGAGTGTAAGCCAACTATGTTCTCCCCTTTATTATTCATGTTACATGGGATGTTGTGAAGATTGCCTAACTTCCGACATGCCTTCAATGCGATTATGTCTCTAAGTCGTGCCTCGACACGTGGGAGCTATAGTCGCATCGAGGGTGTTACAAGTTGGTAATCAGAGCCTTCCCCGACCTTAGGAGCCCCATTGCTTGATCGTTTTTAGCGGCCGAGTTGTGTCTAGAAAAATGTTTTGAGTCTTTAGGAATTATATATCGGAGAGTTTAGGAATTCTTTTTACTTCCCAGTCTCCTCATCGCTCTGGTAAGGCATCCTGACGTAGAGTTTTGACTCTTCTCTTCTCAAATTTCACTAAAAAAATTTAGGATCACGCGAGTATCTTGGAATCGTTCCGATGGCTTATGATGAGAACATTGACTTGGTGCCTCCTGTCAGGGGTTTAGTGGAAGTGTCCCGGGGAGTTGAGCTCTGAGGTGTTTTCATCATAATTTTATCGTTGCAATTCTGGAATACTTGAGATATGTTCGCTGACATCGAAAATCTCTTTTATGCAGTTCGTTGGTGAGATAACCTCGACGCCACCCAGTACTGGGGCGGGAGTTCGGGAGTATCGCCATAACTTGTATAACGGATGCTTTTCGAAGGTTGAGGTAGATGGTTTCCGAAGGTTTCTTGGTTATGTGTTGAAGGATGGATACAGCTGGATGTAGCAATTGCTAGTTTGGGTGAGATATTATGCTTCCCCTGTATCCCCAACACCTGATTGCATAACCGGAAAGGTTCGGGAGTTTCATAGGTGGGAATTCAAGTAGCTCTTAGAATTTCTTTCCGACGGATGTATGATATGAAATTGGGGTTCGATGTCTAGTGGTCCGCCTATTCACGGTCGGTTTTACAGTGGTCTCGTTGTGTCTTAAAGAGTCCTTGGCTATGCCGACTCGGGGACGCTTCGTATGTCATGTGCACTGCCTTGTACATGATGGTGTTGTACGATCGAGCCCGTGTAGGCCCCACCACGAAAACTTCGGACGAAATCTCTATCATATGTTTGTTCTGGCTTATTCTGCGAGCCAAACCTTTGTTTTGTTTTTGAGTTGTGGTATTCGAGTTGCTTTAATGTCAAGTGTTGATTCCATACCTTTCCTAAATGGTGTTCTCATACTCCGATGTGAATACCAATCCTTGTTGGTAATCAAGATTGTCTTGTTAATCCTTTTCCACCGGCGTGTTTCTCTTCAAGTGGATCCGATCATTTCTACATCCGCAAGATCAACTCAAGTCTTCTCAACGGTGTTGTTTCATCCATCCCAAGTTGTCTTTGTTGTCCCTCCCTCCCACCCTTGTTTTCTTGAAGGATTCAGATTTCTTAATCAACTATCCATTTTATTGATGGAAGTCCCTCCATTCTATTTCCTTCATGTTCTTATCAGGTGTTTCTCATGAAGATTTTTAGCGGAGCCTCAAGGTCAGCACCCTTAATTCTCTTTCTTCTCCGGGGGAACAAATTCAAGCTTTGTTGGTCATACCCTTCCCTCTTCTCAAATGCCTTCTCGTGCCAGTGCACCTCTTTATCTTTCACTTCTCACTATTCAATTGTTCCGGAGTGCTCAAGATATCTTGAAGATTCGTGTCTCCACTCTACGTTCGTTCAAGTCTTTTAATTCAACAGGTGCATTCTCTCTTTTAAATCCTTCAATGGTGTTTCTTTTGAGTGGGCCCTAACCCACAGGTCTTTTCCCAGGATCTTACCTGACTCCTCTTATTTTCCCGGAGCTACCATCAAATTTCTTTTCGAAGTTTGACGTAAGAATGATTTATCATCATTCAAATGTCTTCTCAAGATCTGTCAAAATATTTTCATCATTGGCTCAACCTCTTCGTTTTGATTCTTCCGGAGTGTCTAAATAATTCATGGTGGTGTTTCTCATCATCATTCTCAGATTTTGAAGACCGAAGAAGAGTTTTTCCTCCATATCTTGCTTCATTCTCTTCAAGATTCGTGCCTCTAGTTTGTTGCCATCCTCTCATAATTATTTTCGATCATGAGAATTCTTTTCACCCATCCGGAGTAATTCAAGAGTCTTCTCAGTTTGTTTACCCGGAGCCCATCATCTAAGATTTATTCATTCTCAGCTTTCAGCTATCATTCTCCAAATTTTATCGGTGCTTCATTCAAGTGATCTCTAATCAGTTCTTGATCCTTTTGTTCTCTTGTATCTAAATTCTCTCAAGCATCTTCTTTCATTTGTTAATTCTTCCTGGTGTTTCTTTATGTTTTATTCGTTCTTTTTCAATTCTTACGGTGGTTCGAGCAAGAGTTCTCGTCATTCGTTATCATATTAATTCATTCGTTGTCCAATTCGACCGGTGGTTCGTTGAAAACCTTCGCATGTTTGCGCTATATCTATCATAATCATTTCTACGAGAATAAGTAGTATGCCAATTCCATTGCTTGTCATCAATTTTAATTGGTGAAGGATACGCATAATATAATTCTTATTCTTGTTTCATCGAGTTTATTTAATTCCTGTTTTCCGGAGTGGCTCATTATTCTTATTCTTGGTTCCAATAGCTCATCCTTCTTTCCCGGAGTTCCAAGCTCTAATTATCACGGAGATCCATCTAAATCATTGCAAGGATTCACCTTGTGTTTTCAATTTCTCTTTCTTTTCATTCTTTTTGTTTACCGGAGTTCTTCATGAAGGTTCTACATGATGGTTCATCAAGGATTTATATTCCTTCTCGAAGTGTTCATCGAGATTCTTTTCAGGGGAGCTCTAGCACTCTTCATCTTGCATTTTAAAGTGCAATTCTTTCAACCATATCATTCGAGGTGGTATTATGTCAGTCTTGATAATTTGAGTTCATGTTTCATGATTCACATGTTGTTAAGAATGAGGTATTTTAAATCCATCGACCTCTTCGTTGGAGTTATCTTGTGTCATGTTTCACCTAAAGCATTTCCTAAGGATTGTTGCTATTTAGGGTGTTCATAAATGACCCAAGTTCTTCTTTTATCCTCCCGGTGAAATAGTTTCTCGTCTCCTTGTTTTTATCAATCCAATATCTTCCGTGAGTGGCAGGTTGTCACCTCATAATTTTGGGATGTTTTCCATAAGCCCACTTCAAGCCTATCTTTTTCGGTGTGGATTGTTCCAACAACTCCGTTCAACCTTTTCTTCGTAAGCTTTCTCTTTCAATTTTATTTGCGAGAGTTGTCATTCATCTTCTCCGTTTTTTTTTCTTTCCAACCATCTAGTTTTCCATTCTTTCGTTCCGGAGGCCTTGTGATGTTGCTTTCTTCAACCATCATCTCGTTTCATTTAAGATCATGTTCTTTCCTGTGCCTATCCATTTAACCGGAGTGTTGTGCCCTTTTGCTCAAGTTCTTTTCGCCTTGTCAAGCCTTGCACCTCTTTTCTACCGGAGTGCTGTATGAGATCTTTGTTACCCCTTGTTCCTTTCATTCAATAGTTCCGGAGGCAGTGTGTTGTGATTTCATCAAGTATCTTCTCATCTTATCAAGTTCTTACTCAATTCCTTTTCTTTTCAATCGGAGTGCTACCCAAAGTTGTTCTCCCTTGTTCATCTTTACTAACGGAGTGTTTTCAACTTTGTTCACCTTCGTTGTATTCTTTTCTCAAATTAGCTCAACCTCGCAAGGTTCTTTGGTTTCACTCATTTGTCAAAGAAGCAATTTGTTTTACTCCTTCTCTTTCTAGTCTGTTTTCCCTCCGGTGCCATTCTAGATCTCGGGACGAGATCCTCTCATTGTGGTGGAGTGTTGTAACGCCCCGAAACCGATGTGCCAGGTGTCCTCCGCTTATTTGCTGTTGTTGGCTTGTCATTTGCTTGCGTGTTGCATCTTATCATGTCATCATGTGCATTGCATCATCATGTTTTCAAAACTTGCATCCATCCCGGTCTCCTCGTTCTCTCCGTTGTCCGTTCTGAGCCCAGACACACTTGCACGCACCCGCGGCATGTCCGAAATATTATTTTATAAGTGGCCGGGAAATGTTCTCAGAATGGGTTGAAAGTTGGCATGCGGTGTTGTTTTGTTGTCAGTAGACCGCCTGCCAAGTTTCATCGCATTCGGAGTCCGTTTGACGTCCCAACGGATAAATATAGCGGCAATAGTAGCCGGTCTAACGTCGGACGTTTTCGGTCTCCGGAAACAGTCGCCGGGCCTCCCTCTCTTCTCTTCTCTCAGCTCGAGACCGTCTGCACAGCCCACCTAGTCCATCCTCCTTCCCCTCTTCGCTTCCAGAGTTGCCCGATGGGATCCGCCTCCCTCCTCCGTCGGAGACCCGCTGCCGCCTCGCCGTTGACCTTCAGCGCCGCCGTTCTGGCTCTGTCGAGCAGAGGAAGAGCATCGCCTGGGCTGCCTCCCTCGCACGCGTGTGGGCCTGCCTCGCCCCGGCTCCAGCAGCGCCCTCCGTTCCCTGGGCCGGCCCTTCTCCTCCTCTGTTGTGCCGTACCGGGCCTTAGCCCATGAGTGAGCAGGCCCTCCCTCCAGTCTCCTGTGCACCTGGTCCAGCACTTTTAGCCCATGTCATGTTTTTTTTCCTCTAGACGATTTTGCCTATTATCCAGAGACTGCAGTTTTTACAGAAAAACCCTCATTGTCATGCATATAATAACTCACAATTCGTGCATCAGATTAAAATGATTTATATATGAAACTTGCTCAGAATTTTGTCTAGTTTAATAATATGTCACTTTCATCCATCTTTAAAATGTCGTTTGATTAAATTTGCTCCTATGCCATGTTAAAATGATTTAATTCATAACTAAATAACCGTAACTCCGATTTTAATAAACTTTATATGTAAATGGGGTAGAAAAATGCCTAGTTTAACATGGTGGCATCACTTTGCATGTTTAACAACTATAAAATATGGTTTAGGGCAGAACAGTACCAAATCTATAATATGCTCATGAGGAGTTTCCGGAATTGTTGTTCGTTGTTTCCGGCCTCATTTAAACTTGACTAGATAGGTAGTTTTACTTTGCTTCACCCTCTTGCCATGCTTAACAACATTTAATATTGTTGGGTACATAAATGAGATCGAACTAAATAACTTGTCGTGGTGTTTCGTCAATATGCAACTCGTTGCATATTGAGCTCCACTTAATTTGTAAGTGTTGTTTGATGCACTTTGCCATGCCATGCCTCATTAAACTGGACATGCATCATATTTGGTTGTGCATCATGTCATGCTTATGTGATGGTTGCTTACTATGGTGTTTGCTTCTTTCCGGTGTTGCTTCTTCGGGTTGGCTCCGATAACGTTGCGTTTGTGAGGATCCGTTCGACTACGTCCGTTTGTCTTCTTCATGGACTCGTTCTTCTTCCTTGCGGGATCTCAGGCAAGATGACCATACCCTCGAAATCACTTCTATCTTTGCTTTGCTAGATGCTCGCTCTTTTGCTATGCCTATGCTGCGATACCTACCACTTGCTTATCATGCCTCCCATATTGTGAACCAAGCCTCTAACCCACCTTGTCCTAGCAAACCGTTGTTTGGCTATGTTACCGCTTTGCTCAGCCCCTCTTATAGCGTTGTTAGTTGCAGGTGAAGATTGAAGTTTGTTCCTTGTTGGAACATGGAGATGTTGTTCCTCGTTGGAACATGTTTACTTGTTGGGATATCACAATATATCTTACTTAATTAATGCATCTATATACTTGGTAAAGGATGGAAGGCTCAGCCTTATGCCTGGTGTTTTGTTCCACTCTTGCCGCCCTAGTTTCCGTTATACCGGTGTTATGTTCCCGGATTTTGCGTTCCTTACGCGGTTGGGTTATAATGGGAACCCCTTGACAGTTCGCTTTGAATAAAACTCCTCCGGCAAGGCCCAACCTTGGTTTTACCATTCGCCACCTAGCCTTTTTCCCTTGGGAGTCGCGCATCCCGAGGGTCATCTTTATTTTAACCCCCCCGGGCCAGTGCTTGTCTAAGTGTTGGTCCAACCCAGAGCACCGTGCGGGGCCGTCCCTTGGCAACTTGGGTTACGTTGGCTCCCGTACGCTTAGCTTATCCGGTGTGCCCTGAGAACGAGATATGTGCAGCTCCTATCGGGATGTCGGCGCATCGGGTGGTCTTGCTGGACTTGTTTTACCATTGTCGAGGATGTCTTGGAGTACCGGGATACCGAGTCTGATCGGAATGTCTCGGGAGGAGGTCTATTCCTTCGTTGACCGTGAGAGCTTGTGATGGGCTAAGTTGGTACTCCCCTGCAGGGATTGAACTTTCGAAATCCGTGCCCACGGTTATGGGCAGATGGGAATTTGTTAATGTCCGGTTGTAGATAACTTGAACCTTAATTAGTTAAAATGAATCAACTGAGTGTGTTACCGTGATGGCCTCTTCTCGGTGGGGTCCGGGAAGTGGACACGGTGTTGGAGTAATGTTTGCGCAGGTTGCCCTCTAGCTTCTCGCTCGCGCTTTGCCTCCTCTTCTCACTCTCTTTTGCGAATAAGTTAGCCACCATACTTGCTAGTCGCTTGCTGCAGCTCCACTCATATTTAACCTTGCCATACCTATAAGCTTAAATAGTCTTGATCGCGAGGGTGCGAGATTGCTGAGTCCCTGTGGCTCACAGATTACTATTACACCAGATGCAGGTCCAGGTGATTCCGCTCCAGGTGACGAGTACGAGCTCAAGTGGGAGTTCGACGAAGACTCTCAGCGATACTACGTGTCTTTTCCTGACGATCAGTAGTGGTGCCTAGTTGGGGTTTGATCGGGACCGTGTCGCATGTTGGGTTATTTTCTATTTTGGCGCCGTAGTCGGGCCATGAGTGTTTGGATGATGTATGTTATTTATGTACTCTGATGTGACGTGGCGAGTGTAAGCCAACTATGTTCTCCCCTTTATTATTCATGTTACATGGGATGTTGTGAAGATTGCCTAACTTGCGACATATGCCTTCAATGCGATTATGTCTCTAAGTCGTGCCTCGACACGTGGGAGCTATAGTCGCATCGAGGGTGTTACCGATCTATTCCACCTAAGCATGATATCAATGAGTCTCTCAAACCCATGAGAATTTCCATTGACAAGTGCAAAGAAAGAACCGCTAGGATGCGTGCTAAGAAAGATGCCTTCATAAAAGCGTGTTCTTCTAGTTCCTATGAAAATAATGATGAAGATCTAAAAGTTATTGATGTGTCCCCTTGTAACGCCCTCGATGCGGCTATATCTCCCACGTGTCAAAGCACGACTTAGAGGCATAACCGCATTGAAAGCAATGTCGCAAGTGAGGTAATCTTCACACAACCCATGTAATACATAAGGGAAAGAGATACATAGTTGGCTTACAATCGTCACTTAACACAAATACATGAATAAAGCATTACATCATTCAGATACAATCAAGGCCCGACTACGGAGCCAAAATAAAAGAAGACTACCCCAAATGCTACACAGATCCCCGATCGACCCCAACTGGGCTCCACTACTGATCAACTAGAACGAAACAACACAAAGGACAAGATCTTCATTGAGCTCCTCCTGAGCTTGGTTGCGTCATCTGCACGGACTCATCGGCACCTGCAAACTGGTTTTGGAAGTATCTGTGAGCCACGGGGACTCAGCAATCTCGCACCCTCGCGATCAAGACTATTTAAGCTTATGGGTAAGGTAAAGGTATGAGGTGGAGCTGCAGCAAGCGACTAGCATATATGGTGGCTAACATACGCAAATGAGAGCGAGAAGAGAAGGCAAAGAACGATCGCTAAAAGTATGATCAAGAAGTGATCCTATAGCAACCTACGTCAAGCATAACTCCAACAACCGTGTTCACTTCCCAGACTCCGCCGGAAAGAGACCATCACGGTTACACACGCGGTTGATGCATTTTAATTAAGGTCAACTTCAGGTTTTCTACAACCGGACATTAACAAATTCCCATCTGCCCATAACCGCGGGCACGGCTTTAGAAAGTTCAAATCCCTGCAGGGGTGTCCCAACTTAGCCCATCACAAGCTCTCACGGTCAATGAAAGAATAGACCTCCTCCCGAGACGTTCCGATCAGACTCGGTATCCCGGTTCTACAAGACACTTCGACAAGTTAAAACAAATCCAGCAACACCGCCCGAATGTGCCGACAAAACCCGATAGGAGCTGCACATATCTCGTTCTCAGGGCACACTCAGATGAGACATCCTACGAGTAAAACCAAACCTCAAGTTTCCCCGAGGTGGCCCCGCAGTCTGCTCGGTCGGACCAACACTCAGAGGAGCACTGGCCCGGGGGGGTTAGAATAAAGATGACCCTTGAGTCTGCAGAACCCAAGGGAAGGTGGTAGGTTGTTAGTGAAAATGGTAAAACCAAGGTTGGGCATTGCTAGAGGAGTTTTATTCAAGGCGAACTGTCAAGGGGTTCCCATTATTACCCAACCGCGTAAGGAACGCAAAAATCCGGGAACATAACACCGATATGACGGAAACTAGGGCGGCAAGAGTGCAACAAAACACCAGGCATAAGGCCGAGCCTTCCACCCTTTACCAAGTATATAGATGCATTAATTAAGTAAGATATATAGTGATATCCCAACAAGTAAACATGTTCCAACAAGGAACAACATCTCCATGTTCCAACAGGGAACAAACTTCAATCTTCACCTGCAACTAACAACGCTATAAGAGGGGCTGAGCAAAGCGGTAACATAGCCAATCAATGGTTTGCTAGGACAAGGTGGGTTAGAGGCTTGGTTCAACAATAGGGGAGGCATGATAAGCAAGTGGTAGGTATCGCAGCATAGGCATAGCAAAAGAGCGAGCATCTAGCAAGCAAAGATAGAAGTGATTTCGAGGGTATGGTCATCTTGCCTGAGATCCCGCAAGGAAGAAGAACGAGTCCATGAAGAAGACAAATGGACGTAGACGAACGGGTCCTCACAAACGCGACGTTACCGGAACCAACCCGAAGAAGCAACACCGGAAAGAAGCACACAACATGGTAAACAACCAACACATAATCATGGCATGATGCGCAATAAAGTATGATGCATGTCCGGTTTAAAGAGGCATGGCATGGCAAAGTGCACAAGCAAACCTACAAATTAAGTGGAGCACAATATGCAACGGGTTGCATATTGATGGAACACCACAAAAATTATTTAGTTCGCTCTTGTTTATGTACCCAACAATATTAAATGTTGGTTAGCATGGCATGGGTGAAGCAAAACAAAACTACACAATCTAAACAATTTAAATGGGGCCGGATATAACAAACACAAATCCGGTAAATCCCCATATGCCTTAGTAATTTATTACAACAACAATTTAAACATTTTAATTGTTGTTATCATGATGCAGATGACGTGAACAAGTTTTATGCAATTATTATTAAAAGTTGACAAGAGCATTAAGAAGCATTTGTCATCGTGGCGGAAACGGAAGGGGTGCCACGGCGACGAATACGAAAATGATGCCACGGCAACATATCGGTTATCCGGTAGCCCACAGGGATACCGGTGCAAAAGGGAGTGACGGGAGCGTGCAAAAGATGGCGGGGTGATCCCGGTAACCGGGTTCCCACGGGTCGACGACGGTGACAAGCGAGGGAAACATCTAACGATCACGGGAGGATACAACATCCGAACATGCATCTCAAACTACACATGCATTCGTACACGGGCGGTCGACTTGGGGTTATACCTTCAAAGCGTGCCTTATCGGAGGGGTTCGAGTTCGATGCGGTGTAGTGGAAGTAGACGTTCTCGGGACGTTCGTAGTGGAAGTAGTCGTTCTCGCATGCTCTAGGGTCAACGGTAGAGGTTCTCACGATCTCGACGACGGTAGTGGTACATGTTTATCGTAGCACGAGTTTCCGTACATGTTCGGGGTCACGGCAAGGAACTTGATGCATCGTTGAACTTGGCGTCCGAGGAATTCCGCGTTGTTGTACACGGGTCATAGTCGCACTTGACGGTTCCGTTACACGGTTCTTCGGAGACGGTAGTTGTTCTCGGTACGTAGACGAGCTTGACGGATCCGAGGGCTCCGGCCATCGGGGTACTTGGCACAACGCCGTGTAGTCGTACACATTCCGTAGATGTTCATGTCATCGGTGTTGTGGTACTTGGGGTCTTCGGACTTTTCGGTCCCATTCTTGCGACGGCGGTCGTTCACGTTCATTCGGAGAGGTACTTGGCCTTGTGAAGAGGTACTTGGCGGTAGTGGTACTTGGCGTGAATCCACGAAGACGGTCTTGACATGCCATGAGCAACAATGCGGTGTACAGATGTAGCAGTGGTCTTGCCGGTGTTGTGGCCGGAGCGGGGTGGACCTGACAAGGTCCAAGAGGAGTAGGGCTCTTGGTCTCTGGTCGGCCATGGCGCGGTGCATGAAGGGTGCGGCTCAGACTGCTGCTGCTCGCGTGCTCCCGCGCATGCGGAGCCAGCAGCGAGGAGGCGAAGGGAGCAGGGGCACGCGGGGAGGGGGTTTGCGGGCGAGCATCAAGGCACGCGGCAGGGAGCCATGCCACGCGAGGAAGAGGAAGCAGAGATCCGCGACGCTGACAGAGGAGCTCGAGGTCGAGGGGAAGGAGTCGAGGGGCGCAGGAGGATGGCCAGGGTGCACGGAGCGGCGACGGTCGCCGGAGCTTGAGGGCGCGGGGCCGCGACATTCGCGATGGCGGCGGCAGGCCTGGTCGAGGGAGAGATGGGGGTCGAGGACGAGGGGAACTTGGGGCGCCGGCGGCGGCCTCGGGAAGGAGGAGGGACTTGGCGCGGCGGAGGAGGAAGCAGGACGCCGGATTAGGGAGGCGTGCGCGATGGTGTGAGTGGGTGGCGGCGGAGAGCAAGGAAAAGAGATGAGGGAGAGGACGAGGGGATCGGGGAGAGAAGACGAGGTGGGAGGCGGCGCTGGATGAGGACGAGAGGGAGAGATGGGATCGAGAGGGAGAGAAGATGGGCTCTCTCCCTGCGCTAGGGTTAGCTGGGGAGTGGGCCTTGGGAGGCCGGCCCAATGGAGAGGAAAACTGCCAGGGGCCTGCTGGGCTGCTCTCTCTCTCCTACTCTCTTCCTCATTTCCTTTTATTTGCCAAAATAGCAAATAGCAAAGGCATAAATAAGAGAAAGAAAAGGTTGGAGAAGGAATTTGGGCACTGGGATATTTTCTCGGACTCGCAAAAATGAGCTTGGGCCAAGAAAATAGAAGTGAACGTGTGCATGAAGATTGGATTCGAACTCGTTTGAATTTAAATCCAAAAGAGTTTGAATAAGAAGTGGGCCTTCGGTAGGTCCAAAAATATTGAGAATTTAGGAGGAGCCTCGAAAAATGGGAAAAGAATTGTTGGCAAAGTTTGGAGGTGCAACTTGAAGCATAAGAGGCATGGAATTAAATTGCAAGTGTGTTATGGTGATTCCAAAGTTAATGGAATATTACTTATAGCTCCCTAATAATAGTGGGAGGATATATGTTATAAAGAGACATCACCATGTGAGTTCCCTCGATTTAAATGGACCAAAGATCCATGCCATTTATTTAGTTGACTTTTTAGATGACTTTGAGAAAAAGATGGCATGATGACATGATGCAATGCACATGATGCAACGAACCAAAACAAAACGCCCGACAACACTCGGAAACATGGAAAGCATCTGAAGCTCCGGTCTTGGGGCATCACAACACTCCACCACTACGAGAGGATCTCATCCCGACATCTAGAATGGCACCGGAGGGAAAATGGAAGAGGAAGAGAAGAGGTAAAACTAAGTTGCTTCTCTGACAAACGAGTGAAACCAAAGAGCCTTGAAAAGTTGAACAACTTGAAAGAAAGAAAGCAACGACGATGAACGAAGTTGAAAGCACTCCGGTAGAAAAGAGATGCAAGACTTGATAGGATGAAAAAGGACTTGAGCAAAAGACACAACACTCCTGTTAAATGGATAAACCAAGAAAAGAACATGATCCTGACAAAACAAGAAGATGGGTTGAAGAGAGAAACATCACAATGCCTCCAGAACAAAAGTAAGAATGGAATGGAATGAACGAAGTGAAACAAGATCTTGAGAGAGCACGATAACAACAAAAGCTAGAACAGAGTTGTTGGAAAACCAACAATGAAAAGAATAATCTTGATATGGTCTTATGGAATACATCTCAATTTATGAGATGACAACCTGCCACTCACGAAAAACAAGATTGGATTGATATGAACAAGAAGACGGGAAACTTATCTCACCGGGAGGATAAATGAAGACTAGGGTCGTTTATAAGCACCATAATTAGCAAAATCCTTAGGGAAAGCTTTAGGTGAAAAATAACCCAAGTTAACTCGAATGAAGAGATTGCTGGATTTAAAATACCTCATTCTTAACAATATGTGAATCATGAAGCATGAACTCAAATTATCAAGAATGACGTAATACCACCTCCAATGGTACGGAAGAAAGAATTGCACTCCGGATTGCAATATGAAGAATACTTGAGCTCCTTAGGAAAGAATCTCGATGAAAACTTCGAGAAGGGATAAAATCCTTGATGAACCATCATGTAGAACCTTCATTAGGAACTCTAGTAGCAAAATAATAAAAAGAAAGAGAAATTGAAAACACAAGGTGAATCCTTGTAATGATTTAGATGGATCTCCGTGATAATTAGAGCTTGGAACTCCGGGAAAGAAAAGATAAAGCATCTCGAACTGAGAATATGATATGATGAACCACTCCGGAAAAAGAATTAATCACTTGGATGGGACAAGAATAAGAATTATATTATGCTTATCCTTCACCAATTTAAATTGATGACAAGCAATGGATCGCATACGACTTATTCTCGTAGAAAGGATTTAGATAGATATAGCGCAAACTTAATGGACCACCGGTAGGATTGAAACAACGAATGAATTGATATGATGAAGAAGGAAGAGAACTCTTGAGCAAACCACCGTAAGAATTGAAAAGAACGATTAAAACATGAAAACACACCGGGAAGAATTAGTAATTAAACGAAGATGCTTGAGAGAATTTAGACCCATGAGAACGAAAAGATTACGAGCTGATTAGAGAATCCTTGATTTAGACACCGGTATGATTTAGAGTATGAGAGCTGAAAACTGGAATGAATAAATCTTAGATGATGGGCTCCGGATAATCAAACTGAACAGAATTTTGAATTGCTCCGGATGGGTGAAAAGAATTGTCACAATCCAAAAACAATTATGAGAGGATGGCATGAAGCTAGAACCACGAGTCTCCGAGAGAACAGATAAGATGTGGAGTAAAAACTCCTCTTCGGTCTTCAAAATCCGAGAATGACGACGAGAAACACCACCATTAATTGTTGAGATACTCCGGGATGATGAATAGAAAGGTTGAGCCAATGGTTAAAAGAATTTGGCAGATCTTGGAGAAATACATATGACTGATGATAATTCAATCTTACGTCACACTTCGAAAAGAAATTGGGATAGCTCCGGGAAAATAAGAAGAGTCAGGTAAGATCCTGGAAAAAGACCTGTGGGTTAGGGCCCACTCAAAAGAAAACACCGTTAGAATGATTAAAAAGAGAGATTTCACCGGTTGAATTAAAAGGCTTGAATGAGATAACATCCTCGAAAGATGTTGAACGGATTGAGAATGGAAACGAATCATCCGAGATATTTTCAGCACTCCGGAACAACAAAATAGCGCGAGGTGAATGATTAAGAGGTGCACCGGTATGAGACGACATTGAAATGAGGAAAGGATAAGATCACCAAAGCTTGACTTGAAACCACCGGAGAAGATAAAAGAAATGAAGAATGATGAACTAGAAGCTCCGTTAGAATCTTCATGAGAATCACCGGACAAGAAA
The DNA here is from genome assembly GCF_056163025.1 of Triticum urartu. Classification (NCBI taxonomy): domain Eukaryota; kingdom Viridiplantae; phylum Streptophyta; class Magnoliopsida; order Poales; family Poaceae; genus Triticum; species Triticum urartu. The sequence goes on from NC_141874.1 coordinate 535,049,293, forward strand.
ATTGATTGAAAAGAAAGAAGAGGCTCCACATGAATAAGATGGATAGTTGATTAAGAAATCTGAGTCCTTGAAGAAAACAAGGGTGGGTGGGCGGGAAAAACAAAGACAACTTGGAACGGATGAAAAGAACACCGTTGAGAGGACTTGAGTTGATCTTGCAGATGTTGACAAAGATTGGATCCACTTGAAGAGAAACACGCCAGTGAAAAAGGATTGACATGACAATCTCGATTATCAAGAAGGATTAGTATTCACATCGGAGTATAAGAACACCATTTGGGGAAGGTATGGAATCAACATTTGACATTGAAGCAACTCGAATACCACAACTCAAAAACAAAAACAAAGGATTGGCTTGCAGAATAAGCCGGAACAAACATATGATAGAGATTTCATCCGAAGTTTTCGTGGTGGGGCCTACAAGGGCTCGATCGTATAGCACCATCATGTACAAGGCAGTGCACATGACATACGAAGCGTCCCCGAGTCGGCATAGCCAAGGACTCTTTAAGACACAACGAGACCACTGTAAAACCAACCGTGAATAGGCGGACCACTAGACGTCGAACCCCAATTTCATATCATATATCCGTCGGAAAGATATCCTAAGAGCTACTTGAATTCCCACCTATGAAACTCCCGAAATTTTCCGGTTATGCAATCAGGTGTTGGGGATACAGGGGAAGCATAATATCTCACCAAAAACTAGCAAATCCTACATCCAGCTGTATCCATCCTTCAACACATAACCAAGAAACCTTCGGAAATCATCTACCTCAACCTTCGAAAAGCATCCGTTATACGAGTTATGGCAATACTCTCGAACTCCCGCCCCAGTACTGGGTGGCGTCGAGGTTATCTCACCAACGAACTGCATAAAAGAGATTTTCGATGTCGGCGTACTAAACTCAAGTATTCCAGAACTGCAACGATAAAATTATGACGACAACACCTCAGAGCTCAACTCCCCGGGACACTTCCACAAAACCCCTGGCAGGAGGCACCAAGACAATGTTCTCATCATAAAACCATCGGAACAATTCCAAGATACCCGCGTGATCCTAAAAATATTTAGTGAAATTTGAGAAGAGAAGAGTCAAAACTCTACGTCAGGATGCCTTACTAGAGCGATGAAGGGACTGGGAGTAAAAAGAATTCCTAACTCTCCGATATATAATTCCTAAAAGACTCAAAACATTTTTTCTAGACACAACTCAGCCGCTAAAAACGATCAAGCAATGGGGCTCCTAAGGTCGGGGAAGGCTCTGATACCAACTTGTAATGCCCTCGATGCGGCTATATCTCCCACGTGTCGAAGCACGACTTAGAGGCATAACCGCATTGAAAGCAATGTCGCAACTGAGGTAATCTTCACACAACCCATGTAATACATAAGGGAAAGAGATACATAGTTGGCTTACAATCGCCACTTCACACAAATACATGAATAAAGCATTACATCATCCAGATACAATCAAGGCCCGACTACGGAGCCAAAATAAAAGAAGACTACCCCAAATGCTACACAGATCCCCGATCGACCCCAACTGGGCTCCACTATTGATCAACTAGAACGAAACAACACAAAGGACAAGATCTTCATTGAGCTCCTCCTGAGCTTGGTTGCGTCATCTGCACGGACTCATCGGCACCTGCAAACTGGTTTTGGAAGTATCTGTGAGCCACGGGGACTCAGCAATCTCGCACCCTCGCGATCAATACTATTTAAGCTTATGGGTAAGGTAAAGGTATGAGGTGGAGCTGCAGCAAGCGACTAGCATATATGGTGGCTAACATACGCAAATGAGAGCGAGAAGAGAAGGCAAAGCACGGTCGATAAAAGTATGATCAAGAAGTGATCCTATAGCAACCTACGTCAAGCATAACTCCAACAACCGTGTTCACTTCCCAGACTCCGCCAGAAAGAGACCATCACGGTTACACACGCAGTTGATGCATTTTAATTAAGGTCAACTTCAGGTTTTCTACAACCGGACATTAACAAATTCCCATCTGCCCATAACCACGGGCATGGCTTTCGAAAGTTCAAATCCCTGCAGGGGTGTCCCAACTTAGCCCATCACAAGCTCTCACGGTCAACGAAAGAATAGACCTCCTCCCGAGACGTTCCGATCAGACTCGGTATCCCGGTTCTACAAGACACTTCGACAAGTTAAAACAAATCCAGCAACACCGCCCGAATGTGCCGACAAAACCCGATAGGAGCTGCACATATCTCGTTCTCAGGGCACACTCAGATGAGACATCCTACGAGTAAAACCAAACCTCAAGTTGCCCCGAGGTGGCCCCGCAGTCTGCTCGGTCGGACCAACACTCAGAGGAGCACTGGCCCGGGGGGGTTAGAATAAAGATGACCCTTGAGTCTGCAGAACCCAAGGGAAGGTGGTAGGTTGTTAGTGCAAATGGTAAAACCAAGGTTGGGCATTGCTGGAGGAGTTTTATTCAAGGCGAACTGTCAAGGGGTTCCCATTATTACCCAACCGCGTAAGGAACGCAAAAATCCGGGAACATAACACCGATATGACGGAAACTAGGGCAGCAAGAGTGGAACAAAACACCAGGCATAAGGCCGAGCCTTCCACCCTTTACCAAGTATATAGATGCATTAATTAAGTAAGATATATAGTGATATCCCAACAAGTAAACATGTTCCAACAAGGAACAACATCTCCATGTTCCAACAGGGAACAAACTTCAATCTTCACCTGCAAGTAACAACGCTATAAGAGGGGCTGAGCAAAGCGGTAACATAGCCAATCAACGGTTTGCTAGGACAAGGTGGGTTAGAGGCTTGGTTCAACAATAGGGGAGGCATGATAAGCAAGTGGTAGGTATCGCAGCATAGGCATAGCAAAAGAGCGAGCATCTAGCAAGCAAAGATAGAAGTGATTTCGAGGGTATGGTCATCTTGCCTGAGATCCCGCAAGGAAGAAGAACGAGTCCATGAAGAACACAAACGGACGTAGACGAACGGGTCCTCACAAACGCGACGTTACCGGAACCAACCCGAAGAAGCAACACCGGAAAGAAGCACACAACATGGTAAACAACCAACACATAATCATGGCATGATGCGCAATCAAGTATGATGCATGTCCGGTTTAAAGAGGCATGGCATGGCAAAGTGCACAAGCAAACCTACAAATTAAGTGGAGCACAATATGCAACGGGTTGCATATTGACGGAACACCACAATAATTATTTAGTTCGCTCTTTTTTATGTACCCAACAATATTAAATGTTGGTTAGCATGGCATGGGTGAAGCAAAACAAAACTACACAATCTAAACAATTTAAATGGGGCCGAATATAACAAACACAAATCCGGTAAATCCCCATATGCCTTAGTAATTTATTACAACAACAATTTAAACATTTTAATTGTTGTTATCATGATGCGGATGACGTGAACAAGTTTTATGCAATTATTATTAAAAGTTGACAAGAGCATTAAGAAGCATTTGTCATCGTGGCGGAAACGAAAGGGGTGCCACGGCGACGAATACGAAAATGATGCCACGGCAACATATCGGTTATCCGGTAGCCCACAGGGATACCGGTGCAAAAGGAAGTGACGGGAGCGTGCAAAAGATGGTGGGGTGATCCCGGTAACCGGGTTCCCACGGGTCGACGACGGTGACAAGCGAGGGAAACATCTAACGATCACGGGAGGATACAACATCCGAACATGCATCTCAAACTACACATCCATTCGTACACGGGCGGTCGACTTGGGGTTATACCTTCGAAGCGTGCCTTATCGGAGGGGTTCGAGTTCGATGCGGTGTAGTGGAAGTAGACGTTTGTGGGTTGAAGTCTCCATCAACGTGGATGTAGGATAGCACCACCTATCCAAACCACGAGAAAAACATCCGTGTCTCCAATTGCGTTTGAATTCTCCAAACCCTTCCCTTTATATTCTTGCAAGTTGCATGCTTTACTTTCCGCTGCCAATATACTCTTTGCATGATTGCTTGAATTGTGTGATGATTGCTTGACTTGTCCTAAAATAACTAAAATCTGCCAAGAACTAAAATTGGGAAAAGGTTAAGTTTTTATTTGGTCAAGTAGTCTAATCACCCCCCCTCTAGACATACTTTCGATCCTACAAGTGGTATCAGAGCTTTGGTCTCCATTTGCTTTGATCTCCATAGCTTTTGGTGGTTATAGCCTTGGTTTCACAACCTAGGAGAGTATGGCGTCTAGCGAGGGAAATTATCACCGTAGAGGTCCCTACTTTGATGGTACTAATTTTGCTAGTTGGAAGCATAAAATGAAAATGCATATTCTTGGACATAACCCCGCCGTTTGGGCCATTGTGTGTGTTGGTTTGCAAGGTGACTTCTTTGATGGGAAAGAACCAAACCGTGAAGCTACCGCGGATGGTTGAAGATGTTGCAATACAATGCTCAAGCTTGTGATATTCTCTTCAACGGATTGTTCCCCGAAGAATTCAACAAAATCAGCCGTCTTGAGAATGTGAAGGAAATTTGGGACACTTTGATTGATATGCACGAAGGTACCGACTCCGTCAAGGAATCCAAGTTGGATGTGCTTCAAAGTCAACTTGACAAGTTCAAGATGAAGGATGGTGAAGGTGTCGCTGAAATGTACTCTAGGCTTGCTCTCATCACAAATGAGATTGCCGGCTTAGGAAGTGAAGAGATGACCGATAGATTCATCATCAAGAAGATTCTAAGAGCCTTGGATGGAAAATATGATACCGTGTGCACATTGATCCAAATGATGCCCAATTACAAAGATCTCAAGCCAACGGAGGTGATTGGAAGAATTGTTGCTCATGAGATGTCACTTAAGGATAAAGAGGAACTTCACAACAAATCAAGTGGTGCCTATAAAGCCTCATGTGAAGCCCCTACATCATCAAGTGAGAAACAAGACTTCAATGAAGAATTGAGCTTAATGGTGAAGAACTTCAACAAGTTCTACAAGAGTAGAAGCAAAGATAGAAACTTCAAGTCAAGGTACTACAATGACAAAAGATCTTCTAGTCGAGAGCGAAACTGCTACAGTTGTGGAAGACCCGGACACTATTCCAATGAGTGTACGGCTCCCTACAAGAGAAGAGAAGATTCTCCAAAAAGAAGAAGCAAAGAATCACCACCAAGAGAGAGAAGGAGTAGAGATGATCGTTATGAACGAAGATAATCACGGAGAAGCAAGGATTCGGAAAGGAAGGAAAAATCATCAAGGAGCTACACAAGACGAAGACATCAAGCTCATGTTGGTGAATGGGTATCCGGCTCCGACTCCGACAGCCACTCCAAAAGAAGTTATCACTCCGACTCCAAAGATACTCAAGATGAAGGTGTTGCCGGTCTAGCACTTGTGTCAACCAACTCCTACGAAATATTTGACTCACCAAATGAAGGAATTGGAAGATGCTTCATGGCCAAAGGTCCTAAGGTAACACACCCCGAGTATGTTGATTTCAATAGTGATGAAGATGACTTGTTAGGTGATGATTTTCTTGTTGACAACTCTAGTGATGAATACTATGATGAAACGTCAATTAATCATGCTAATCAAGATAAAACGAATGACAATGATAAGGAGAAGATTGAGGCTCTAACTAAAGAACTAAACACTCTTAAGTTAGCTCATGAAACTATCTTCGAAGATCATGGAGAACTTTTAAGAGCTCATGAGAAATTACGCTTTGAAAAGCTCAATCTTGAGCAAGAGCATGAGTTCTTAAAAGCAATCAATGATGATCTCCGCAAGAAAAGTTCTTCTTACATTGCCAAGCATTTACTCTTATCCACTTACATGCCTCAAGTCAAGTCTAGTAACAAGAACAAGAAAGATTCTTCCTCTAGCAGTAACAATGATCATGCTAAATCCAATATTGTTGCTTCTAGTAGTTCTCTTGATTCCACTAATGATTCTCTTAGCCAAGTTACACTTGAGAAAGAAAATAGCTTATTGAAGGGAATTATAGAGAAAGGAGTGTACAAAAGCCTTGCCGGGAGCAAGCAATTCGAGGAAATTGTGCGCAAGCAAGGAATGCACCGGAAGAATCAAGGTGTTGGTTTTGAACGAAAGTTCAATGCCAATGGAGTTGAGTGGGAAGAAGATCAATACCCCAAGACAAAGTTTGTTCCTCAACAAGAGAAGTATGATACTTCTTTCAAGGGGACACAAGCTCAAGATGATCTTCCACCACAAGACTACAAGCAAAAAGGCAAGGACAAGCTTCAAGAGGAAATTGATGCATTTGAAGAAGCTCCTAAGACCTTAGTCAAGTGGATTCCCAAGACTACTTCAAGTTCCACTTCATCAAGTACGACTACAACTCCAAGGATTCCCATCAAGATGATGTGGATCCAAAAGAAGAAGAACTAGAGAGTTCTTGAGGGTGACTCCGCCAACATACTTCACTCTTATCATTTTGGCAAGAACAAGTGCAATCAACTTCCACATCCTGCACTAGTTCAAGGAGTCACAAACCCTCTTGTTGGTAAGACAAGGGACAAGGTAACCTAAAAGTTTTCATGGACATCATCTTGTGTGTGCATCACTCTATGTCTATGGATATCCTTGTTTGTTCCTTGTGGGACTAACCCATGTAGGTATTGAAAGTGCAATTCACTCAAAAGGATAGCTCCAAGTGATCTACATCAACATTGAGCATCCACAACTTCAACATCTACATGAAGTCATCATCGACAAAACCCAAGGTTAGTTCATCCCTCTTAAGGGGGGTATCACATCTAGGGGGAGCTTTACTCTAAGACTTGAGCTAAAGCAACTCTAAAGATGTGAACACAACAATGCTTTATGTAAAAGTGGTAACCCCACTTGAGCTTAAACGATGAGTATGACCTATGATCAAGTGTTCTCACTTGACTCCTAAGTCAATATACTCATATATAGATGACCTAGTCATTGCAAATTGCTTGATAGTTGCTAGAATTGGTTGTGCATGCCTTGTCACATATTTCATTTGCCATCTTATTGTGTGAGCATGCTGGTTGCATATTTTACTCATTCGAGGACATCCACTTGTTTTTTTGATTGTTTGCTTTTATTTTCTTTTGCCAAGTGGATGGACAAGAATGCCTAAGAACCTCCTCTACCTATCTATGCTTTTCTCGTCTCAAACTCTATTCATGCTGCATCACAAAATTTGATCAAGTCAGATTCGAACCACTCTGTGTGAGGAGCGCTCGGAGTCCCCGATTCGTCATAGACTTAAACTTCCAAAACCTCTTTATGATTCTCGGTCTGACCGATACCCCACTTTCGGTCCTACCAAGATCATTAAGTTGATCTAGGTTTTCGATCTCGGTGCAACCGATTTGAACCTTTCGGTCACACCGAGTTTCAGTAACTGCCTGCAGTTATGAATCTCGGTGCCACCGAGTTGTTCCACTCGGTCACACCGACAGGGTCGGGCTATATATAGTCACGGGCAAAATTTTGGAAATTTCTCCGAACCCCTTTGCCCGCGCGATAGCCTGTTCTGCCAACGTGGTCTCCGGATCGTCTCCTCGCTGCCAGCCGCCTCCAGTCGCTGGTCTCCGTTGCCGTCAACGGGGATTCTACCCCGCCGTTGCCGCCGTAGCGAGTCTCCGCCGAACTCGGGTATGGACTCGATCTTTGTGCTATTCTCCAATCCGATTCTTAGCACATTGTGATCATCATGATTCTTGCCACGATTGAAACACTCCTATCCAGTCAATGCGCTCGTAGATTAGGTTTGATTCGAAAATTTTAGGGTTAGGTTTCCGCCGAAACCATCTCGGACCCACCGAGTTGAAAAACTCGGTCCCACCGATTTGGCCTATGCCATTGCACAAGTGAGACTCGGTCTGACCGAGAATTACTTATCGGTGTGACCGATTTTGGAACTTTGTGAAACCCTAGCAGTCTCGGTGCCACCGAACTGTGACTCGGTCTGACCGAGTTCACTAGTTTAGGTGCCAAAACTGCTTCGGTATCACCGAGTTTGAAAATCGGTAGATCCGAGATGATTTCAGTGGGAAACTAAAACCAAGTTTTTGGATCATTCTTGTGCAAAAATCTCTGCATTTTGTGATGCTCATCTATTCTATCTCATCTATAAACTGTTCACAGGGTCAGCAGTCAGCTTGTTCAACATGTCAGATCAGAGTGACAGCTAGAATGTGTCAGAACAGCAAGTGGTGATGAGTGAGGGCACTAGTCCCTCCAGCTCTTCAGATGATGGCAGCAGAAGTACCCCAAGCAATCTGCCAAAAGCTGCCACTAGACAAAGGAAGAAGAGAACTTCTGATTCTGAAGATGAAGATTATGTGGCAGAGGAAGAGGCCACATCAAAGAGAGTTGAGCCAGCTCAAGGCACAAAGCCGGGACTGAAGATCAAAAGGCCAGCAGGCAGGCAACCTATGTCAAAGGCTAGAGCTTCAACTGAAAAGCCTGCAACCAAAGAGCCAGTTGTTATTGAAGGCAAGAAGAGGAAGGAAAGGGTCAAGAAGACCGTAGCCAGAGTGCTTGGAAAGGCTTCCATTATGGAAGAGGAAGAGGAAGAAGAGGTTGCTGCACCAGCACCTAAGGCACCCAAGCTAATGGGTGATGCTATCAAATCAGGGGCTACTGCATCTAAGCCCAAGGCTGCATCAAAGGTCAAGACAGCACCAAAGAGAAATACAAGGAGCATACCTGCTGCTAAAAAGAACAAGGCCCCAGTGCCTGAAGCTGCTGAAGAAGAGGAAGAGAATGTTCTGAGAAAACTCAAGCCCAAGATCCCAGACCACAATGATGCTCATCCTGTGGCTGAGGACATGAAGCTCAGGAGAGACTCAGGGCTGAGGAAGTGGAGAGAAGCAGATCCATATGCTTCAAGGAGAAGGACTGCTGTGGATTACAGATTTCACACCAAGGAACAGCAGGACTTCTATGAGACAGTACTGCTTGACAAGAAGCCTATTGTTTGTGACATGAGATGGGTCGACTGGACCTACATGAAGGAAAATGAGGAACACTACCCTGGAGGTATGACAGCTTTAGTGCGTGTGGAGTTGCAGACTTTGTTGGGCAGAAGCTCACAAAGTGGAACGAGGAGCTTATCATGCAATTCTACTCCACAGCACACTTCTACCCAGATGGAAGGATCACATGGATGTCTGAAGGTATGAGGTACCAATCAACTGTTGAGGAATGGGCAAAGTTGATCAATGCCCTAGAGGAGCAAGCAGATGACTTGGACATTTATGCCAAGAAGAAGATGGACCACAACTCAATGTCCAACATGTACAAGGAGATTCCCAATGAAGCTCTTGATACTTTCAAGTTTGGGTCTGTGCACTATCTTCTGTCAGGGCTGCCAACAATCAATTGGATATTAAGGCACACTCTCTTGCCCAAGTCAGGTGATCACAAGATGATCAGAGGCCATGCAATCAACTTGCTACATGTATTTGATGTGCCACAGAAATTCAAGGTCATGAGCCTCATAGTAGAGACTATCAAGAGGACTGCAACAGATCAGAAGAGGAGTTGTGGTTATGCCCCTCAAATTCAGGAGCTCATTAACTCCAAGATGGGCACGGGCATATACCTGTTGGACAAGGAACACTTGCACATCCATCCAGATTTTGAGGACAATCAAGTAGTCATGACTGAGAATGAACCATCATCTTCCCAAGCACAAGCCAAGAAGGAGAAGGCAAGGAAGGAGAAAGCTGCCAAGATGCCAACTCAAGAGGAGGCATCTGAGTATTTCTTGAAGACCAAACAAGAGCAGCTTGGTTACCTGATTGCATCCACTCTGCGGATTGAGAAAGGACTAGCTACCCTAACTCAAAACCAGGCAAGCCTATAGAGAATCATGGAACAAAAGTTCTATGACTTGGATGTCAAGGTGACAGAGATTCAGACTGCAGTGGAGCAGCTCCAGGATGACATGCAGGAGAGGAGAGGCAGGACTACCACTCATGCCTTTGCCAGGGTGCCACGAGGTCCGAGGTCGTCTGCCGTGCCAGTTGTTGACACCAGAGCCACCACTTCAGCACCAGCTACAGCCTCAGTTCCACCAGCTCCAGCATCTACTTCAGCTCCAACTCCAGTGTCTACTTCAGCGTCTACAGAAGCCTTCGTCCTTGGAGTGATCCAGACTCCACCACCACCTGAAGATCAAGACTGAGCGTCGACTTAGCACTATGCATTTTTCTAGGAACTTTTTGGTAAATTGTTGCCAAAGGGGGAGAAAAATGTATAGATCATAGGCTTCGAGAGAGAGAGAGAGTGTTGCTTTTCTCTCTTGCTTTATTTGGTGGTTTTTCGACCTTGTTTGCTTTTGAGTTCTTGAGATACTATGTCATTGCTTGTGAGACATTGATGATCATGTGTTTGATCATAAGCTACACTTAATGCTTGCTTAATGCTATTATCTTATCTATCTTATGTGATCATTCACTATTCTTGGTGATGAGTGCATGTATTTCATTCTTATCATTTTAAGCGCTCCACCAAGATGTATGTGACATGGAAGAGTAACCCATGACTCTAACTCCTTGTGCATTTGCAGTCCAAAGCAAATTTTAAATATGCACAAACTTAGGGGGAGCTCTTACTTATCACATACTTCTCAAAGCGACGATATATTTCATGCTTATTATCATTTGTCGAAGCTTTGATCTATATGTTTTCATCAATTACCAAAAAGGGGGAGATTGAAAGTGCAACTATCCCTAGGTGGTTTTGGTAATTCATAACAACATATAGCTCATTGAGCTAATGCTATTCCAAGATGATTATTTCAGGAAAGCTCAATGATTGGCATGGCATGGATGTGAAAGTGGAACCCTCAAAATGCTAAGGACAAAGGATTGGCTCAAGCTCAAAAGCTCAAGACTCTTCATTTTATATTTTAGTGATCCAAGATCACACTGAGTCTTTAGGAAAAGCCAATACTATCAAGGAGGGATGAGGTGTTGCTTAATGAGCCTCTTGCTTCATGTACTTAGTGATATGCTCCAAAACCCTCAACTACTTTCCCATATCCACATATGACCTAAACCCTAAGCCAAACTCGGTCCTACCGATTCTTCCTATCCGGCGCCACCGAGTTTCACTTGTCATAAGCCACTGCCAAACCCTAGCAATTCGGTTCTACCGATAGGGATCTCGGTCTCACCGAGATGGGATTGCAAACTCTCTGTTTCCCCTTCGTAACTTTTCGGTCTCACCGAAAGAGCAAATCGGTCCCACTGAGATTGCAATGTAAATTCAGTGTTTCCCCTTTGTAACTTTTCGGTCTCACCGAAAGAGCAAATCGTTCCCACCGAGTTTGCCTGACCAACTCTCTGGTTAGCTAATTACCAAATTCGGTCTCACCGAGTTTGTGTAATCGGTCTCACGGAGATTACGTTATGCCCAAACCCTAACCATATCGGTCCTACCGAGTTGCATGTCAGTCCCACCGAAAATCTCTAACGGTCACTAGGTTTACATTTTCGGTCCGACCGAGTTTGTTGATTCGGTCCCACCGAGATTGGAAAACTATGTGTAACGGTTGGATTTTGTGTGGAGGCTATATATACCCCTCCACCTCCTCTTCATTCGTAGAGAGAGCCATCAGAACACATACACCATTCCAACTCATATGTTCTGAGAGAGAACCACCTACTCATGTGTTGAGACCAAGATATTCCATTCCTACCATATGAATCTTGATCTCTAGCCTTCCCAAGTTGCTTTCCACTCAAATCTTCTTTCCACCAAATCCAAATCCTACGAGAGAGAGTTGAGTGTTGGGGAGACTATCATTTGAAGCACAAGAGCAAGGAGTTCATTACCTACACACCATTTGTTACTTCTTGGAGAGTGGTGTCTCCTAGATTGGCTAGGTGTCACTTGGGAGCCTCCGACAAGATTGTGGAGTTGAACCAAGGAGTTTGTAAGGGAAAGGAGATCGCCTACTTCGTGAAGATCTACCGCTAGTGGGGCAAGTCCTGTGTGGGCGATGGCCATGGTGGGATAGACAAGGTTGCTTCTTTGTGGACCCTTTGTGGGTGGTTGCTTCTTCGTGGACCCTTCGTGGGTGGAGCCCTGTGTGGACTCGCGCAACCGTTACCCTTTGTGGGTGGAGCCCTCCGTGGACTCTCGCAATCGTTACCCTTTGTGGGTTGAAGTCTCCATCAACGTGGATGTAGGATAGCACCACCTATCCGAACCACGAGAAAAACATCCGTGTCTCCAATTGCGTTTGAATTCTCCAAACCCTTCCCTTTATATTCTTGCAAGTTGCATGCTTTACTTTCCGCTGCCAATATACTCTTTGCATGCTTGCTTGAATTGTGTGATGATTGCTTGACTTGTCCTAAAATAACTAAAATCTGCCAAGAACTAAAATTGGGAAAAGGTTAAGTTTTTATTTGGTCAAGTAGTCTAATCACCCCCCCTCTAGACATACTTTCGATCCTACACCTACAAATTAAGTGGAGCACAATATGCAACGGGTTGCATATTGACGGAACACCACAATAATTATTTAGTTCGCTCTTGTTTATGTACCCAACAATATTAAATGTTGGTTAGCATGGCATGGGTGAAGCAAAACAAAACTACACAATCTAAACAATTTAAATGCGGCCGGATACAACAAACACAAATCTGGTAAATCCCCATATGCCTTAGTAATTTATTACAACAACAATTTAAACATTTTAATTGTTGTTATCATGATGCGGATGACGTGAACAAGTTTTATGCAATTATTATTAAAAGTTTACAAGAGCATTAAGAAGCATTTGTCATCGTGGCGGAAACGGAAGGGGTGCCACGGCGACGAATACGAAAATGATGCCACGGCAACATATCGGTTATCCGGTAGCCCACAGGGATACCGGTGCAAAAGGGAGTGACGGGAGCGTGCAAAAGATGGTGGGGTGATCCCGGTAACCGGGTTCCCACGGGTCGACGACGGTGACAAGCGAGGGAAACATCTAACGATCACGCGAGGATACAACATCCGAACATGCATCTCAAACTACACATGCATTCGTACACGGGCGGTCGACTTGGGGTTATACCTTCGAAGCGTGCCTTATCGGAGGGGTTCGAGTTCGATGCGGTGTAGTGGAAGTAGACGTTCTCGGGATGTTCGTAGTGGAAGTAGTCATTCTCGCATGCTCTAGGGTCAACGGTAGAGGTTCTCACGATCTCGACGACGGTAGTGGTACATGTTTATCGTAGCACGAGTTTCCGTAGATGTGCGGGGTCACGGCGAGGAACTTGATGCATCGTTGAACTTGGCGTCCGAGGAATTCCGCATTGTTGTACACGGGTCATAGTCGCACTTGACGGTTCAGTTACACGGTTCTTCGGAGACGGTAGTTGTTCTCGGTACGTAGACGAGCTTGACGGATCCGAGGGCTCCGGCCATCGGGGTACTTGGCACAACGCCGTGTAGTCGTACACATTCCATAGATGTTCATGTCATCGGTGTTGTGGTACTTGGGGTCTTCGGACTTTCCGGTCCCGTTCTTGCGACGGCGGTCGTTCACGTTCATTCGGAGAGGTACTTGGCCTTGCGAAGAGGTACTTGGCCTTGCGAAGAGGTACTTGGCGGTAGTGGTACTTGGCGTGAATCCACGAAGACGGTCTTGACATGCCACGAGCAACAACGTGGTGTACAGATGTAGCAGTGGTCTTGCCGGTGTTGTGGCCGGAGCTGGGTGGACCTGACAAGGTCCAAGAGGAGTAGGGCTCTTGGTCTCTGGTCGGCCATGGCGCGGTGCAGGAAGGGTGCGGCTCAGACTGCTGCTGCTCGCGTGCTCCCGCGCATGCGGAGCCAGCAGCGAGGAGGCGAAGGGAGCAGGGGCACGCGGGGAGGGGGTTTGCGGGCGAGCATCAAGGCACGCGGCAGGGAGCCATGCCACGCGAGGAAGAGGAAGCAGAGATCCGCGACGCTGACAGAGGAGCTCGAGGTCGAGGGGAAGGAGTCGAGGGGCGCAGGAGGATGGCCAGGGTGCACGGAGCGGCGACGGTCACCGGAGCTTGAGGGCGCAGGGCCGCGACGTTCGCGATGGCGGCGGCAGGCCTGGTCGAGGGAGAGATGGGGGTCGAGGACGAGGGGAACTTGGGGCGCCGGCGGCGGCCTCGGGAAGGAGGAGGGACTTGGCGCGGCGGAGGAGGAAGCAGGACGCCGGATTAGGGAGGCGTGCGCGATGGTGTGAGTGGGTGGCGGCGGAGAGCAGGGAAAAGAGATGAGGGAGAGGACGAGGGGATCGGGGAGAGAAGACGAGGTGGGAGGCAGCGCTGGATGAGGATGAGAGGGAGAGATGGGATCGAGAGGGAGAGAAGATGGGCTCTCTCCCTGCGCTAGGGTTAGCTGGGGAGTGGGCCTTGGGAGGCCGGCCCAATGGAGAGGAAAACTGCCAGGGGCCTGCTGGGCTGCTCTCTCTCTCCTACTCTCTTCCTCATTTCCTTTTATTTGCCAAAATAGCAAATAGCAAAGGCATAAATAAGAGAAAGAAAAGGTTGGAGAAGGAATTTGGGCACTGGGATATTTTCTCGGACTCGCAAAAATGAGCTTGGGCCAAGAAAATAGAAGTGAACGTGTGCATGAAGATTGGATTCGAACTCGTTTGAATTTAAATCCAAAAGAGTTTGAATAAGAAGTGGGCCTTCGGTAGGTCCAAAAATATTGAGAATTTAGGAGGAGCCTCGAAAAATGGGAAAAGAATTGTTGGCAAAGTTTGGAGGTGCAACTTGAAGCATAAGAGGCATGGAATTAAATTGCAAGTGTGTTATGGTGATTCCAAAGTTAATGGAATATTACTTATAGCTCCCTAATAATAGTGGGAGGATATATGTTATAAAGAGACATCACCATGTGAGTTCCCTCGATTTAAATGGACCAAAGATCCATGCCATTTATTTAGTTGAGTTTTTAGATGACTTTGAGAAAAAGATGGCATGATGACATGATGCAATGCACATGATGCAACGAACCAAAACAAAACGCCCGACAACACTCGGAAACATGGAAAGCATCTGAAGCTCCGGTCTTGGGGCGTCACACCCCTATTAAATATTTGTTTTGCAATATGAATCTTGATAATGATGGGACTGAATATGATCCACCTTTACCTAGAAGGCGTTCTAATAATTCTGGATCTTTTGATCTTGATGCTAAATTTGATAAAAGTGGGATTGAAGAAATTAAAACCCTAGATGTTGCTAAACCCACTATTATGGATTTCAAGGAATTTAACTATGAAAATTGATCTTTAATTTATTGTATTTCCTTGTTGCAATCCATGCTAAAATCTCCTCATGCTTATAGTCAAAATAAAGCGTTTACTAAACATATCGTTGATGCCTTGATGCAATCTTATGAAGAAAAACTTGAATTGGAAGTTTCTATCCCTAGAAAACTTTATGATGAGTGGGAACCAACTATTAAAATTAAATTAAAGATCATGATTTTTATGCTTTGTGTGATTTGGGTGCTAGTGTCTCTACTTTTCCCAAAACTTTGTGTGATTTGCTAGATTTCCGTAATTTTGATGATTGCTCTCTAAACTTGCATATTGCGGATTCCACTATTAAGAAACCTATGGGAAGAATTAATGATGTTCTTATTGTTGCAAATAGGAATTATGTGCCCGTAGATTTTATTATTCTTGAATAGATTGCAATCCTTCTTGCCCTATTATTCTCGGTAGACCTTTCCTTAGAACGGTTGGTGCAATTATTGATATGAAGGAAGGGAATATTAGATTTCAATTTCCATTAAAAAAAGGGCATGGAACACTTCCCTCGAAAGAGAATAAAATTACCATATGAATCTATAATGAGAGCCACTTATGGATTGCCTGCCAAATATGGCAATACCTAGATCTATTCTTGCTTGTTATGCCTAGCTAGGAGCGTTAAACGATAGCGCTTGTTGGGAGGCAACCCAATTTTATTTTTATTCCTTGCTTTTTGCTCCTGTTTAGTAATAAATAAATTATTTAGCCTCTGTTTTGGTTGTGTTTTTTGTGTTTAATTAGTGTTTGTGCCAAGTAGAACCGTTGGGAAGACTTGGGGAAAGTCTTGTTGAACTTGCTATAAAAAACAGAAACTTTAGCGCTCACGAGAACTGCTGTCATTTTTATTTGAAGAGCGATATTTAGTTAATTATTTTTGAAGATGATTAATAGATTAATTCCTCACGTCCAGCAATTTATTTTAGAATTTTTGGGTTCCAGATCTTGCGCTATCTACAGATTACTACAGACTGTTCCGTTTTTGACAGATTCTGTTTTTCGTGTGTTGTTTGCTTATTTTGATGAATCTATGGCTAGTAAATAGTTTATAATCCATAGAGAAGTTGTAATACAGTAGGTATAACTCCCATATAAATAAAGAATGAGTTCATTATAGTACCTTGAAGTGGTCTTTTGTTTTCTTTCGCTAACGGAGCTCACGAGATTTTCTACTTTAAGTTTTGTGTTGTGAAGTTTTCAAGTTTTGGGTAAAGATTTGATGGATTATGGAACAAGGAGTGGCAAGAGCCTAAGCTTTGGGATGCCCATGGCACGCCCAAGATAATCTAAGGACACCTAAAATCCAAAGCTTGAGGATGCCCCGGAAGGCATCCCCTCTTTCGTCTACTTCTATCGGTAACTTTACTTGGAGCTATATTTTTATTCACCACATCATATGTGTTTTGCTTGGAGAGTCTTTTATGATTTGAGTCTTTGCTTGTTAGTTTACCACAATCATCCTTGTTGTACACACCTTTTGAGAGAGCCATACATAATTTGGAATTTGATAGAATACTCTATGTGCTTCACTTATATCTTTTGAGTTATATAATTTTGCTCTAGTGCTTCACTTATATCTTTTAGAGCATGGTGGTGGATTTGTTTTATAGAAACTATTGATCTCTCATGCTTCACTTAGATTATTTTGAGAGTCTTAATAGCATGGTAATCTGTTTAATAATAATATGCTTGGTATTCAAGATTTGTAAAAATTTCTTTTGAGTGCGTGGAATACTAAGAAAAAATTGATGCTTGATAATTGTTTTGAGATATGAGGGTGGTGATATTAGAGTCATGCTAGTTGAGTAGTTGTGAATTTTAGAAATGCTTGTGTTAAAGTTTGTGATTCCCGTAGCATGCACATATGGTGAACCGTTATATGATGAAGTCGGAGCATGATTTATTTATTGATTGTCTTCCTTATGAGTGGCGGTCGGGGACGAGCGATGGTCTTTTCCTACCAATCTATCCCCCTAGGAGCATGCGCGTAATACTTTGCTTTGATAACTTCTAGATTTTTGCAATAAGTATATGAGTTCTTTATGACTAATGTTGAGTCCATGGATTATACGCACTCTCACCCTTCCACCATTGCTAGCCTCTCTAATACCGCACACTTTTCGCCGGTATCATACACCCACCAAATACCTTCCTCAAAACAGCCACCATACCTACCTATCATGGCATTTCCAAAGCCATTCCGAGATATATTGCCATGCAACTTTCCACCGTTCCGTTCATTATGATACGCTCCATCATTGTCATATTGCTAGCATGATCATGTAGTTGACATCGTATTTGTGGCAAAGCCACCGTTCATAATTCTTTCATACATGTCACTCTTGATTCATTGCATATCCCGGTACACCGCCGAAGGCATTCATATAGAGTCATATCTTGTTCTAAGTATTGAGTTGTAATTGTTGAGTTGTAAGAAAATAAAAAGTGTGATGATCATCATTTTTAGAGCATTGTCCCAAGTGAGGAAAGGATGATGGAGACTATGATTCCCCCACAAGTCGGGATGAGACTCCGGACGAAAAAAGGCCATAAAAAGAGAAGGACCAAATAAAAAAATGAGAGAAAGGGACAGTGTTACTATCCTTTTACCACACTTGTGCTTCAAAGTAGCACCATGATCTTCAATGTAGAGAGTCTCTCATTCTGCCACTTTCATATACTAGTGGGAATTTTTCATTATAGAACTTGGCTTGTATATTCCAATGATGGGCTTCCTCAAAATGCCCTAGGTATTCGTGAGCAAGCGAGTTGGATGCACACCCACTTAGTTTCTTTTGTTGAGCTTTCATATACTTATAGCTCTAGTGCATCCGTTGCATGGCAATCCCTACTCACTCACATTGATATCTATTGATGGGCATCTCCATAGCCCGTTAATACGCCTAGTTGATGTGAGACTATCTTCTCCCTTTTTGTCTTCTCCACAACCACCATTCTATTCCACATATAGTGTTATATCCATGGCTCACGCTCATGTATTGCGTGAAGATCGAAAAAGTTTTGAAAATGTCAAAAGTATGAAACAATTTCTTGGCTTGTCATCGGGGTTGTGCATGATTTAAATACTTTGTGTGGTGAAGATAGAGCATATCCAGACTATATGATTTTGTAGGGATAGCTTTCTTTGGCCATGTTATTTTGAGAAGACATAATTGCTTTGTTAGTATGCTTGAAGTATTATTATTTTTATGTCAACATGAACTTTTGTCTTGAATCTTTTGAATCTGAATATTCATACCACAATTAAGAAGATTTACATTTAAATTATGCCAAGTAGCACTCCGCATCAAACATTCTGTTTTTATCATTTACCTACTCGAGGACGAGCAGGAATTAAGCTTGGGGATGCTTGATACGTCTCCAACGTATCTATAATTTTTGATTGCTCCATGCTATATTATCTACTATTTTGGACATTATTGGGCTTTATTATCCACTTTTATATTATTTTGGGACTAACCTATTAACCGGAGGCCCAGCCCAGAATTGATGTTTTTGCCTGTTTTAGGGTTTCGAAGAAAAGGAATATCAAACGCAGTCCAAACGGAATGAAACCTTCGGAAACGTGATTTTCTCATCAGATAAGATCCAGGAGACTTGGACCCTCCGTCAAGAAAGCCACGATGTGGTCATGAGGGTGGAGGGCCCCCCTAGGGCGCGCCCCCCTGCCTCGTGGGCCCCTCAAAGCTCCACCGACGTACTTCTTCCTCCTATATATATCCACGTACCCCCAAACGATCAGATACAGAGCCAAAAACCTAATTCCACCGCTGCAACTTTCTGTATCCACAAGATCCCATCTTGGGGCATGTTCCGGAGCTCCACCGGAGGGGGCATCGATCACGGAGGGCTTCTACATCATCATCCAAGCCTCTCCGATGAAGTGTGAGTAGTTTACTTCAGACCTACGGGTCCATAGCTAGTAGCTATATGGCTTCTTCTCTCTTTTTGGATCTCAATACAATGTTCTCCCCCTCTCTCTTGGAGATCTATTCGATGTAATCTTCTTTTGCGGTGTGTTTGTTGAGACCGATGAATTGTGGGTTTATGATCAAGTCTATCTATGAATAATATTTGAATCTTCTCTGAATTCTTTTATGTATGATTGGTTATCTTTGCAAGTCTCTTCGAATTATCAGTTTGGTTTGGCCTACTAGATTGGTTGTTCTTGCCATGGGAGAAGGGCTTAGCTTTGGGTTCGATCTTGCGGTGTCCTTTCCCAGTGACAGAAGGGGCAGCAAGGCACGTATTGTATCGTTGCCATCGAGGATAACAAGATGGGGTTTTTATCATATTGCATGAAACTATCCCTCTACATCATGTCATCTTGCTTAAGGCGTTACTCTGTTTTTAACTTAATACTCTAGATGCATGCTGGATAGCGGTCGATGAGTGGAGTAATAGTAGTAGATGCAGAATTGTTTCGGTCTACTTGTCTCGGATGTGATGCCTATATACATGATCATACCTAGATATTCTCATAACTATGCTTAATTCTGTCAATTGCTCAACAGTAATTTGTTCACCCATCGTAGAATACTTATGCTCTTGAGAGAAGCCACTAGTGAAACCTATGGCCCCCGGGTCTCTTTCTCATCATATTAATCTCCATCACTTTATTATTGCTTTGCTTTTACTTTGCTTTTACTTTTTACTTTGCATCTCTATACCAAAAATACCAAAAATATTATTTATCATCTCTATCAGATCTCACTTTCGTAAGTGACCGTGAAGGGATTGACAACCCCTAAGCGCGTTGGTTGCATTGAGCTATTGTTTTGTGTAGGTACGAGGGACTTGTGCGCGGCCTCCTACTGGATTGATACCTTGGTTCTCAAAAACTGAGGGAAATACTTACGCTACTTTGCTGCATCATCCTCTCCTCTTCGGGGAAATCCAACGCAGTGCTCAAGAGGGAGCACACAACCCTTTCATGCATACATGTTTTGGCCACATGCAGTCGATGGTTGTCCTACACGACACTCGATACTCGCTTGTGACACTTTCTGTGGGCCTGCGAGGTCGTCGTCCATCACTTTGATGAACAGCTAGCAGTGAGGTTAATTTGACCAGCAAGGTAGAATGTTTTTTGTTTGTGTTATGGTGGTATATAGTACACGTCGAAGAGGTGGGAGGGGACTAGCATATATACTATGCGTACGCGTCCGTGAACAAGTACACCTCACTCAGTGTCGGTACTTTTGGTTTCCGAGGCACGTGCCACATCAAAATTGTGAAATTGGCTATTCAAACATCATACAACACCTTTTTGGGCCACATGCATGCACGCGGTGGTTATCCTAGCTAGGACAGTCCTGTGTGATGCTTCCATATGTCGGCCCGCGAGGCCATCGTTGATGCATGCATGCATCACTTTGACCTACATCGAGAGAGGTTAATTAATTTCACCATCGATGAGGATTCTTTTGGGTTGTACATATTACGGTAGGAGCATATAGTATTTGGTGAAGAGGGGGAAGGGGACCATCATATGTAGTACGCTTCATGAACCTCGCTCTGTGTGGGTGCATGGTTTACGGTTTTTGAGGCATGTGGCACATCAAAGTTGTGCGTTTTGGGTATTCAACGTATATATGTTTGGCCCACATGCAAAGCGGTGGTGGTTGTCCTCTCACAGCGATATCGACGCTTTCCATCTATGGGCCCGCTTGGTCCATCACTACTTTTTGCCTGACAACAAGAGATGTTAATTTGACTTAGGAAGGGATTATTATTTTTGCTTGTAATATGTCATGCTCTAGGATGACATGCATGATACAGTTTGAGCAAAAACACATGCATGTGTACGCATGAATCCCTCCCATCGAGTCGAAGTGGCTAGTACAACGACATGCCATGAACTGTTCTCGCTCTGTGTAGGGAGCTAGTGTATGATTTTTGACGCACGCGCCACATCAATGTTCGGAAATGTTATTCAAACATACATGCACGCATCACCTCCATACATATGCATGTAGTGGTTGCCTTCGAACGGTACACTCCCTCGCATGGTTATCGGCGACAAGCCTATATATTCGTGGGCCCGCGTGGACATCCATGATCACCTTGACGAACAACAAGATAGGTTACCATGGCAGATTGTTCATTTGGTTCGTGTTATCGTAGTATAGGTCATGGTGAGATTTAGACCTTAAGTGAGTGCATATACTATGCACGCATGCATGCATCAATCCCCGTCGTTGGCTTGAAGTGTGGTGTAACACACATATGCATCGTCAACCTAACCCTCACTCGGTGTGGGGATTTCTAGTTTGAAATCATGGTGCCACATCAAAGTTGTTCCATTGTTACTCAAAAACACACCTCTCCATACATATGTTTGGGCCACACGCATGCAGTGGTTGTCTTCCGGGACTAGCTACTTGTGTGATTATTGGCGAGCTAGCCCATCTCCGGGGTCACATGGACGGCCATCACTTTGACCAACAACAAGAGAGAGGTTGTACGACCAAGGTGGATTATTCTTGGTCCATTTTACGATCCATCTTGGTGAGATATGCCTCTCTGGCCCGCTGACTGAAAGTGTGTGTGGGGGGGGGGGTTGCTACTTCGCACTTTTCTAGGTGAACCTCGGTTGGTAGGGGGCATGCATTCATAGCTTAGGATTCCCTTCATGGCGACACGAGGGGGGCTGCTAGCTACTTCATACTTTGCTAAGTGAACCTCAGTTGGGGGGCATGCATTCATAGCTTAGGATTCCCTTCGTGCCGACACGAGGGAGGGGGCTGCTAGCTACTCCCTCCGTCCTTAAAAGAGTGTACTTCCAACTTTGTTGGAGGGTCAAACTATCTCAAAGTTTGACCGAGTTTGTGCAAAAATATGTCAATGCTTGTGAAATCAAATAGGTATATGACGAAAATATATTTTATCATGAATCTAATGCTACTAATTTGATGGCATAAATGTTGGTCTATTATTGTATAAATACGGTCAAACATAAATAAGTTTGACTTTCCAACAAAGTTGGAAGTACACTCTTTCAAGGACGGAGGGAGTACTTCGCACTTTGCTTGGTGAACCTCGGTTGGGGGGCATGCATTCATAGCTTTGGATTCCCTTCATGCCGACACGAGGGAGGGGGGCTGCTAGCTACTTCGCACTTTGCTAGGGTGAACCTCGGTTAGGGGGGCATGCATTCATAGCTTAGGATTCCCTTCGTGCCGACACAAGGGAGGGGGTTGCTACCTACTTCGCATTTTGCTAGGTGAACCTCGGTTGGGGGGATGCATTCATATATTAGGATTCCCTTCGTGCCGACACGAGGGAGGGGGGCTGCTAGCTACTTCGCACTTTGCTAAGTGAACCTCGGTTGGGGGGGAGGGGGCATGCATTCATAGCTTAGGATTCCCTTCGTGCCGACATGAGGGGGGTGGGGGCAAGCAATACCGTGTGCTTTGCGAGATAGGTGCCACATCGAAGTTGCATTTGGTATTTGAAAATCAAACCACCCTTTTCATACATAAATTTGGTCCACATGCAAGTGTGTTCGTGTTCTGACCCTCTCCTGCGTCATTTTTCACCAAATTTATGAACATTAGACAAGTTGGAGTACGCAACAGACACGGTTCACTCAAACTAACCGCGTGCCACGCTGGTGCCCCTGTCATGCACACATCCGCATAGTACATTGGGCTCCATGAGGCTCCCCCTCTCAAAAATATCTGCCCACCTCGAGGGTTTTTCTGTTTCATAACACATGGTTGTTATCTCCGGACCGTGTGCGATGTTTCTTGTTCCCAATCCCTCCTGCATCCCTAGAAAATATCTACCCGCCTTGAGGGTGTTTCTGTTTCATAACACACGGTTGTTATCTTCGGACCATGTGCGATGCTTCTTGTTCCCAATCCCGCCTGCATCCCTAGAAAATATCCGCCCGCCTCGAGGGTTTTTCTGTTTCATAACACACGGTTGTTATATCCGGACCGTGTGCGATGCACTATCATCAAAATTTTCAATAGCCCTGGCATTTCACTCCCGCGTTTGACTCCCGTGTAGTAAAAAATTTAGTACCCGCGTCATTTCCTCAAACACCCCCCTCCACACACACACACACACACCAAAACCTCCTCGGGCGTGCGCACACACACACACACCCTCCATCGCTCGAAACTCTAGCAAGGTCCCCCCCGCTCGCCGCCGCCGCCGCAAGGCCTCCATTGTCAACATCTGCTGGTTTGCCCGTGCAGCTTACCCACCGATCTCCATACCCAGGCCGCCCCTGAGTTTCTTAGATGACGCCTGCCAAATGCCCCCTTTCCCACAGAACCCCATGCCCATCCCCATCCCCCACTCTAGTGCATCGCAGCCTAAGCCCGGCTACGCTTCCCGTGGAGCTCGAGGAGCGACTGGCCCAAAAGAGGTGTATCGCGGTCTCTTCGCCCAACATCGCCGAGGAAGCTGACGACCATTACTGGCGGCAGGCACTCAAGCAGCGGGCTAGAGTATGCGGGCATGTCTCGGCCGCCGGCTACGACATCAAGGTCATCGACAGTGACGGCCTGAGGCGGGGTATGTCACAGGTTAAGTGGCCCACCCCCAACCCCTTGGGTTCAACCGCCGTCGATCTCATCCATGGCCCCGCCGCTGATCTCCTTTGGCTCGATGTCAACAATTTGCCATCCTACATCGCCATCGAGTCCCTTTTGTCATTTCTGAAGGACATGTCCTGCGACGCTGGCTTGGGATCCACAACTTCCAAGTTACACCTCATTGACGGTGACCACGAGGAGGGCACCCTCTCCGGCTGTTCCAAGGGGAAAAAGCCCATCTGCTCTTCCAAGGGGAAAGCGCCCGTCTGCAACATCAGGGAGGGCACCCTACAGTCGTGCTCTTCCATGGGGAAGGAGCCCATCTACGACAACATGGAGCGCATCCGAGGTTCATGATCTTCCCACGAGAACGAGCCCATCTGTGACAAGTGAGGAAACCCATGATTTGTTTTGTCGTGCCTCTTCAAAGGGGGAAACCCATGATTTGTTTTGTTGAGTCCCTTTTGTAGTGTAGTGAGAATATGTCCAGTTTTAATTGCTATATGTGGTTGTTTGCAGTATGCCTTGTTTATTTTAGTTGTTCACAATGTGATGCTCTATATGTGCAATTATTTACTATGCAGTACATTTCATCAATCCAGTTTTAAACATACCGACAGGAATGTATATATTTGCTTGCTGTTAAGCCTGTTATAGCTAGCATATGCCTCTTTTAAAGTTTTTTGATTGTTCGGTTGTTTTTAGTTAGCATATGTCCAGTTTCAAATGCTATCTTTGGTTGTTCGTAGTATGCCTTGTTTCTTCCAGTTATTCACAACGTGATGTTCTATATGTGCAAGTATGAATTGTGCAGTTCAATTTCATCAGTACCGGTTTCAACAATACCACTATGAATGACTACATTTAGTTGTTGCATCTTGTAGTTAACACGCCTTTCCATTTTTATTTAACAATAACAAGTGTACTTAGACCGGCACAATACCAGTTTGAATGACTATGTTTGCTTGTTGTTAAATGTTAGGCATGTTCCAATTAACACACCTTTCCACTTGTTTTGCTTTACTAGCGTGCTTAAACCTGCACACTAAAGCTATCTTTTGGAGATTATTTTGTCTGCCATGGATAATTTTGGTTGATGTTTAGCCTGTTGTGCTTAACGTGCTTCTCGATGTACCTACACAGGACAATTTTGGGAACGACTGTTGTGTTCCATCGAGGATAGTTTCATCCCATGGATTATATCTGCTCACTGTTTAGGATATCGGTAGCTGGTACCATATAGGCCGGGGGCTGATAAGGGACTAATTGGTGAATCGGACTTTTAACTGAATATATCTACAACCCATTTATCGTTAGGTTAACTAGGCCCATATGTAATATATCTGAGGCTACATAGCAACATGCACTGTACTTAATTTATAAATATGCAATCATAGGCTACATACCAACAAGGAAGAGTATTACATTAATGTTCTTATGATGTCTAGATATACGTAGAAGAGCTGCAGCAGCAGCAGCAGCAGCAACAATAACAACAACAACAACACATCCCTATTTGGATACTCAACTTAGCTAGAGGTTAGAGTTAGTTTCTAGCTCATGACTAACCCTGAACTAACTCCATCCAAAGAGTTGTTTGGATGGCAGGGTTAGATTGACAATAAATGCACTAGGAGAACTAGCTCCAACTAGCACCTCTTGGGTTGGATAGTTTTTTTGGGTGGGTTATAGATGCAACTAGCTCAAACTAGCCCTCATGTTAAGATATACTTTAGGGATATTTGAGCCCGAACTAGCTCAAACTAACTATTACCCATGGATACAGCAGCAGTTAATCAACCGATAATTTGTAAGAATGCACTAAACTCCCTCCGGCCCATAATATAAGATGTTAATTCATCTAATATGTGAGTATATTGGATGTTATAAGATACTCCCTCCATTCCTAAATATTTGTCTTTTTAGAGATTTCAAATGGACTACCACATACGGATGTATATAGACATATTTTAGAGTGTAGATTCACTCATTTTTCTCTGTATGTAATCACTTGTTGAAATCGCTAGAAAGACAAATATTTAGGAATGGAGGGAGTATTATAAAAGAGTGTTGTACTACATCATTGTGCAATTATTGTTTAGCTTCTAATATTAACTTGGTGCTTTTAGGTACATATGTCATTGGTAAAGATCCACGCTTCGACCCTTTATGCGTATGGGGCAATGAGATATCGATGAACCAGCATCAAGTGAGAAAGCTGGTAAAGATTGTTAGTAAAATGGGTCCAAAGATGGCAATTAAACTATTTGTTTACACTTTATCCAAGACAACAACGAACCGAGGGATGGTAAGTAAGAAATCTGCAGCCTTCTTTTTACTGCCCATAATGAGCTGTGTTAGATGACAATGTCTGAATATTTTTCCTTTGCAGTGGTTGTCAAAGCAGTTTACTCAAGATTACCTCTCAAACTACATGATTGGTGGGCATGCAAAGGTTAAAGTATTTCTACCAAAACATGATGATTATATAGATGTTTTCATGAAGACCGTGAAGGATGGGCGGTCGGCCATCACAAGGGGTTGGACTAGAGTCGTGCGTGCCTTCTGCATGGAGGAGGGCACAATATGGGAATTCCGCTTCATCTTGTCCAGCAACAAGAATGTATTTCGCCTCTTTCTTTACCGTCTCTAATAGTACAAGTATACAACTGTGGTTCATCATTCTTTATTTGGTTCTTATGTAATTCTTGAACATATGTACCTATGAATCGAATAATGCATTGGTTATTTGAACCTGATGGATATGAATAAAGCTGTAGCATACATTCAAATTCAAATTCAAATCCGATACAATTTGAAATAGCAGCAATTAAATTATGGTGAAATTATGCTCTCCAGGTTGTTACGGCACACACGGTTGGTAAAACACAAATGTTTGCAATATACACCATAATCCGAGACGGTTCATAGAGAGGAAACGTGTGCAAGCTTGCACACAGTTGCCATTTGCAAAGCGTGTGCGATGTCAGACAATATCACAAATGATACAGGCAAACTAAACGTTTGTGTTAGTTGCCTTATCGTACACGATTCGCAACCATGAACTATTTCTGATGAAGTATGCATCATAAACGTTGCACCACAGAATAGCATGTGCGATAGTTGTCGTGTATGACAATGTTACGACGGTCCGATGTTACATAATCCTGTCCGACACTCGTACGACGATTAGCTAATCTTCTTAATAGTGAACCGTTTGTGATGGGCCGCGCATCATAAACATAGCACCACAGAATACCAACTTTGATGGCAATGCGAGCAAAAATGGGTAGGAGTACTATAAGGCCCCTATCCCTGATGGTTTCTGGCTTGTGTGGGAAGGACCCCCCTATCGCCGTCACTCACTAGCCGAAGTTCCAAATGTCGTCGCGGGAAGGGGTTAAAACCGTTTGTATAACACCGCCGCATACCAGTGTTGTGCCCATGACCTAGGGCGCGGCTATCGATAGATTAAACACACACTCTATAGAGGTTAGCACACTGTACCCACATCACAGAACCCATGGCTTCTTGCTCCCATTCGGGTGGACCAACGGCGTTCCGACAAAACCAGTCTACTGCCATGACACTCTCCCGGCCACTCTGACCAACTCCCCTTTGGGCTAAGTCATGGGTGGCCCCGATGTCACCTCATGACATCCAACGACCACTGTCGTGGCAAAACAAAACAGTTCCAAATGGGGACAAACCGGGTACAACAACAACTGGCACACAAGGCTATCACCGCCTACCGGGCCAAGGCAGCGTGCGTGCATAACCTTCCCTTGTTGGAGGCACTGATGAGAGGCATAACAATCGACCTCATTAGGGCCTCCCAATAAAGGCAAATGTGGTTGCACTGGAAAATCCCAGTTCGGTGGCACCTGACCAACGAAATGACGGAATTTATACCCAAGATAGATCTGTGATAACTGATACTCCAATATCATCTATTAACCTGTAATCCAAGTCATAGCAATATCCAACAAATAATCTAGATATAGTCATAACCTAATACTCCGAGGGTAGCATATCAACTAAGATCATGATGAATCCAAGAAACATGATACTACTAATCCAATAGCAATATCAAAATATTAACCTAAGATCCACATGATTACATCATATCCAAAATAATACTCCAAAGCATAATATCCAATACCATCATGAAAATATTATAAGCCACTAATTATCCAATGGCATGTACTACTAATCCAATAGCAAGATCAAAATGTTAACCTAAGATCCACATGATAACATCATATCCAAAATAATACTCCAAAGCATAATATCCAATACCATCATGAAAATATTATAAGCCACTAATAATCCAATGGCACATGCCATCATCATAAGCTGCCAAATATTAGTCCTAGAACTCCAAGCAACATCTTGGCAATAGCAAGATCAAAATATCACTCCGAGAAATGCCATGAACAAGTCATATGTAGCTAATGCAAATTTTAAGCAAGTCTAAATAAGTAAACCATGTCACTGCAGTGAAATCATGAAAATGGAGGGTGTGGCTTGCATGGGGTGGAGGGATTCATCGGGAAGAAGTGCAAGAAGCTCGCGGAAAGAATCGCCGGAAATCATTCTCTCTCGGAGGGGGATGATTAATTGCAAGGGAAAAACGATCATTTTCAAAATTTTGTCACATGGTCAAAATGATACCATCGGAACGGGCTCGACGATACAAAGAGATGGGCTTTGGAATCACTTGATTTGGAGCTACGGTTGAAGAGTTGTGGTCGTTCGTTCGTTAGGCAGAAAAATCAACAGATTATGTGCTTTTCTGCTCTTAACCGATGAATGTTCACAAAATAGAGGATTCGGCCGGCGACTGGAAAAAACAGAAAGCACCTTTTCAGAAATACGCCTTCGCTGTAGAGAAAACATATTTTAGCCGAGAACTAAGCAAAAGTACGTTTTCCAAACAAGAAAACGTATTTCGATAAATCCACGTCCACTTATCCACGTCAGCGTACCTGGGGTCAACGGCCCGTGTGGCTGACTGGTGGGACCACGGGGTCCACCGGCAGGGGGGTTCGTCACCTTCGTCTTCTTCTCGCGCCCGACGGGGCAGAGCGGAGGGCTCGGCGCCGGCGGCCGTCCCGGCGCCACCGGCCACCTCCGGCGATGCTCCGACCACCGGACTGACCAAGGGGATGAGCCGCGTCCATCCATGCAGGATGCGGGCTTCTAAGGGGGAAGGGACGAGAGCACCATCGACCATGGCCGACGGCCGACGACGGTGAAGATGGAACTGGGGCTATGGTGCTCTAGTGACGAGGCGAAGGGATGGGGAGGTTCTGCTTGCTCCGGTGGATCTACTGGTGGTGAAAGAAGGAGGGGTGGAGGCTCGGAGCGAGTGAATTTAGCCAGAGGACCGAGGTGGCCACGGCGGCAATGGAGGAGCAGGAGGGATGCTTGGGCGCGGGGAAGGGGTTAGTGGGGCTGGAGGAGGTGCGGTGAAGCTAATGGATGGGTCAGAGGGGCTCGGGCATGGCTATAAATAGCCGGGGCGAGGTGTTGTGCTGGCGCCCGCCGCGGATGCGTGGCCGGAGCCGCGGACCTGTGGGCACGCAAGCGTGCTCGACGGTAGGCGACGAGGGAGGAACAAGGGAGGGGCTCACGGGGCAGAGGAGGCCAAGGGGCACGGGGAGGAAGAAGTCGAGGCGCGAATGGAGCCGAACGACCACTGTTCTCCTGTGGGCGTGCGGCGGCGAGCGCCGAGGAGCGAGCTACAGGAGGGGGAGAGGGGTCTAGGGTGAACGTGATGACGAGAGGAACCTCGTAGACATGCATGGGCGTGAAAGAAAGATGAGAGGGGGAGGGGCTGGAGCTAGGCGACGTCTTGGACGCGGCCAAATGCTGCAGAGCGCGTGCGTAGGCAAAATCCAACGCATTCACCACGCGACATGGCACGCAGAGGAGGCAATGGGCTGGCAAACCTTGTTTGGTGGCTAGTCCTTGCTCCCCAAGGCTGCCTAGGAGTTAAATATCTAGAGAAGGAGCCAAGGAGAGATGTGAGGCTTCGAGGAAAGTTTGTTGTAGCAAACTTGGCTGCAATGATGTGCTCAACACAGAATTTATTGGATCCAAAATTGATGTCTGGGGTGTTTAGCATAGGAAGGACTATGATACTAGGGGTTTTGGAAGGAAATGGACCCAATTAAGCATAGTTGCTTTGCAACTGCCAATTGGGTCCAGAAACTTGATCAGGATGGGGTACTCACATGGAGTATCCACTTGAGCTGAAATTTGGCAAGGCCTAAGGATATGGACATATGAATATTTTGTAAAAATTTCATACCAAATGGATTTTCCAAAATGGCACTTCCTTCACAGACATCCTCTCTGTCCAGAAACTTGGATTAATTTTGGAGAGAAAATGGATTGATGAAATGATCCCAAATTTGGTGGAGAGACGTTATATGGGTAGGAGCATGATCTGGTAATTTTTCAGAAATAATGAAGCAATATAAATTATACTTGCTTCACAACCTGAAAATATTAACAAAATCAAAGATTTGATCCTATGCTCACATAGATGATTGGATGGAGCTGAAAATTGGATGAGTGTGATAATATGAGCACATGAAGGAGTGTGCAGAATTTTAACTCATTTGGGTACTCCTAGCTAGTACTTCCTTCACAATGGCTTCTGTTTGACAGAAACTTTGAAAAATTACTGAGGAAGATTCACTAGGAAAATGGAGCAATGATTTGGATGAGATAGCATGCCCAAAAAGTTTGGGAGCAATCAATAAAGGGTAGGTGGCACTTCCTTCACAGAAGGCCACTCTGGACAGAAATGAAGAAATAATGTCGGGGAATTATTTTTGAACTGGGCAAGGATGGTTTGGACATATTTGGGGCATATATTATCCAAACAATTTATGATAATTATTTGGAAATTTTGGGAGTGACAGAAATATAGGCTGCTTCACAACCTATGGCAAACAAGACTATTCCTTTAATAAAAAAATGAATATTCCTTAGAAAAGAATTTTAGGGTTGGGCTAGAATGAAAATGACATGATCTTGGGAAAGTTTTGAGAAGGATGAGCCACTTCAGAGAAGAAATGATGATGATCGCCCAGGTTTCAAGTCCACAAAAGCACTCCAAAAAGAAAATTAGAGCAAAAACCAAATAAATCAAAAAGAAAAAGAGAGGGCCAAAAACCAGGGTGTTACAGGTTTCCAACGCAAAAAAGCCATCATGACCTTTGGCAGGCGAACGCCCGAATGGACGGAACAAGGACATGCACGGAAGCTTTAGCCGGCCTAGCGAAAGGCAAACCCCACAGTTATAGGCAATGCACTGGTCAGACCCAAGCCGGATAAATTAGCCCAGCCCAGTTCCATTTGATGCCCAATGAAGAATGCCCATACAGGAACCTATCACGAGCCAAGAGACACTGGTTAACTGTCACTGGGGGCAATAGGGCCACTTCGATTTAAATGACCGACATTGTTCATATCATTTTTGGGGGGACAATATGGTCGAGTAATGCTACGCCCACAAAAACTTAAGTAGGAACTTTACGTAAACAGTGATGTGGAAGTAGTTAATTGGATCAGGATTAGGGGCTGGGACCAACCCCGTTATAATCAGGGGGGGAGAGAGTTAATAAGAGAGTTTACGTAGGGGGCTTCATAAGAGCCCGTGGATGTAGGATTTTCGCAATATGGCCTTAGCGGGGAACATCAGCCTGCCTTCTACGTGTAGCCAGGCAAATTGTGAACATGCTTTATGAACAATCCACGAAGGAGTTCTAATTCCTACATGACTATGAAGAAGCATGAATACAACCACACCAAATAGAATATGTGTAACCATATTAGCAAATATACTCATAATCACATCAACCCGTACGCGCAACAGGGTATTTGAGCATGTCCTCGAAGGTGGTGACGAACACGTGGATGATCTCCTTTTACGTGGGGCATGGAGCAAACCAAACACCCCATGCCGGTGTAGTTGTTGCTTGGCCTCAAGTCCGTTGGACCCAAACACCATCGAGTCAACCGACGTGGGCACGAACGCAAGCTCCTCCTCCATCATCTTGTCATCGATGTTAGGGGCTCTACAGCCGCAGGCAGGATGCAAGCTCCTCCTCCATCGTCTTAGTGCCCCCCATCTCCTCCTCCATGGGCTCGACCTCCTCCATGGTCTCGAGTACCTCAGAGAACTGGAAGGCTAGCACGACGCAACGCGGTGCTGCCGCTCGGCTTGCGCTAGTTTGCGTGCAGCGAATGAGCTAAGAATAGAACCAAAACTATAGAGCTTAACTCATGTATCTCCTCTTGTGAGATTCCTCTTAAGAGAAGAACCATTTATGGTTGTCAAAACCCTAAGGGGAAGAACCATCTATGGTTGTCAAGACCTCTTCGGAGAAGATTCCCCATGTGGAATTCAAGCCCCATCTCACATAGAGATTTGGATGAACTACCTTTGTATTTGTTTTCCTTTGTTGTAGTTGGATGCTTGTGATCTACCTTTTGCCTTGTGATTTGAGTACCTTCCGTGTGGATCTTGTCCAGTAGAATAATTTCTCCCTTGTGTTTTTCATGTTTCTCCTCAAATCCACATTCAATTCATGAAGATCGGGCAAACAAGGGCTTTGCCCTACATCACGCTGTCTACAACCACAACATGCATAAGGAGGAACAGACACTAAAACAGCCACCACGCAGGAAGCCACAGGCGAGGTGCTCCTCCGTGTTGCATCCCCGTTGTCTCCAGCACAAGGGAATCCCATCGGGTGAGCCCGACGATGCGACCTTCTGCTCCATCTTGCCGACGAACTATGCGTCCCTCCAACTCCCTGCAAGGGAATCCGCTCCATCTTACCTGTGAGCGGTGCGTCCCACCAACTCCCGACTATACCTGACCATGGGAAACCTAGCCCGGTCTTGCCCACGGGCTGGGTCTGGGCCTAGATTTTGAGCTTGAGTGTCAGGGGGGTTGGGCTTGGGCTTGACATATTTGTGTTTTAGGAAAGAGGCCCGGCCCAAGGCCCGATGGGCTTTTCCATTGAGCCAGGCATGAAATCTAGGCCCGAAGGTTGGGCCTGCGTTTTCTGCTGGGGGCTTTTTAGGCACGGTCTGAAGCCCGGCCCGACCCGAGTTATGGCCAGGTATACTCCCGACCACTTCAATTCCGTGGATTCTTGCGTACAACTGCTTGTTGTTGTTGTTGTTGTTGTTGCTGCTTAGCAGTACGTACAACCGCCTTTGCTTATAGCTAGACTGATGCCGTGCAGCCGCAAAATTTACCGTCGCTGCTGCTCACTTCTCGGGCCACCGCAGAACCGTCGGCCACCCGGACTTTGCTCGACGGCATCATCCAGCAACAGCGAGGAAGGAAGATGGGATCGCCTACCGTGTCGC
Organism: Triticum urartu; assembly: GCF_056163025.1. Lineage (NCBI taxonomy): Eukaryota > Viridiplantae > Streptophyta > Magnoliopsida > Poales > Poaceae > Triticum > Triticum urartu. Next base: position 535,082,546 of record NC_141874.1, read on the forward strand.
TTGTGCGGACGACGTGGTATATAACCTCCAAGCTCCTGACATGGAACTCCATTCGGCTCAAAATCTAACATACTACTTCCTCTGTAAACTAATATAAAAGCATTTAGGTTACTATTTTAGTGATCTAAATGCTTTTATATTAGTTTACGGAGGGAGTAATAAGTAGGAGTAACTGATAATTCCCGATAATTAATAATGGCCAAGAAATCACACGGCAACTAGTGAGAGTGGCATAGTGGCGAGAGAAAAGAAATGAACAAGTAATCCATGGAAAGAGTACTAAAGGAAGATGAAGCACTCCATAGCCACCGAGGGGTTCTGGCCCATCGCGGCGTCCGCCGCCTCCCTGCGCTCTTTTCCTGCCAATGGCGCCTCGTCGAGTTCATCTCCAACCTCCATCGGGGCCCGTCCGCGGCCGCATTGCTGCTTGGTTTTCTCCGAACTGGTGCTCTCCTTCGGAGCCTTCCGGGTGGCGCTCGATTGCCGGCTGATGGCGCCGCTTGCTGCCGGAGAGGCCGGCGGGCGCCTAGACGGGGAATCTGACCTCCTGCCAGAATGCTCGCCAGGGTCCCGCCTGACGCCACTCCCTCCGTTACCGTTGATGTTTGTGTTGAGGGAGCGCTTGGCAGACGACGGCAGCGCCATGTCGGCTTCCCTTGCGGAGTAGCTCCGTCTGACGGCGCTCTCGGCGGCCCTCCTCGCTGCGGAAGGGGAGAATCTGCCACTGCGGCACCCGATGCCGGACACCACCGCGGGCGACTCTCGCCGCGGCCGCGGCGGCACCGGCTGCTCGCTGACATTGGTCCCCGACCTCCTCTGCTTCGCCGCAGGGGACGGCGACCGCGCCCTGCCGTTCCCGGCGTCCTTGCATTTCTTCTTCTGCTCCGGTTCCATCCTCCTGGCCCTCCCCTTCTCCGGCACGTCCACCGTCCTCTTCTCCACTTCCTGCTCCCTTCCAGCCTTCACCATCGCCTTGTCCACCACGGAGGAACCCACCGACACGCTATCGGAAGCATCGCCTTCCTCGTGTTCCTGTACCATCTTCTCCTTCTCAGGCTCAGGCTCAGGCTCAGGCTGCGGCTCCGGCTCCGGCTCCGGCGGGCTTGTCCGCCGCACTGCCGTCTCCGACAACACCTCCTTGACCTCCTCCTCCACCACCACGGGCGGCGGAGGCAAGGCATTATCCTTCTCCGGCGGGAGCGGCGGCGCCACCTTGGCCTCGGCACTGCCGTGCGCGGCCTTCTTGCTCACGCAGCTACCCATGCCGGGCGCGCCAAGAAGCAGCGCGCGCAGGCGCCTGTGCTTGACACGAAGAGCGGGTCGAGGGAGGAGTAGATGGCGATGAGCGTGGTGGCGCGCGGGAGTGGGTGTGATTGGATGCCAGAGTCAATCAGATGGCGCTCATCGAGATGGTGAACGAATGCATCTGCACGAGGCGGGGGAAGGAATCGGATCGATCGATCATGGATGACCCATGCGTAGTATAAATCCTCGCGGTCAACTAGCTCATGTTCGTTCCTCTCTCTACCTCTTGCCTCGCTGCACGTTGGCCGCCTTACAATAACTCGGGTCAATCTGCCCCTGAGCTGGCGCCATCACTGCTCTAACTCCCAGCAGCTGCGCATGCTATTACTACCGCTGTTGCTGCTGCCACAGTACTGCTCAATCATCTAGGGTGCGGTGCTACAGCCTACTACGCTTGAACCGGATGCTCGTACGCCCATGACAGTCGGATCGACGAATGGACGGTGAAGATCGATGACACTAACAAATCACCTAAGAAATACTTCCTCCGTCTTATAATATAAGAATATCTTTGATACTATAATGACCACTGTAGTAAGTACTTTCTCCGTCTCATAATGTATAACATTTTTTTGACTCTAATGTAGTGTTAAAAATGTCTTACATACATTATAGGACAGAGGGAGTAGTAATTTTGATGCATTATCCTGTCGTTAATTAGCCAGCTATTGTTGCTAATACGCCACGTACTACTAGTACAATGTAGCGTGTATGCCAGGGCAATGCATATTGATTTTGGCCGGGTCCTCTAGCTAGGGATTAATGATTATAGGTACGGCAGTTATATCGTGGAACCCGGTCAGTACTGGTCCTCTAGCCTGGTGTATCTGACTAGCGCTGTTATTGAGACAAGGTAGATCAGCAACATGATTCCATGGGGAGCTGCAGCAGTGACTTGACGCATTAACTCGCTACCAATACAATAGTCCTTGGCTACTGTTTGCAATACTTTCAAACAGACATCTACAATGGGAGCCCTCAAATCATCTACGACTAGCGCCCTTAAATCGTCCCCAGACGATCGGACGGGCTACTCAGACGTGAAATTATAGAATCCGACTAAACCCATCAAATTCGGTCCAAATGCCCGAACTGACCGGCGCTCCTGCCCCATATCTAGAAAGGATATGGGGACGTCGGAACGCGCCTGCCACATAGGACTGATCGCAAGGACCCACACGGTCAAACGCATAAACTAGCGGTCCGACGGACGTCTCCTTCATTCGTCGCTGAGGATGCATTCATTGTGCCTTGTGTCGCCGCTCTGGCATGCCACCAGAGAAGAACCAAGTCCGGCTTGGCTATTTAAGCCGGACGGTGGCAACCTAATCCTAGCCCGCCCACATTTCTTCCCTCTCCCTCCTTCACCGTTGCCACTTCCAATTTGTTCGCCGCTAGCCATGCCAAGGCGTCAGATCACAACTCTGGAGCAGTGGCTGCAGCTGCTGGAGGAGATCCAGGCCAGGCACGAAGATTGCACTATAGGGAAATAATGGGGAGTGAAGCATGAAAATCAAGATTAAAATCTACGAACACCCAAGACCTAATCTAGGAGATGCAAAACAACGAGAGGGGAGTGTGTCTACGTACCCTTGTAGGCCGAAAGCAGAAGCGTATAAAACGCGATTGATATAGTCGTACTCTTCGCGATCCAACCGACCTAGCACAGAACGAACAGCACCTCCAAATTTAGCACACGTGCGGCTCGATGACGTCTCTTCCTCCTTGATCCAGTAAGCGAAGGGGGAGAAATAGATGGGATCACAACCAGCACGACGACGTGGTGGTGGTGGAGCTCTGGCAGGGCTTCGCCAAGCCAAACCGGGAGGAGGTGGTGGTAGAGAGGGGAAGGGGTTGAGCCAGGGAAGGGGTATGGCTGCCCTCCCTCACCCCCACTATATATACGGGCAAGGGGGAGGGGACGGTGGCCCTAGCCCCTCCTCCAAGGGAGGGGACAGCGGCTAAGGGGGAGTTCTTGCCCCCTCAAGGCAAGTGCGGTGTCCCTCCCCCACAAGGGTTTCCCCCTCCAGCCGCATGGGCCTGTTGGGGGCTGGTGCGCCTGGCCCATGTTGTCCAGGACGCACCCCTAAGCCCATGTGGCCCCCGGGGGCAGGTGGACCCCCTAGTGGACCTTCGGAACCCTTCGGTGATGCCGGTACACTACCAGCATGCCCTCGAACTATTCCGACGAGATTTCGGACAACCTTCAGTCGTTAATGCAAATATCTCAATACTACTCTAGTGTCATCAAACGTTAAGTATGCGACCCTACGGGTTCGAGAATCATGTAGACATGACTGAGATACCTGTCCGGTCAATAACAAATAACGGGACTTGGATGCCCATATTGGTTCCTACATATTCCACGAAGATCTTTATCGGTTGAACCCCGATATCCAGGATTCAATTAATCCCGTATGTAATTCCCTTTGTCCGGCGATATGTTACTTGCTCGAGATTCGATCGTCGGTATCTCCATATATACACTGGTACAACGAGGTGCTATACAAACGGGTTTTAACCCCTTTCCGCGACGGCATTTGGAACCGTCGCCAAGTGAATGTGGGCGATAGGTGGGTCCTTCCCACACGACCCAGAAACCATCAGGGATATGGAGCCATGATCTAGAGGCCTTGCAAAATGTAATCATGTGCGATGCAGCACACACTAAATTCTTCCGCATGTGTGGGATCGGTGATTAAACATTTTTAATGACGCAATGAAACCAAACGGTATGTTGTAATGAACCGTTTGGGAAACACTATGCAAGGCACACGGGCCATCATATGAACTGGGTGCGATATGTGCCCCGTCGCACACGAGTTTTGTGCGGAACTCGTCTGCCATGCAAGACTCCATCGCACACGTTTCCCAATAATTACCGTATGCGATAATGTTCTATCACAAACGGTTCAGGAGCCCCTTCGCACACATACAAGTGTTGCAGACCATTTGTGATTTGTTGTTTATCATCGACGGTTGCGGCAAGAGTGACGTGTGCTTTTCGTTTGGGATCCCACACGTTTCCTGAAAAATTTACGACTGGGGTTATATTTTACATTTGGGCACGGTTTACTCCGAGCTCTCGTGTGCTATAACATCATATCACAAACGGTTATGGAGACCCTACGCATACGTAGTAGCGCTGCAACTCATTTGCGATCTGCTGTGTATCACCGACGGTTCCGCTACGATTGACGTATGTTTTCCGATGTGGATAGCACACACTCATTTAGTTGAACCGTGTGCGGAGCAATTGCCAGGTTAAAACAAAAATATCCCATTTTGAATCAGCATGCAAAAAGAAAATTCGCCACAATATTCAATTGACCAATAGTGTCCACAGAAGGAACATTCATCAGATTTTGCAATAATTGCAATTGAACATATGGTAGCTAAATTTCAATGATTTGTCGACACGTATATGCATTACATAATTAATCATTGTGTACGAAATACGAAGACCTCATCAGATGGAAAACAATAGATCCATGCGTATATGTTTAGCGGCTAACTCTTACTCGATGTTTTAGGAGAACGCATGCTCAAATCTTCGTTATCACCAGTGGGATTGATGTAGTGATTCAACAAAACTCGCTGATAAATCTCCGAACCATCAGCAATTCACCGGCGGGGAGTGGTTCAGGGGTCCTCGGCTCTAAGATGAGTTGCAGTATTTTTAAGATCAGAATGTGCCATATGAGTGGAGTAGCAGATATTAATTAAGATTGACTTACTAGTACTAATTCACGAGGATCTTCACAACTATCGGCAGATTTGCAGATAAAGATCATGTGTCTGCAAACATAGTATCCACAAAGGTTGGTCCCTGCTTGTTGCTGAGGACACTGAATTTTTTTGTACATAATTAGTCATGTATTTGTCCTGTTAGGAACAACCTAACCGGTGTTAGATGTATTTTTTTTTTCTTTGGACAGAAATAGAAAGAGGTTTATTTAGAAGTTTGAACATTTGACTAGCATAAGAAAAGGTATTTGCAGACTATTGGATAAATTTTCCAAAAATAGCGGATTTTGGTGTGTTACCAGAGAAACGATCTCGTGCTGCAGAGGTAGTTCCCTCTTGAACATGTTCCCTGGTTTAGTTTTCCACAATACGAGCACACTGCAAATGAAGATGAATTTTGACAACATCAATTATTGAACCATATATAAATGAAAATTAATTTCAACATCATAGAATTCAATACCTATCCATAAATTGCTGAAGATGCGTCAGATCCTGAGCGTTTGTTGACTCTCTGAGAGAATCCATGTAGTAAACTGTGTTCTTGTTTGGAACAATGAATACCAATATCCAGTGATTGCTACATATTAAGAAAGCCATGAACTTACAAATTATGTCAAAATCTGGAAGACAATCAGTGTATGCGTGGTTGTTTACTTGACTTACCGTTCATGGTATGGCTAGAGAAATGATTCTGCATGAGACGTGTTTTCGAAGATACGGGCGACCGCATTAATGGCCCAGTCCCGTAGGTCCTTACCATCTAATGTTGTGCCATTTGCTAATGCAGGATCTATGAAATACACACTATCCCTTTTTCTTCTGTGCGTGTTCAATCCCCTGAGAGGAATAAAATGCAGTTAGTTGTTTATCATTTACAACCTTGTATGGAGAAGTTGATCAGAGTTTGCTAAGTACTTACAAAATCAGGCATCTAACAAGAGTGGCATCGAGCTCGTTGAATTTTAAGAAGAGATATAAGTCCTCAAAACTCACATTGATGGAACCAACATCGTGTCGGAAATGATCTCTGTTGTAGTGGACTAGCAGACCATGATGACCTGCTGACATTTGATCCGTGCAATATTTGTATAACTCACGGCAACTGGAGCTGCACTCATCAAAGTATTCGCCAACAAGAAATGGATGGCCATGGACGTAATTGTGTGCTTCAAGTACGTCTACTTTATTTTTAGCAAGCAACAAATCTATTTCTGCATCATCCATGCCGTCAGAAATAATATTACTCCTCGATTCAAACAAACTGATGTTAATTTGGTTCTGGGCGATGAGTGCTTTAAGTAAGAGGCAATCATTCTCTTTCCTCTTCGCTCTCTCGCCGCGCTTCCTTGCGGGTGCAGCCTTTTTGGTCGCTTCCTTCTTGGTACTTGAAGCATTTTTGGTAGAACGTCTGGTTGGCTGCAAGGTAGACTGCCGAGCAGACGGTGAAGCTTTGACTGACTGCTTATCAGACGGTTTATCTATACCGGACCACTGAGCTGGTGGTGCTGCTGTGACAGACTGCTGGGCAGGAGCAGAGGCATCGGACTGCTGACCATGCATTGAAGCTATGTCGGGTTTCTGCGCATGTGGTGCCAACTTGACAGTGTGCTGAGGAGGCCGTGCCAACGCGTTGGTTTGCTGAGCAGGAAGTGCTGACGCATTGCTATGCTGATCACGCGGCTACGGACCGACGGATTGATAAGTAGTTGGTTCTGGACCTACAGACTGCTTAGCAGGCGGTTTTGAAGCATCAGACTGCTTAGCAGTCCGTCCCACCAGGTTGGTCTGCTGAGCATGTGCGGTAGCTGGGTCTCCCACCGTTGCTTTAGCGGTCGGCATATGAACCGGCGATGCGTCTTCAGCAGTTGTAGGCCTTGCCACTGGCTGCTCTAGGGCGGAGGATGACATGGCCTGTACGGCACAAAGACAGGCCGGCTGATCACAGGTTGATGCATCAGCCGTCGGATTACGAGTATTAGGTTCTTTGGGGGAAGCACGCGAGAGCTGCTGTGGCAAGGAGAGCGCACCAATTGAGGGGCGACATTGGTTGCTCTTGGCGGGGCTTCAGGTATCTCATCGATGAACTCTATTTCCTTTCGTGGCCACTGGATGTGATGTAACAGTGTTTCTACCAAGGTCCTTTGCTCATCAAAGTCTCCTAGAACATTATTCAGGGCAAATTCATTGAATCCAGGCTTTACTTCAGTCACGTAGCACTTCACACAACCCGGCTTCAATGGCATGTTGTCCAACAAGAGGCGCTCTTCCAAGAAGGGTAGGCAAACCCAGGCTGTTGCACATTTTAATGTACCTTCATAATGTGTAAGCACGCCCTTCAGTCTGTCTTTCATTCCAAATAGATCAGATATAGCATCATCATGAGCAGATGTAGTCTCAGTGTCGCTGGGGTCAGCTGATGCACAACTACTCTTGTGTGGTGTTGTCGCGCAATAAGCATCCTCCAAGCCCACCTCCCCTCCCATCTGTTGGCTATCTGTCGGTGTTAGAGTCTTCTGCATCATCATTGACTCCTCAATATCCTTTCTAATAGCCGGATACATGTCCTTCCTCAACCCTTCATACAATTCATTTTGCTTCATTTCACTCCTCACTTTTTTCATGCTGAGCCTCTCTTCTTTGTTGAGTGTAAAAGTCCTCTTGTGCGGGACATTAACACCTATACCCCTTGCACGGCCAGGGGGCTCTCTTGTTTCCAGAGCATCGGACAGAATGTCACATGGACCTGAGTTCCTGTAGAACCTTCAAGGGATCTTTGAAACCTTTAACATCACTTGATACAGTTCTTCGTTGCGTGAGGTTTCAAAGTAATAAGTTCCGCCATCACGCCTCCTTGCACGTGCCCGCAAGTAGTCTCTGGCGCGTTCGCCCCTGATTTCACTAAAGGTCGGTTCCCCACCCGCCGCTACTACTTCTGTGTCCTCCTGGTCCCATATCGGTTTCATGCCATAGTATCTTGCCACACCCATACCACTGGTGCGCGTTGGTCCTAAACAAACAGTTTTTAACCCCTTTCCGTGACGGCATCTGAAACCGTCACCAAGTGAGTGTGGGCGATAGGGGGCTCCTTCCCACACGACCCAGAAACCGTTGGGGATATGCCCTCCTGGCACACACGTTCGACAAAATGAGGTCGTGTGCGACCGGTGAGCGCGCAAATATGGAAATATGTACAATATAGCTAAAAAATACAATTATACTATGAAATTGTTTCCGGTCGGAAGTACATCCCACACAGTCAGTCCCCGCTAAACGTTTCCATTCGTATGTACATCCCACACAGTCGCTCCAAGGAAAACGTTTGCGCAAGGTGGCGTAGCGCAAACAGTTTTGAAGAGAATGTCGTGTGTGATTGTTCATTGATCCAACACGTTTTATTCCTAGAAACGGTGTGCATTGCCTGAGGTCATCGCCCATGGTGGTTTCTCATTAACCGTTTGCAATAGGAAAACCCAATTAGCAAGCTAATTGGCCAATTAGCGGGCTAATTGCCCTATTATTAATAATCCATTTACTAATCTAATTGACATTCATATTAAGCACATAATATATTCCATTTCCATATTAAGGAAGCATGATTTCATAATTGAAATACATCAGAGTACAACATGATATAGCTTCAGCACTCAGCTACCCCATTACACAACTGCACCAGCAACAAGTTTCACATGCAACATCTAGAACCTTTCAAAATTAGCATCTTAGACGGTACATAGAGAGGTGCATCTCATCTGGAAAATTGCTGAAGCGGAAGGCGAATATTGAGCCTTCATTCATGTTGAAGGTCTTTGCAACTTTAGGCCATTGCCTGTGGATGATTGACCGTCCATCCTTAAACCTCTTCAGGAACACTTCAATATTGAACCGTGGGTGCTGTATGAAAACTTTCCTCGCCTCCTGACCACAGAGGTGGTTTGAGAGGTAATCATCAGTGAAGCCTGAAAACAAGGATGTGCATAAATATCTTCTCTATATTGGAAATGGTGCAAAGGAATACAAAAAGGCAAGGTATAATAGTTAGTACCATCTTGTAAACCTCAGTGCTTCCCATGGTTTCCCTGCAACACATATAAGGTAGTTAGTCATCGGGTTAAGTAAGGGTTCGCATGCTATTAGTAAAATATGTTGATGATAAATAAGCACATTGCAGATTCATCAGATTAATTCAAGCCACATGGAAAACCCATTTATCCAAACCAAGCATGATTAAGAACTAGGAAATATAGCTCTTGTATATGTTTCTCATGTATTAAGTGCAGCCAAATTCAATTTATTCCTCACATGGTATACAATAACAGAATGCAGCCACATCAATTGAACATCGCATTGCAGAATTGAACCAAACAGTTGACTAAACACCACAACAAATGAACCAAACGTTAACTGAGCACCACATTGCACAATATAACATACTCCTAATAGAAGATCAGACAGTTAACCAAACCAAGCATGCTTAACAACTTGGAAATATAGCAATTATATTTGTTTCTCATGTATTTAGTACAGCCAAATTCAATTTATTCCTCACATGGTATACAATAACAGAATGCGGCCACAACAATTGAACACCGGATTGCAGAATTGAACCAAGCAGTTAACTAAACACCACAACAAGTGAACCAAGCCACAACAAATGAACCAAGCAGTTAAGTAAACACCAATTGAACAATATAGCATACTCCTAATAGAAGATCAGACAGTTAACCAAACCAAGCATGCTTAACAACTTGGAAATATTGCACCCTGAAGAATGGAACATCACATTTGCAGAATTGAACCAAGCAGTTAATTGAACACCACATTGCATGACATATAGAACATATACACTATAGCAGAAGATTGCATGGTAAAAGTAGATAGCACAATTCACTAGAATTTGTTAAGGAAAGGCAGTAGCAAGCAAACTGGACATGGGTCCTTATAGTGAGCTAATAAGACAAGCTACTCCTCATTTTCGGAGATATCGATGACGATTGGCTCCTTGGACATGGAAGAGGGCGAGGCTTCCGCATCGTGGGTGCCCTCGTTGTAGTGGTGAGTTGCCTGAGCCGCTCCGGGCACCAACCTGCTGGCTCTCGAGATGAGGTAAGCACGTGCACGCTGAGAAAACACCTTTTAGTCTTCATCAAAGGCACTAACGGTGGCCTCAAGAAAACGCCATGAACTATCGTTTAAAGCAGCCAACCGCGTCGCAGTGTCGGCGCGCGAGGCGTCAACGGTGGCCTCGACGGGGAGGTGCTCCTCCAAGATCTGGGGGTTGGCACGAATGGCAGCCATCACGACCTCATCCGTGCATGTGGTCGCGATTTGCTTCTCCGCTGCCAAATGCTCCTTGAGGTCTTGGCCATACTGCGTGCACCATGGCTTAGGCCGGTGCTTATTTGGTGGAGGGGTCGGTGATTTGGGTGGAAGGTGTCACGCTCGCGCCGGCGGTCGGGGCATGTGGGTTGTGGAAGGAGGAGGAGTATGGGGGTCGGGTGTGGATTACCTGCCTGGATAGGCGAGGCCGAGTAGCGTGAAGGAGGGTCGCTGGCGAGGAGGCGGTGGCACTGCAAGCAAGGAGTGAAGGTTTCAACTTGAAAAGGAAGGCGGAAAGGGGGAAAATGTGGCTTTTGGTAAGGGGAAGGGGGCGGGGAGGTAGTTATTTCCGCGGAAGCCGAAAATTTGGAATCGCTTCAGCCAAAAAACGGGCGCGCAAAGTGTCATCAGACACGGTTCGAAGATATTTTGTGCTGCATCTCACACGGTTGGTTATAATAAATTGTGTGGGATCTACTTGATTTTTGGTCTTGATTTGAATTACATAATGGGGTCACAGCGGCCATGGACCGTGTTTGAATTGCTAGACCTTTTATCTGCAGTGATCATAAAAGAATTGGAATTATTCAGGGTTCGTTTGGACATTTTTATGCATTAGGTGAGTTTTCAATGCATTTATGTGCATAATTCAAATTTGAACTACATGCACATGCTCTAGTGCATATAAATTCATTGAAAAATCATATCTTTGTCCTTGGGTGCATGCTTAGGTCCCATGCAAGAAATGGGAATGAATTTCAAACACCATGGCACCGTTGATTGCCGGCAAAACAGTGAGACGCCTGGTTTTTAAATCCTACTAAATTCAAAACTCGTCTTAAATTCATGAAACTTGGCCTGCTATCATGGAGCGGCATCAACATGACGTGGTACAAATTTTGTCCCGTTTGGGGCACGTTTGGGTATATGCTTCTCACAAACCGGAGCTTCTCACAACAAGCATGATGGTTTTCGGTAGGGAACGCCCCACCTTTGGGGACGAAACGATATGCATTGCCTCTTATTGCTTTCAAGTTTTTTTCTCGTGTCAACATAGAACAACAGGAGTGTTCTGTGATTTTTTGTGTTTTTTCGGGGTTCATTTGGACATTTTTATGCATTAAGTGAGTTTTCAATGCATCTATGTGCATAATTCAAATTTGAACTACATGTGGATGCTGCAGTGCATATAAATTCGTTGAAAAATCAAATATGTGTCCTTAGGTGCATGCTTAGATCCCATGCAAGAAATGGGAATGAATTTCAAACACCAGGGCACCGTTGATTGCCAACAAAACAATGAGATGCCTGGTTTTAAAATTCTAGTGAATCCAAAACTCATATGAAATTCATGAAACTTGGCATGCTATCATGGAGCGGCATCAACATGTCGTGGTACAAATTTGGTCCCATTTGGGGCAGGTTTGGGTATATGCTTCTCACAAACAGGAGCTTCTCACAACAAGCATGATGGTTTTCGGTAGGGAACGTCCACCTTTGGGGACAAAACGATATCCATTGCCTCTTATTGCTTTCAAGTTTTTTTCTCGTGTCAACATAGAACAACAGGAGTGTTGTGTAAATTTTTGTGATTTTTCGAGGTTGGTTTGGACATTTTTATGCATTAACTGAGTTTTCAACGCATTTATGTGAAAAGTTCAAATTTGAACTACATGCGTATGCTCCAGTGCATATAAATCCGTTGAAAAAAAATATGTGTCCTTGGGTGCATGCTTAGGTCCCATGCAAGAAATGGGAATGAATTTCAAATACCAGGGCACCGTTGATTGCCGGCAAAACAGTGAGATGTCTGGTTTTTAATTCTAGTAAATCCAAAACTCATCTAAAATTCATGAAACTTGGCATGCTATCATGGAGCGGCATCAACATGAAGTGGTACAATTTTTTTTCCCATTTAGGGTAGGTTTGGGTATATGCTTGTCACAAACTGGAGCATCTCACAACAAGCATGATGGTTTTGGGTAGAGAATGTCCCACCTTTGGGAACGAAACGATATACATTGCCTCTTATTGCTTTCAATTTTTTTTGTTGTGTCAACATAGAACAACAGGAGTGTTGTGTGAATTTTTGTGATTTTTCGAGGTTCGTTTGGACATTTCTATGCATTAACTGAGTTTTCAATGCATTTATGTGCATAATGCAAATTTGAACTACATGCGCATGCTCCAGTGCATATAAATTTGTTGAAAAATCAAATCTGTGTCCTTGGGTGCTAGCTTAGGTCCCATGCAAGAAATGGGAATGAATTCCAAACACCAGGGCACCATTGATTGCCAGCAAAACAGTGAGATGCCTGGTTTTTAAATTCTAGTAAATCCAAAACTGGTCTGAAATTCATGAAACTTGGCATGCTATCATGGAGCGGCATCAACATGTCGTGGTACAAATTTTGTCTCATTTGGGGCAGGTTTGGGTATATGCTTCTCACAAACCGGAGCTTCTCACAACAAGCATGATGGTTTTCGGTAGGGAACGTCCCACCTTTGGGGACGAAATATATATATTGCCTCTTATTGCTTTCAATTTTTTTTCTCGTGTCAACATAGAACAACAAGAGTGTTGTGTGAATTTTTGTGATTTTCGGGGTTCGTTTGGACATTTTTATGCATTAACTGAGTTTTCAAGGCATTTATGTGGATAGTTCAAATTTTAACTACATGCACATGCTCTAGTGCATATAAATTCGTTGAAAAATCAAATCTGTGTCCTTGGGTGCCTGCTTAGGTCCCATGCAAGAAATGGGAATGAATTTCAAACACCAGGGCACCGTTGATTGCCAGCAAAACAGTGAGATGCCTAGTTTTTAAATTCTAGTAAATCCATAACTCGTCTGAAATTCATGAAACTTGGCATGCTATCATGGAGCGGCATCAACATGTCGTGGTATAAATTTTGCCCCATTTGGGGCAGGTTTGGGTATATGCTTCTCACAAACTGAAGCTTCTCACAACAAGCATGATGGTTTTCGGTAGGGAACATCCCACTTTGGGGACGAAACGATATCCATTGCCTCTTATTGCTTTCAAGTTTTTTTCTCGTGTCAACATAGAACAATAGGAGTGTTGTGTGAATTTTTGTGATTTTTCGGAGTTCGTTTGGACATTTTTATGCATTAACTAAGTTTTCAATGCATTTATGTGCATAATTCAAATTTGAACTACATAAGCATGATCCGGTGCATATAAATTGGTTGAAAAATCAAATCTGTGTCCTTGGGTGCATGCTTAGGTCCCATGCAAGAAATGAGAATGAATTTCAAAAACCCAGGGCATCGTTAATTGCCGGCAAAACATTGAGATGCTTGGTTTTTATATTCTAGTAAATCCAAAACTCGTCTGAAATTCATGAAACTTGGCATGCTATCATGGAAGGGCACCCGACATGCTGTGGTATTTCTCGTGTCCACTTTGAGAGAAGGCGCACTCGAATAATGATAGCCAACAAAGGCATTTTGAAAAAAAATAGCTGCCACTTTAATATCTCAAACGTTTATATAATTCAAACCGTGTGCGTTCGGTTAACCATTCACGTGATGCCACATGTCTTGGTTTTAATGGCTATAGGAGGTGTCGTGTGGGCAGCTGCTTGACTGAACGGGAGGCATGCGACTGCAGTCCGGTGCGCAGGCTCACAGAGAAGTGTATAAGTTGTTCAACGCAGGATATGTGCATCTCTTCAACGCAAACGGTTCTGATTACGGTATGCAAATTAAAGCCAGACTTCGGCGGTAAGCCAAGACAAACTGCGATTTGTCAAAATATGCAGCTAAAAATCAATATCACCATCTATTTTTTGCAACTAAAATTCAGTAATTAAGCATATATTTCATTCATACTAGAGATTAAGCAGTCGTTCTCACCGGGAAGCGAGACAGCCTTGGACCGCCACCCACCTCGCTCCCACTGGTCTATATTAATGGCGCCGCCGAGCGGCCGCACCCCGCCATCCTCACCACACACACAGTTCCTCTCTCTCTCTCTGCCCGCATCCTCGACGTCACTCTGAGTCCTCAAAGCCGTCAGTTTACGAGGATGCCGCCGAAGCGCCCCTTCAGAGGGAGTGGCGACATCGAGGCTGCTGAAGCACCGGAGCACGGCATGAATATGGAGACAGAGGTTCCCGTCCCCGTCGATGAGGTGGAGAACGAGGCTGCCAACAAGCGGAGGCGGGTCGAGAAAGAACCCCATTCGACTCCAGCAGGCCTAGACTTCATCAACAACCTCCCCGATGATATGTTGATAGTCATCATATCCCTCCTCCCAATCAGAAATCGGGCGAGGACAGCCGCCGTTTCTCGGCGGTGGCACACCCTATGGCTCCACACCCCTGCCGACCTCCTCCACGCCCACAAGCTCTGCCATGGCTATCCCAAAGCTTGTATGCGTTCTCCTAGATCCTCGGCAGTCACCATGGCCCAATCAAAGGCCTTATCGCGGGCAAGTTCCGTTCCAATGGCAAGGAGCGGGCCAAGCTTGACGAGTGGTTCCGATCCCGCTCCATAGATCAGATCGAGAAGCTAAGTTATAATGATGGGCATATGAGCTTGCTGCCAACGTCCGCGCTCCGCTTCGTGCCCACGCTACGCCTCACCAAGTTCATGAACTGCCATTTGCCCCCCCCCCTTAATGACGCGCCCGCTCTTTTTCTACCACGACTGAAGCACCTCGAGCTCGTCGTCGTCCGCATCCCAAAGGATGACATGGAGCGCATGTTCCGCGACTGTACTGCACTCGAGTTCCTTCATCTTTAGGCGATGAATTGGTCGAGTACCTTGCACATCACCTTCAGGACTCTCCGCACTATTTATGTGTGTTGCTGGTGATGCAGTGAGAGATCACAAAAGGTGGACCACAATATGGTCATCCAGGACACACCTTCACTTGAGAGATTACTTGTAGTTGATCAACAAGGTCCAACAAGAATCAATGTCATTTCTGCGCCGAAATTGAAAGTGGTGGGCTACTCGTCTGTCAAATACTACAACTTTCAGGTACAACAATCGCCTTATATACCTCTCCGTCTTGATATCAACATTATAACTAGTTTTGAAGATGTATGTTCGTCTGTCATCCAGCGAAGCTTCACCCAGACTCTGGGCACAGTGAAGGTCCTGGCACTAGAATCTGTCGTCCCCAACCTGGACCAAGTTTTTAGTTGCCTGAGATGCTTTCCGTGCCTGAAGAAGTTGTATATTGAGGTGATGTTCCTTTCCTGTTAAATGTTAACCATAAGGGAGTTCAATTTTTTGCACCTTTTCCCAAGTTCATAATGACAATGTACTACTATTTCTGAAGGAATTCTGGAGGATTTTAGGACATACACCCCCACCCCATATTGGTTGCTTCATTCATATGGTTACAATCATCCATAAGAATTTCTCCTTTGGATTCATCTGTACTAGTTTTCTTAGGGAATTTTTCATCCAATCCAACCTCTTGTGAAGAAGGATACATGTTTCTATATTGTAATCAAATGCCCATCTTAGTCATGCCAGATCGAAGATGGCATGTTGGTGCATTTTACCAATCCTGCAAACCAAATGGGCGTGTATCAGTGTTCAAAACTGCATGTAGGCACTAACACGTTCTCTTCTTTTGCAGTGCATATTAGGCCCGATGGATGATGTTTATATAGACAATCACATCGAATGCCTGGATCTGCATCTCTCAAATATTACTTTGAACTCCTACCGAGGGACCCCACCGGAGATTACACTCGCCAGGTTCTTTCTTGCTAGAGCAAAGGTGTTGAGTGTACCGAGGTTGAACATGCATTTAATTAGGAAAGATCAACGGTATGATCATCAGAGCCGTCTGGTACTATTGAATGGAAGTGCCTCTAAAAATGCCAAACTTCATATGGGAAGAACATATGGCAAAGCAATTGGAAATCATTGAGTCAAACCCATACATGAATTGTCAGCGGCTGATCCCTTTTCAGAAATGATGCAACTTGCAATGTTTGAATTTGGGCGTTGTAATCTTTGAATTTGAACCTTGTAATATTTATGGTATTTGTTATATTGAACCATTTATGTTCTCTTGTCTCAACGCAAACAGTTCATCCAGGTGAACCGCATGTCGTACATCGCACACACCTTGATCTGGCTGACCGTTTCTTTTGTGTTGCCTAATCACAAACAGTTCATCCGAGTGAACTGTATGATGTACATCTCACACACCTTGATCTGGCTGACCATTTCTTTTGTGTTGCCTAATCACAAACAGTTCATCCAAGTGAACTGTATGATGTACATCGCACACACCTTCATCTGGCTGCCCGTTTCTTTTGTTCCTACTCATCAAAAATGGTTAATTGAACTGAACCATGTTTGATGCACCGTCATCGCAAACGTTTTGCGCCTTTTTGATGGTTTTTTTACACCAGCGTTTGCGATTATTGCATCGCACACAGTTTCGTCGAAGGGTCTCTGATTGTAGTGTCGCGTTAGCAGCATCCTACAGTAGTGTACGGCGTGTGTGTGTGTGCGTGTGTGTTCTTCTTCTGAAGTTCTGATTGCTTGGCACTCTTCTCAGAAAACTCTTTAGTTGCTCTGACCCTTTTGAATTCTTCCCAGTCCGCCTTTGTAATTTGGGGGTATGCGGAGATTGGGTCCTTGCCTTCACTCAAGTACTTCTTGTACATCACGTGCTTTCAGTTCCTCCAAGCATCCCTAGCCTTCTTCAGTGCAGCGTGTTCCACCTACATTCTCCACTGCTCTGGAGCATTGAAGTGATCCATGATCTCCCGGACTATCCTTTGCCGTGTTTTTGTGTCAGCCTTCCAAAACCCCAACAGATTAATGTTGAGCCTTGCCCTGCCAACAAATCCACACACACTCCTGAACCTCGTGCATGCTTTATCTGGTTTTGTTGGAGCCCAAGACTTTAAATTGATCTTGGTTACTTCATATACACCTTTAGGCTGGTGTGTGGGCTTCCTTGGAGCGTTCCTCCGTGTCCTGACTAGAAGGGTAATGCTGCAGCTCTATCCCGTTCAAGATTACTTGATCCCTCACCATCTGCTGAAGACCTAGGGTTGTCGGAATAATATGAAAATACATCGCCTGAAGCATGAGCGTTGTCGCTGCTACTCGGCATCTACAGAGAACACATGCAGAACTCAAGAAAGGAGGATAAGCATAAAACTAACAACTTGGTATCAAGCTGTCTAAACATGTCATGCAATAATTTAGAAAATCTACGGCTTATTTTGTTAAGTTTGTGTGACTCGGGCGCCCGCGATCTGTAAATCGGCAGTAACTTGTTGGAACAAATACAACTTATATGTACTAGTTAGGAAGGTAGATAATGAACATATATACGCTCTTCGTTATTTTATAGCCAATTTGGGAACATATGGAACGAAATAGGAAGAGGGATTGTGAGGAAATATGCCTCACCGCGATGGAGGGCAGTAACTAACAGGTTTCTTAATGCAAACCCGGCCGGACCACATGAGAGGCGAGGGTTACAAGATCGATATGCTCGAGGGTGGCTGGCGAGCAAATGAAGATGGCGAGGAGCGGGCAGCCTCATGTTGGGAACGACAGTGGAGGTAGGCTTGACGCCGAAGAGCGGGCACATGGCCGGGGTGAGCACGCCGGCGCCAGAGAGGGTTCTACTGTGGATCTTGGGGAGGGGAGAGCTGCCTATGGAGATTGGGTGGACTACACTAGTACAGCGAGCTCCTAAACAAACAATTTTTAACCCCTTTTCACGACGGCATTTGGAACCGTCGCCAAGTGAGTGTGGGTGATAGTGGGGTCCTTCCCACATGACCCACAAACCGTCGGGGATATGCCCGCCTGGCACACATATTCGGCAAAATGAGATCATGTGCGACCGGCGAGCGCTCAAATACGAAAATACATACAGTAGAGCTAAGAAAACAATTATACGGCGAAATTGTTTCCGATCGCAAGTACATCCCACACAGTCAGTCCCTGCTAAACATTTCCGTTCATATGTACATCCCACACAGTCGCTCCAAGGAAAACGTTTCCGTTCACAGGTACATCACACACAATTTTTCCCGTTAAATCACTTGCGTTATTGAATATATCACACACGGTCCGTGGAAGAAACTGTGTGGCAAAGGTTGTCCATCACACACAGTTTTCATGTGGTAAACATTTGCGCAAGGTGGCCTAACGCAAGCAGTTTTCAAGAGAAAGTAGTGTGTGATTGTTCATTGATCCAACACGGTTTATTCCTAGAAATTGTGTGCATTGCCTGAGGTCATCGCCCACGGTATTTTTTCAACAACCGTTTGCAATAGTAAAACCCAATTAGCAGGCTAATTATCCGATTATTCATAATCCATTTATTAATCTAATTGACAGTTCATATTAAGAACACAATATATTTCATTTTCATAACTGAAATACATCAGAGTACAACATCATATAGCTTCAGCACTAGCTACCCCATTACACAACTACACCAGGACCAAGTTTCACATGCAACATCTATAACCTTTCGAAATTAGCATCATAGATAGTACATAGATAGATGTATCTCATCTGGAAAACTGCTGAAGCAGAAGGCGAATATTGAGCTTTCATTGGTGTTGAAGGTCTTTGTAACTTTAGGCCAGTTCCTGTGGATGATTGACCATCCATCCTTCGTCCTCTTCAGGAACACTTGAATATTGAACCGTGGGTGTTGTATGAATACCTTCCTGGCCTCCTGACCATATAGGTGGTTTGAGAGATAATCATCAGTGAACTGCTTTGGAAAGGCCTGAAAACAAGGATGTGCATAAATATCTTCTCTATATTGGAAATGGGGCAAAGGAATAAAAAAAGCAAGGTATAATAGTTAGTACCATCCTGTAGTGAATTGATGTCTTATTCATTGTGCAGACAAAGATCTTGTTATTTTTAGTCACTGATTTATTTATCCTAACAGTCTTTCTGAGTTTCTTGACTTGACTGATATTCATGGACAACTCATTTCCCCATATGCAAAAAGGGCGAACAGTGGGTCAAAGCCTCTGACAGCAGGACCTACATGTGCAAGACCAAATTGTTAAAAACCTATATATTAGAATGGTTATTGTGATTGCACAATAATGTGCTATTAGACAACGGACCATGCACATGCTAACCTCGATTGTAAACCTCAGTGCTTCCCATTGTTTCCCTGTAATACATATCAGGTAGTTAGTCATCAGGTTAAGTAAGGGTTCACATGCTATCAGTAAAATATGTTGATGAAAAATAATCACATTGCAGATTCATCAGATTAACTGAAGCAACATGAAAAACCCATTTATCCAAACCAAGCATGATTAAGAACTAGGAAATATATGATACGTCCATTTTGCATCATGCTTTTATATCGATATTTATTGCATTATGGGCTGTTATTACACATTATGTCACAATACTTATGCCTATTCTCTCTTATTTTACAAGGTTTACATGAAGAGGGAGAATGCCGGCAGCTGGGATTCTGGGCTGGAAAAGGAGCAAATATTAGAGACCTATTATGCACAGCTCCAAAAGTCCTGGAACTTCATGGAAGTTATTTCCAGAATATATAAAAAAATTGGGCGTAAGAAGTACCAGAGGGGGCCACCCACCAGCCACGAGGGTGGGGGCGCACCCTACCCCCTTGGGCGCGCACCCCTACCTTGTGGGCCCCCTGGTGGCCCTCTGATTCCCATCTTTGGCTATATGGAGTCTTTCGTCCGAGAAAAAAATCATAAGCAAGCTCACGGGACGAAACTCCGCCGCCACGAGGCGGAACCTTGGCAGAACCAATCTAGGGCTCCGGCGGAGCTGTTCTGCCGGGGAAACTTCACTCCGGGAGAGGGAAATCATCACCATCGTCATCACCAACGATCCTCTCATCGGGAGGGGGTCAATCTCCATCAACATCTTCACCAGCACCATCTCATCTCAAACCCTAGTTCATCTCTTGTATCCAATCTTTGTATCCAAACCTCAGATTGGTACCTGTGGGTTGCTAGTAGTGTTGATTACTCCTTGTAGTTGATGCTAGTTGGTTTACTTGGTGGAAGATTATATGTTCAGATCCATTATGCATACTAATACCCCTCTGATTATGAACATGAATATGCTTTGTGAGTAGTTACGTTTGTTCCTGAGGACATGGGAGAAGTCTTGCTATTAGTAGTCATGTGAATTTGGTATTCGTTTGATATTTTGATGAGATGTATGTTGTCATCCCTCTAGTGGTGTCATGTGAACGTCGACTACATGACACTTCACCATTGTTTGGGCCTAGAGGGAGGCATTGGGAAGTAATAAGTAGATGATGGGTTGCTAGAGTGACAGAAGCTTAAACCCTAGTTTATGCGTTGCTTCATAAGGGGCTGATTTGGATCCATATTTTTCATGCTATGGCTAGGTTTACCTTAATACTTCTGTTATAGTTGCGGATGCTTGCAATGGGGGTTAATCATAAATGGGATGCTTGTCCAAGTAAGGACAGTACCCAAGCACCGGTCCACCCACATATCAAATTATCAATGTATCGAACGCGAATCATATGAACGTGATGAAAACTAGCTTGACGATAATTCCCATGTGTCCTCGGGAGCGCTTTCCTTCATATAAGAGTTTGTCCAGGCTTGTCCTTTGCTACAAAAAAGGATTTGGCCATCTTGCTGCACCTTATTTACTTTTATTACTTGCTACTCATTACAAATTTCCTTATCACAAAACTATCTGTTACCGATAATTTCAGTGCTTGCAGAGAATACCTTACTGAAAACTGCTTATCATTTCCTTCTGCTCCTCGTTGGGTTCGACACTCTTACTTATAGAAAAGCTACGATAGATCCCCTACACTTGTGGGTCATCAAGACTCTTTTCTGGCGCTATTGCCGGGGAGTGAAGCGCCTTTGGTAGGTGGAATTTGGTTAGCAAACAATTTATATAGTGTGCTGAAATTTACTGTCACTTGTAACTATGGAACATAATCCTTTGAGGGGTTTGTTCGGGGTATCTTCACCTCATCCGGAACCACAATTAGTTACCCCTCAACCTACTGAACCTACTGAAAATGTTTAATTTGAAATTCCTTCGGGTATGATAGAGAAACTGCTAGCTAATCCTTTTACAATAGATGGAACATTGCATCCCGATTTACACTTAATCTATGTGGATAAAGTTTGTGGATTATTTAAGCTTGCAGGTATGCCCGAGGATGTTATCAAGAAGAAGGTCTTCCCTTTATCTTTGAAGGAAGATGCATTGACATGGTATAGGCTATGTGATGATATGGGATCATGGGACTATAAGCGATTGAAATTGGAATTTCACCAGAAGTTTTATCCTATGCATCTTGTTCATCGTGATCGTAATTATATATATAATTTTTGGCCCCACGAAGGAGAAGCATCGCTCAAGCTTGGGGGAGGCTTAAGTCAATGTTATATTCATGCCCCAATTATGAGCTCTCAAGAGAAATGGTTATTCAAAAATTTTATGCTCGGCTTTCTCTCAGTAATCGCTCCATGCTCGATACTTCTTGTACTGGATCTTTTATGATGAAGACTATTGAATTCAAATGGGATTTATTGGAAAGAATTAAATGCAACTCTGAAGATTGGGATCTCGATGAAGGTAAGGAGTCAGGTATAACACCTAAGTTTGATTGTGTTAAATCTTTTATGGATATCGATGCATTTCGTGAATTTAGCACTAAACATGGACTTGACTCTGAGATAGTAGCTTCTTTATGTGAATCCTTTGCTACTCGTGTTGATCTCCCTAAGGAGAAGTGGTTTAAATATAATCCTCCCATTGAAGTAAAAGTAGTTGCACCTATTAAAGTTGAAGAAAAGACTATCACTTATAATGATCATGTTGTTCCTACTGCTTATGTTGAGAAACCACCTTTCCCTGTTAGAATAAAGGATCACGCTATAGTTTCAACAGTAGTCAACAAGAGTAATATTATGACACCCAAACCCCCTGAGCAAGTTAAAGTTGAACATAATATTGCTATGGTTAAAGATCTCTTGGCTGATAATATTGATGGGCATGTTATTTACTTCTGTGATGAGACTGCTAGAATTGCTAGACCTGATACTAAAAATAAACATAGACCTGTTGTAGGCATGCCTGTTATTCCTATTAAAATAGGAGATCATTGCTATCATGGCTTATGTGATATGGGTGCTAGTGCAAGTGCAATACCTCATTCCGTATACAAAGAAATTATGCATGATATTGCACCTGCTGAGATAAAAGATATCGATATTACCATTAAGCTTGCCAATAGAGATACTATTTCACCAATTGGGATTGTTAGAGATGTTGAAGTATTGTGTGGGAAGGTTAAATATCCTGCTGATTTTCTTGTTCTTGGTTCCCCACAAGATAGCTTTTGTCCCATTATATTTGGTAGACCCTTCTTGAATACTGTTAATGCTAAGATAGACTGCAATAAGGATATTGTTTCTGTTGGTTTAGGGGATATGTCTCATGAGTTTAATTTTGCTAAGTTTCGTAGACAACCCCGTGATGAGGAATTGCCTAGTAAAGATGAAATTATTGGTCTTGCTTCTATTACCGTGCCTCCTACTGATCCTTTAGAACAATATTTACTAGACCATGAGAATGATATGTTTATGAATGAAAGAAGGGAAATAGATGAAATATTCTTTAAAAAGGGACCTATTCTGAAACACAACTTGCCTGTTGAAATCCTAGGGGATCCTCCTCCACCCAAGGGTGATACCGTGTTTGAGCTTAAACCATTGCCTGATACTCTTAAATATGCGTATCTTGATGAAAAGAAGATATATCCTGTTATTATTAGTGCTAACCTTTCAGAGCACGAAGAAGAGAGATTATTGAAAACTCTGAAGCACCGTGCTGCTATTGGATATACTCTTGATGATCTTAAGGGCATTAGTCCCACTCTATGTCAACACAAAATAAATTTGGAGAAAGATGCCAAGCCAGTTATTGATCACCAACGACGGCTAAATCCTAAGATGAAAGAAGTGGTAAGAAAGGAAATATTAAAGCTCCTTGAGGCAGGTATAATTTATCATGTTGCTAATAGTCAGTGGGTAAGTCATGTCCATTGTGTCCCTAAGAAGGGAGGTATTACTGGCGTTCCTAATGATAAAGATGAATTGATTCCACAAAGAATTATTACAGGTTATAGGATGGTAATTGATTTTCGCAAATTAAATAAAGCTACTAAAAAGATCATTACCCTTTGTCTTTCATTGATCAAATGCTAGAAAGATTATCCAAACATACACACTTTTACTTTCTAGATGGTTACTCTAGCTTCTCTCAAATACCTGTGTCAGCTGATGATCAAGCAAAGACCACTTTTACTTGCCCTTTCGGTACTTTTGCTTATAGACGTATGCCTTTTGGTTTATGTAATGCACCTGCTACCTTTCAAAGATGCAGGATGGCTATATTCTCTGACTTTTGTGAAAAGATTTGTGAGGTTTTCATGGACGATTTCTCCATTTATGGATCCTCTTTTGATGATTGCTTGAGCAACCTTGATTGAATTTTGTAGAGATGTGAAGAAACTAACCTTGTCTTGAATTGGGAGAAGTGCCACTTTATGGTTAATGAAGGTATTGTCTTGGGGCATAAAATTTCTGAAAGAGGCATTGAAGTTGGCAAAGCTAAAGTTGATGCTATTGAAAAGATGCCATGTCCTAAGGACATCAAAGGTATAAGAAGTTTCCTTAATCATGCTGGTTTTTATAAGAGGTTCATTAAGGACTTCTCTAAAATTTCTCGGCCTCTGACTAACCTATTACAAAAAGATATTTCTTTTGTCTTTTGATGATGATTGTGTAGAAGCATTTGAAATACTTAAGAAAGCTTTGATTTCTGCACTTATTGTTCAGCAACCTGATTGGAATTTACCTTTTGAAATTATGTGTGATGCTAGTGATTATGCTATAGGTGTTGTTCTAGGGCAAAGAGTTGATAAGAAATTAAATGTTATCCGATATGCTAGTAAAACTCTAGATAGTGCCCAGAGAAATTATGCTACTACTAAAAAAGAATTTTTAGTAGTTGTATTTGCTTGTGATAAGTTCAGACCTTATATTGTTGATTCAAAAGTAACTATTTACATAGATCATGCTGCTATTAAATATCTTATGGAAAAAAAGATGCTAAACCTAGACTTATTAGATGGGTTCTCCTGCTACAAGAATTTGATTTGCATATCATTGATAGAAAGGAGCTGAGAACCTCATTGCAGACAACTTGTCTAGGTTAGAGAATGTTCTTGATGACCCACTACCTATTGATGATAGCTTTCCTGATGAAAAATTAAATGTCATAAATGCTTCTCGTACTGCTCCATGGTATGCATTTTTCTAATTATATTGTTGCTAAATTTATACCACCTAGTTTCACATACCAGCAAAAGAAAAAGTTCTTCTATGATTTAAGACATTACTTTTGGGATGACCCACATCTTTATAAAGAAGGAGTAGATGGTGTTATTAGACATTGTGTACCTGGGCATGAACAGGAATAGGTCCTACGCAAGTGTCACTCCGAAGCCTATGGAGGACACCATGATGGAGATAGAACTGCACATAAGGTATTGCAATCCGGTTTTTATTGGCCTACTCTCTTCAAGGATGCCCATAAGTTTGTCTTATCTTGTGATGAATGTCAAAGAATTGGTAATATTAGTAGACGTCAAGAAATGCCTATGAATTATTCACTTGTTATTAAACCATTTGATGTTTTGGGCTTTGATTATATGGGACCTTTTCCTTCCTCTAATGGTATACACATATTTTAGTTGCTGTTGCTAAGTGGGTAGAAGCTATTCCAACTAGTAGTGCTGATCATAACACCTCTATTAAGATGCTTAAATAAGTTATTTTCCTGAGGTTTGGAGTCCCTAGATATTTAATGATTGATGGTGGTTCACATTTTATTCATGGTGCCTTTCATAAAATGCTTGCTAAGTATGATGTTAATCATAGAATTGCATCTCCTTATCACCCGCAGTCTAGTGGTCAAGTAGAATTGAGTAAAAGAGAGCTCAAATTAATTTTGCAAAAGACCGTTAATAGATCTAGGAAGAATTGGTCCAAGAAACTTGATGATGCATTATGGGCTTATAGAACTGCATATAAAAATCCTATGGGTATGTCTCTGTATAAAATGGTTTATGGTAAAGCATTTCACTTACCTCTCGAACTAGAACATAAGGCACTAGCACATTGGATGAATGGAGAACCCAGACCTATGAGAATGCCAAACTATTTAAAGAAAAGGATAAAAGATGGCATGATAAAAGGATACAAAAGCGTGAGTTTAATGTAGGTGATTATGTATTGCTATACAACTCTCGTTTGAGATTTTTTGCAGGCAAACTCTGTTGGGGAACATAGTAATTTCAAAATTTTCCTACGCACACGCAAGAACATGGTGATGCATAGCAACGAGAGGGGAGAGTGTTGTCCACGTACCCTCGTAGACCGAAAGCGGAAGCGTTAGCACAACGCGGTTGATGTAGTCGTACGTCTTCACGATCCGACCGATCAAGTACCGAACGTACGGCACCTCCGAGTTCAGCACACGTTCAGCCCGATGATGTCCCTTGAACTCCGATCCAGCCGAGTGTTGAGGGAGAGTTTCGTCAGCACGACGGCGTGGTGACGATGATGATGTTCTACCGACGCAGAGCTTCGCCTAAGCACCGCTACAGTATTATCGAGGTGGACTATGGTGGAGGGGGGCACCGCACACGGCTAAAAGATCAAACGATCAATTGTTGTGTCTATGGGGTGCCCCCTGCCCCCGTATATAAAGGAGCAAGGGGGGTGCGGCCGGCCTAGAGAGGGGCGCGCCAGGAGGAGTCCTACTCCTACTGGGAGTAGGACTCCCCCCCCCCTTTTCCTTGTTGGACTAGGAGAGAGAGGGTAAAGAGGTGGAGGAGAAGAAGGAAGGGGGGGCTCCACCCCCCCTCCTTGTCCTATTCGGACTAGGGGGGAGGGGGCGCGGCCCTTGCCCTGGCCGCCTCTCCTCTCTTCCACCAAGGCCCACTAAGGCCCATTATGTCCCCGGGGGGTTCCAGTAACCTCCCGGTACTCCGGTAAAATCCCGTTTTCACCCGGAACACTTCCGATATCCAAACATAGGATTCCAATATATCAATCTTCATGCCTCGACCATTTCGAGACTCCCCGTCATGTCCGGGATCACATCCTTGGACTCCGAACAACCTTCGATACATCAAAACATATAAACTCATAATATAACCGTCATCGAAATGTTAAGCGTGTGGACCCAACGGGTTCGAGAACTATGTAGAAATGACCGAGACACGTATCCGATCAATAACCAATAGCGGAACCTGGATGTTCATATTGGCTCCCACATATTCTACGAAGATCTTTATCGGTCAGACCGCATAACAACATACGTTGTTCCCTTTGTCATCGGATGTTACTTGCCCGAGATTCGATCGTCGGTATCTCAATACCTAGTTCAATCTCGTTACCGGTAAGTCTCTTTACTCGTTCCGTAATACATCATCCCGCAACTAACTCATTAGTTGCAATGCTTGCAAGGCTTAAGTGATGTGCATTACCGAGAGGGCCCAGAGATACCTCTCCGACAATCGGAGTGACAAATCCTAATCTCGAAATACGCCAACCCAACAACTACCTTCGGAGACACCTGTAGAGCACCTTTATAATCACCCAGTTATGTTGTGACGTTTGGTAGCACACAAAGTGTTCCTCCGGTAAACGGGAGTTGTATAATCTCATAGTCACAGGAACATGCATAAGTCATGAAGAAAGCAATAGCAACAAACTAAACGATCAAGTGCTAAGCTCATGGAATGGGTCAAGTCAATCACGTCATTCTCCTAATGATGTGATCTCGTTAATCAAATGACAACTCATGTCTATGGTTAGGAAACATAACCATCTTTGATCAATGAGCTAGTCAAGTAGAGGCATACTAGTGACACTCTGTTTGTCTATGTATTCACACATGTATTATGTTTCCGGTTAATACAATTCTAGCATGAATAATAAACATTTATCATGATATAAGGAAATAAATAATAACTTTATTATTGCCTCTAGGGCATATTCCCTTCAGTCTCCCACTTGCACTAGAGTCAATAATCTAGTTCACATCGCCATGTGATTTAATACCAATAGTTCACATCACCATGTGATTAACACCCATAGTTCACACTGACATGTGACCAACACCCAAAGGGTTTACTAGTCAATAATCTAGTTCACATTGCTATGTGATTAACACCCAAAGAGTACTAAGGTGTGATCATGTTTTGCTTGTGAGAGAAGTTTAGTCAACGGGTCTGCCATATTCAGATCCGTATGTATTTTGCAAATTTCTATGTCAACAATGCTCTGCACAGAGCTACTCTAGCTAATTGTTCCACCTTTCAATATGTATCCATATTGAGACTTAGAGTCGTCTGGATCAGTGTCAAAACTTGCATCGACGTAACCCTTTACGACGAACCTTTTGTCACTTCCATAATCGAGAAACATATCCTTATTCCACTAAGGATAATTTTGACCGCTGTCCGGTGATCTACTCCTGGATCACTATTGTACTCCCTTGCCAAAAACAGTGTAGGGTATACAATAGATCTGGTATACAACATGGCATACTTTATAGAACCTATGGCCGAGGCATAGGGAATGACTTTCATTCTCTTTCTATCTTCTGCCGTGGTCGGGCTTTGAGTCTTACTCAATTCCACACCTTGTAACACAGGCAAGAAACTCTTTCTTTGACTGTTCCATTTTGAACTACTTCAAAATCTTGTCAAGGTATGTACTCATTGAAAAAACTTATCAAGCGTCTTGATCCATCTCTATTGATCTTGATGCTCAATATGTAAGCAGCTTCACCGAGGTCCTTCTTTGAAAAACTCCTGTCAAATACTCCTTTATGCTTTGCAGAATAATTCTACATTATTTCCGATCAACAATATGTCATTCACATATACTTATCAGAAATGCTACAGTGCTCCCACTCACTTTCTTGTAAATACAGGCTTCACCGCAAGTCTGTATAAAACTATATGCTTTGATCAACTTATCAAAGTGTATATTCCAACTCCGAGATGCTTGCACAAGTCCATAGATGGATCGCTAGAGCTTGCATATTTTGTTAGCACCTTTAGGATTGACAAAACCTTTTGGTTGCATCATATACAACTCTTCTTTAAGAAATCCATTAAGGAATGTAGTTTTGACATCCATTTGCCAGATTTCATAAAATGTGGCAATTTGCTAACATGATTCGGACAGACTTAAGCATCGCTACGAGTGAGAAAATCTCATCGTAGTCAACACCTTGAACTTTGTCAAAAACCTTTTTCCGACAAGTCTAGCTTTGTAGATAGTAACACTACTATCAACGTTCGTCTTCCTCTCAAAGATCCATTTATTTTCTATGGCTTCCCGATCACCGGGCAAGTCAACCAAAGTCCACACTTTGTTCTCATACATGGATCCCATCTTAGATTTCATGGCTTCAAGCCATTTTCCGGAATCTGGGCTCATCATCGCTTCCTCATAGTTCGTAGGTTCGTCATGGTCAAGTAACATGACCTCCAGAACTGGATTACCGTACCACTCTGGTGCAGATTTCATTCTAGTTGACCTGCGAGGTTCGGTAGTAACTTGATCTGAAGTTACATGATCATCATCATTATCTTCCTCACTAATTGGTGTAGGAGTCATAAGAACAGATTTCTGTGATGAACTACTTTCCAATAAGGGAGCAGGTACAGTTACCTCATCAAGTTCTACTTTCCTCCCACTCACTTCTTTCGAGAGAAACTCCTTCTCTAGAAAGGATCCATTCTTAGCAACGAATATCTTGCCTTTGGGTCTGTGATATAAGGTGTACCCAACAGTAACTTTTGGGTAACCTATGAAGACGCACTTTTCCGATTTGGGTTTGAGCTTATCAGGATGAAACTTTTCACATAACTATCGCAACCCCAAACTTTAAGAAACAACAACTTTGGTTTCTTGCCAAACCACAGTTCATACGGTGTCATCTCAACGGATTTACATGGTTCCCTTTTTAACGTGAATGCAGCTGTCTCTAATGCACAACCCCAAAACTATAGTGGTAAATCGGTAAGAAACATCATAGATTGCACTATATCCAATAAAGTATGGTTATGACATTCGGACACACCATTACACTGTGGTGTTCCAGGTGGCATGAGTAGTGAAACTATTTCACATTGTTTTAACTGAAGGCCAAACTCGTAACTCAAATATTTCACCTCTGCGATCATATCGTAGAAACTTTTATTTTCTTGTTACGATGATTCTCCACTTCACTCTGAAATTCTTTGAACTTTTCAAATGTTTCAGACTTGTGTTTCATCAAGTAGATATACCCATATCTTCTCAAATCATATGTGAAGGTCAGAAAATAATGATACTTGCCGTGAGCCTTAACACTCATCGGACCTCATACATCAGTATGTATTATTTCCAATAAGTCAGTTGCTCGCTCCATTGTTCCGAAGAACGGAGTCTTAGTCATCTTGCCCATGAGGCATGGTTCGCAAGCATCAAGTGATTAATAATCAAGTGGTTCCAAAATTCCATTAGTATGGAGTTTCTTCATGCGCTTTACACCAATATGACCTAAATGGCAGTGCCACAATTAAGTTGCACTATCATTATTAACTTTGCATCTTTTGGCTTCAATATTATGAAAATGTGTATCACCACGATCGAGATCCAACAAACCATTTTCATTGGGTGTATGACCATAGAAGGTTTTATTCATGTAAACAGAACAACAATTATTCTCTAACTTACATGAATAACCATATTGCAATAAACATGATCCAATCATATTCATGCTCAATGCAAACACAAAATAACATTTATTTTAGGTTTAACACTAATCCCGAAAGTATAGGGAGTGTGCGATGATGATCATATCAATCTTGGAACCATTTCCAATACACATCGTCACTTCACCCTTAACTAGTCTCTGTTCATTCTGCAACTCCCGTTTCGAGTTACTATTCTTAGCAACTGAACTAGTATCAAATACCGAGGGGTTGCTATAAACACTAGTAAAGTACACATCAATAACATGTATATCCAATATACCTTTGTTCACCTCGCCATCCTTCTTATCCGCCAAATACTTGGGGTAGTTCCGCTTCTAGTGACCAGTCCTTTTGCAGTAGAAGCACTCAATCTCAGGCTTAGGTCCAGACTGGGGCTTCTTCACTTGAGCAGCAACTTGCTTGCCGTTCTTCTTGAAGTTCCCCTTCTTCCCTTTGCCCTTTTCTTGAAACTAGTGGTCTTTGTCAACCATCAACACTTGATGCTTTTCTTGATTTCTACCTTCGTCGATTTCAACATCACGAAGAGCTTGGGAATTACTTTTTTCATCCCTTGCATATTATAGTTTATCACTAAGTTATAGTAACTCGGTGATAGTGACTAGAGAACTTTGCCAATTACACTCTTATCTAGAAGATTAACTCCCACTTGATTCAAGCAATTGTAGTACTCAGACTAACTGAGCACATGCTCATTAGTTGAGCTATTCTCCTCCATCTTGTATGCAAAGTACTGTCAGAGGTCTCATACCTCTCGACACGGGCATGAGTATGAAATACCAATTTCAACTCTTGGAACATCTTATATGCTCCATGGCATTCAAAACGTCTTTGAAGCCCTGATTCTAAGACGTTAAGAATGGTGCACTAAACTATCAAGTAGTCATCATATTGAGCTAGCCAAACGTTCATAACGTCTGCATCTGCTCCTGTAATAGGTCTGTCACCTAGCGGTGCATCAAGGACATAATTCTTCTGTGCAGCAATGAGGATAAACCTCAGATCACGGATCCAATCCGCATCATTGCTACTAACATCTTTCAACTTAGTTTTCTCTAGGAACATATCAAAAATAAAACAGGGGAGCTAAACGCGAGCTACAACATAGATATGCTAATACTACCAGGACTAAGTTCATGATAAATTTAAGTTCAATTAATCATATTACTTAAGAACTCCCACTTAGATAGACATCCCTCTAATCCTCTAAGTGATCATGTGATCCATATCAACTAAACCATGTCTGATCATCACGTGAGATGGAGTAGTTTCAATGGTGAACATCACTATGTTGATCATATCTACTATATGATTCATGCTCGACCTTTCGGTCTCCGTGTTCCAAGGCCATATCTGTTATATGCTAGGCTAGTCAAGTTTAACCTGAGTATTCCGCGTGTGCAACTGTTTTGCACCCGTTGTATTTGAACGTAGAACCTATCACACCCGATCATCACGTGGTGTCTCAGCACGAATAACTTTCGCAACGGTGCATACTCAGGGAGAACACTTTATACTTTGATAATTTAGTGAGGGATCATCTTATAATGCTACCGTCAATCAAAGCAAGATAAGATGCATAAAAGATAAACATCACATGCAATCAATATAAGTGATATGATATGGCCATCATCATCTTGGGCTTGTGATCTCCATCTCCTAAGCACCGTCATGATAACCATCGTCACCGGCGTGACACCTTGATCTCCATCGTAGCATCGTTGTTGTATCGCCAATCTTATGCTTCTACGACTATTGCTACCGCTTAGTGATAAAGTAAAGCATTACAGGGCGATTGCATTGCATACAATAAAGTGACAACCATATGGCTCCTGCCAGTTGCCAATAACTCGGTTACAAAACATGATCATCTCATACAATAAAATTTAGCATCATGTCTTGACCATATCACATCACAACATGCCCTGCAAAAACAAGTTAGACGTCCTCTACTTTGTTGTTACAAATTTTACGTGGCTTCTACGGGCTTAGCAAGAACCATTCTTACCTACGCATCAAAACCACAACGATAGTTTGTCAACTTGGTGTTGTTTTAACCTTCGCAAGGACCGGGCGTAGCCACACTCGGTTCAACTAAAGTTGGAGAAACTAACACCCGCCAGCCACCTGTGTGCAAAGCACGTTAGTGAACCATTCTCACGTAAGCGTACGCGTAATGTCGGTCCGGGCCACTTCATCCAACAATACCACCGAACCAAAGTATGACATGCTGGTAAGCAGTATGACTTATATCACCCACAACTCACTTGTGTTCTACTCGTGCATATGACATCTATGCATATAACCAGGCTTGGATACCACTGTTGGGGAACGTAGTAATTTCAAAATTTTCCTACGTGCACGCAAGAACATGGTGATGCATAGCAATGAGAGGGGAGAGTGTTTTCCACGTACCCTCGTAGACCAAAAGCAGAAGTGTTAGCACAACGCGGTTGATGTTGTCGTACATCTTCACGATCCGACCGACCAAGTACTGAACGTATGGCACCTCCGATTTCAGCACACATTCAGCCCGATGACATCCCTCGAACTCCGATCCAGCCGAGTGTTGAGGGAGAGTTTCGTCAGCACGACGGCGTGGTGATGATGATGATGTTCTACCGACGCAAGGCTTCGCCTAAGCACCGCTACAGTATTATCAAGGTGGACTATGCTGGAGGGGGGCACCGCACACGGCTAAAAGATCAAACGATCAATTGTTGTGTCTATGGGGTGCCCCCTGCCCCCGTATATAAAGGATCAAGGGGGTGCGGCTGGCCTAGAGAGGGGCGCGCCAGGAGGAGTCCTACTCCTACTGGGAGTAGGACTCCCCCCTTTTCCTTGTTGGACTAGGAGAGAGAGGGGAAAGAGGTGGAGGAGAAGAAGGAAGGGGGGGCGCCGCCCCCCTCTCCTTGTCCTATTCGGACTAGGGGGAGGGGCGCGGCCCTTGCCCTAGCCGCCTCTCCTCTCTTTCACCAAGGCCCACTAAGGCCCATTATGTCCCCGGGGGGTTCCGGTAACCTCCCAGTACTCCGGTAAAATCCCGATTTCACTCGGAACACTTCCGATATCCAAACATAGGCTTCCAATATATCAATCTTCATGTCTCGACCATTTCGAGACTCCTCATCATGTCCGGGATCACATCCGGGACTCCGAACAACCTTTGGTACATCAACACATATAAACTCATAATATAACCGTCATCAGAACTTTAAGTGTGCGGACCCTACGGGTTCGAGAACTATGTAGACATGATCGAGACATGTCTCTGGTCAATAACGAATAGAGGAACCTGGATGTTCATATTGGCTCTCACATATTCTACGAAGATCTTTATCGGTCAGACCGCATAACAACATACATTGTTCCCTTTGTCATCGATATGTTACTTGCCCGAGATTCGATCGTCGGTATGTCAATACCTAGTTCAATCTCATTACCGGCAAGTCCCTTTACTCATTCTGTAATACATCATCACGCAACTAACTCATTAGTTGCAATGCTTGCAAGGCTTAAGTGATGTGCATTACCAAGAGGGCCCAGAGATACCTCTCCGACAATCGGAGTGACATATCCTAATCTCGAAATACGCCAACCCAACAAGTACCTCTGGAGACACCTGTAGAGCACCTTTATAATCACCCAGTTACGTTGTGACGTTTGGTAGCACAAAAAGTGTTCCTCCGGTAAACTGGAGTTGCATAATCTCATAGTCATAGGAACATGTATAAGTCATGAAGAAAGCAATAGCAACAAACTAAACGATCAAGTGCTAAGCTAACGGAATGGGTCAAGTCAATCACATCATTCTCCTAATGATGTGATCCCGTTAATCAAATGACAACTCATGTCTATGGTTAGGAAACATAACCATCTTTGATCAACGAGCTAGTCAAGTAGAGGCATACTAGTGACACTCTGTTTGTCTATGTATTCACACATGTATTATGTTTCCCGTTAATACAATTCTAGCATGAATAATAAACATTTATCATGATATAAGGAAATAAATAATAACTTTATTATTGCCTCTAGGGAATATTTCCTTCAAACTCCTCTCTAAATGGGAAGGTCCTTACGTCATCGAGGAGGTCTATCGTTTCGGTGCTATAAAAATCAACAATTCGAAGGCACAAATCCGAAAGTGGTGAACGATCAAAGAATCAAACATTATATCTCAGGTGATCCCATAAATGTTGAAACTAATGTTATTGAAACCATAACCCCGGAGGAATACATAAGGGACACTTTCCAGAACATTTCAGACTCCGAAAAGGAATAGGTATGTGGTACGGTAAGTAAACCGACTCCAAAACAGTTCTAACGGCAATTTTTCTCCGTTTTGGAATATTTAGAAAAATAGGAAAATAAGAAGCAGACCGGAAAGGACATGAGGCTTCCACGAGGGTGGAGGGCGCGCCCCCTGCCTCGTGGGAACCTCGTGTGCTCTCCGGCCTCCGTTTTCTTGCACGATACTTCTTTTGGTCGGTAAAAATTCATTATATAATCTCCCGAAGGTTGTGACCACCATATCACGCAAAAATCTATTGTTCTTATTTTGAGCTGTTTTCAGCCAGGGTTGTCAAGGCCAAGTATCATGTCATCTCCCTCCTCCTCCAACAATGAGGGCAATGATGCTTGGCTAATGAAGATAGAGCTGAAGAGAGAAGAACCCGGAGAGATCAACAAGGATGATGGGATGAAGAAGGCCATGGGGGATCAAGTTCCGGCAGTAGCAAAAGAATACATCCTTCCACCTCACCACAATCTCTTTACCCCAACAGAGATTGAGGCTTTCAAGATGATTGAGTTAGCTCGTATTCAAAACAAGTATCTCACAAGTGAAAATATTTTGTTGAAGGAGCATATCATCGCACTCAAGGGCATTATCCACAAATTGGAGGATCTCTTACGCTCGATGTGCGACTACCCATCATCACCAACACCTTCTTCACCAACAAAGAAGAACTGAGCATCGGGTATGGGCACTCCCCTTGGCAACTGCCAAGCTTGGGGGAGTGCCCCAGTATCGTATCACCATCACTTCTATCTTTACTGTTTTTCTTAGTTCGATCCTTTTGATAATATCTTGATCTAGTAGAGTGAAGTTTTAGTATGATCTAGTTGTGAGTTTTGCTTTATGATCTTCCTATGTAATCGAGTCCGTGAGCTATATATAATAAAGATTAGTGTTGAGTCAAGGGCTTGATTATTTCGCTATGATCTTGAGGGAATAAAATAAAAGAGAAGAAATAAAAAGGAAATAAAGAGATCTTATGGATCTTATGGAGAGTAATGAGCTCACATATAGGGAGTATGATGAATAAAAGTTGTTGAGAGTTGACAAACACAGTTTTGGTCATCGTTGCAATTAATATGAAGTAATAAAGAAAGAGAGGTCTTCACATATAAATATACTATCTTGGATATCTTTTATGATTGTGAGCACTCATTAAAGTATGATATGCTAAAGAGTTGATGTTGGACAAGGAAGACAACGTAATGGGTTATGTTTTCTGCTGGGGTTGCTGATCCACGGGCACCTATGGGACCGGCGGACCGGGTCCCTTTCGGTTCGGCGGGGGGCGGAGGTCGCGCAAAGAGCAGATCGAGGCGAAGCACGCGGGCGATTTACCCAGGTTCGGGCCACACGGATGCGTAAAACCCTACTCCTGCTTTGTGGTTTGGTATTGATTTCTAGCTCGGGAGCTCGGAGTGCTACAGTACACACCGGCGGCTAGCAAGACCGAGCGTGGGTGTTCGAAGTGGCTAACCCCCCCCCCCTCGTTGCACTCGGGCCTCCTTTTATATGCTCAAGGGGTTACCGACATAGCAACGGAGGCAAAGGGCAAAAAAAGAAAGGTGCTGTGGTAGGTACAGCTACCTGCTACAGTGTTATCATACCTAACCCTGGTGGCAGGGGACAAGGGCATTAATTGCCCTTCTGTGTCGCCTAGACAGTACCGAAAGGGACCGCTAGGGACGCCACCGTTTGCCACGGTGGTTATCTTGTCAGCGCTTGCTTGCCACCTCGCACCCCTAGCTGCACGGCCCCCTGCCACGTGTGCTCCGGAGGGCCCTAGAGCGACACGTTGGCAGGGAGCTCCTTGCCGCGGTCGTCGTCTTGTCGTGTCCGGGAGCTTGTCGCTCATCGGGCCTTGCCGGGACGCGCGGCGCGTCGCGGCAAGTCTTCTTGGTATGCCTTGGTTGGCCTTCCCGGCAAGCTCCTCTTGCCGGGGTCTTGTTTCCTTCCCGGCCAGCTTCTCTTGCCGGGGCCTTGGTTGGCCTTCCCGGCAAGCTCCTCTTGCCGGGGCCTTGTTTTGAGTACTTTGTTCCTGAATGGTCTTCAAAGTTGCCGCGGAGGGTCTTGGCGGCCACTCGGCAAGCCTTGCCGCGGGATGCTGCGACTGCCTGTGCACAAGTTCGGGATACTAGGGTACCCCTACTCTAGTACACCGACAGGAGCCCCCGGGCCTGGGCCAGACACGGTGCCGAGCGCTGTTGGGCCAGGCCCAAAACAGTGCACGGGCACGCGCGGCCTAGGTCACGCCGCACATCTCTCCGCTTCCATCGCGCATGCCCGGAACGGCACGCGTCAAACGCGGCGTCGTGGGTGACGTGGGCGGCGTGCGCAGGGCTAAGCCCCGCGAGCATGCGTCAGGCCATGATGAAGGGGACGGTTCGCGCCCTCCTCCCTAAATGGAGGTAGGCGTGGGGGCGTGGTGCATTTACTGGACGAGGCCGGTGCGCGGTTTTCGAGGCGTCCACTCCCCGCGATCACGGGGTGGGGTGAGGCCGCCTCATTTGTCGCCTTGGTTCTGCATCCCCGCCACGCGGCTCCCATGCGCTTGGGGTCGCGGACGGTGGGAGCGGGAAACGTGAGCAGAGGCAGCGGGCTGGGCCCGACTCCCTGCTCTGCCCGTGCCTTGATTCGCTGAGCGGGGCGGCCGAGCCCCCACCTCGCTCCTTTATAAAGAGCGGGAGGGGAGCACGGAAGCCCGCACTCTCTCATCTCCTCCTTTCTTCAGCTTCTGCTTCCCTTTCTCTCATTCGCCATGGAGAAAGGGAATCCTGGCCCTTCATCGGTGGCGGCGAGGGTCGCCGCCAGACAGCGCACCCCTTCCTCTCCCGCACCCGTGGTGGCAGAGCCAGCCACAAGGGGAAGAGGGAGGGGGCGAGGTCATGGACGAGGTCGAGGCGCTCGGGGAAGAGGCGGACGGGGCGGCGCGCCAGCTCCGCCTCCGCCGGCGGCTCCCCTCCCCACGGCGGTCCATATAGGGGACGACCCTTGCGAGTTCTTCGTCAGGCTACGCCGGGCACCTCATCGTCGCCTCCGGCTTCCAGCTCCGTTTGCGAGCGCGATGGAGTCGGACCCGCCCGAGACTCTGAGGCTGCACATGAGGGGTTGTGGGATCAGCGGCACGCGAGTCCGCGTTGTATTCCCAGCCCCTAATGTGATGTATCTTGATCGAGGGTGGAAGATGTTCGCCTGTATCCACAGCCTGACGGGGGGGCTCACCCTCCATTTTAAGTTGATGGAGGGCGATCTCCTCTCCGTCAAGGTCTTCGGGTGCTTCGGCACTCGGGCGAAGTGCTGCGTGGACAGCTCCTCCGATAGTGAAGGCTCCTCCTCGAGCAATAGTGACGAGGAGGAGAGCGACAACGACGATGAGGGTAACGGGCGGCGGGATGGCGGGTCCGACTAGGTGTCGGGCGCCGCTTCGCGCGGCACCGGCGACCCCATCATCCGCGTCGCCGGCTCCTTGAACTCCCCGGGGTCGTCTCCTTGGGCGGCTGGCGTAGGGAGGCTGCGGAAGGGGAAGAGGGCTGGCGACAAGGCCGTCAGGTCGGAGTACGAGGGCGTGGTGCCCTCGACAGCGTGCTAACGTCCTGCCGCCCCGTCTTCGAGCCCCACTTCCGGCGCCGCCATCACCGTCCAGCCTTCGGACGGCCCCCGGGATGTTCTCTTGGTGTCTTCTGGCACCCGTAGCTCACCTAGGCGCCCCTTTTGCCCTTTTCACCTCCTTGACCTGCCTCCTGAAGAGAGGGATAGGAAAGGGATTACGGGCATCTTATCTTTTTAATTTGTAAGCCTTCAGGCCTTAGCTGCATCTAAAACTTGTAGTCCTCTCTTTCATGTTTTTCATCCTCTATGGACTGTACCTGAGGGGGATGTTTTTTAATGAAAAGGGGATGCTTGCCGGGTTATTTGTCTCGCGGGCTGAACCCACGCCAAGGAGCAAATCCTTGGTATCCCTCGGACAGACATTACGTCTCCCGGCAACAGGCCCTGCCGCCTTCCCACGTCGCTCGACCTTTCTCACGCCTTTGACAGAGGCGGGAACGAGGTGGGTGCGGCCTCCTCGTTTCATCCCTTTGCTGCCGCGACTACGACCGAACTTGGCCCCGGGGCCTAGAGTTGAGGGAGCACGGCAGTTTTCGGGAAGAAACGCGGTTTCGCATTCCCCAGTCCATAAGAGGATGCATGATGAGGGACGAAAGACTTATCTGATATTGCAGCCCCCGGCAACTTTGGCTTGCCGTGGACGAATCTTGGCACTCGCAGCCCCCGGCAACACTGGCTTGCTGGGGCCCAGGTGCTGGCGCGCCCTTCTTCTCCTTTTCGTCCTCAAGCAGTCTGGCCAGGATATGCAAGCCCTGCGAACAAAAGAAAAGCAAAGGGACGGACACTCGACCTCTAAGCTAGAGGTTAGCTGCTGTTAGGCACTATCAACCCTAACCAAGGACGAGACTCGACCTAGCATGCATGCTATAACCCCGGGGTGATCAGCGCTTCATTTTCTGGTGCTCAGGGTCTGCGCCTGGCTCTATACAAAGGATTACATGCAACAGCGGCAAGACTTGTACAGAAAGGTGGTTGCCGGACAGGGTCCGACAACCGCGCCTTACGGGTAAAACTTACGAAGATGCTCGATGTTCCAGGAGTTGCTCACTGGTACGCCATCTTTGGTCTCAAGGCGGACAGTGCCAGGCCTTGTGACTCGCTTCACCCGGTAAGGGCCTTCCCACTTCGGCGTCAACTTGTTGGAATTCTTGGCCGACTGAACGCGCCGAAGAACAAGGTCGCCTTCCTCGAGACTCCTGGCATTGACTCTACGGCTATGGTAGCGGCGCAGAGCTTGCTAGTAGCGAACAGCTCGCATAGCAGCCTGGAGACGGTCTTCCTCAAGGAGCAACGCGTCATCTTGTCGCAGCCGCTCTTGCTCAAGCTCATCATAAGAGAGCACTCGAGGTGACCCGTATACGAGTTCCGTGGGGGTAACTGCCTCTGCTCCATAGACTAGAGCAAAGGGTGTCTGTCCAGTGGCTCGATTTGGCGTCGTCCTGATCGACCAAACAGCCACCGGCAGCTCCTCGATCCAGTTTCTTCCGCACTTGAGCAGCCTGTCGAAAGTTCTGGTCTTGAGCCGGCGCAGCACTTCAGCGTTTGCCCTCTCCGCTTGACCGTTGCTTCTCGGGTGAGCAACAGAAGCGAAGCAGATCCTGGCGCCTAGATCTTGGACGTATTGCATGAAGGTGCGGCTTGTGAATTGTGTACCGTTGTCGGTGATTATCCTGTTAGGGATCCCAAAGCGGCAAACAATCGACCTGAAGAACTTGACGGCTGACTGTGCGGTCACCTTCCTCACTGGTTCCACTTCTGGCCACTTTGTGAACTTGTCGATTGCAACGTACAAGTACTCAAAGCCCCTGACAGCTCGGGGAAAGGGGCCGAGGATGTCGAGCCCCCAGACCAAAAATGGCCAGGATAAAGGGATCGTCTGGAGAGCTTGAGCTGGCTGGTGTATCTGCCTGGAATGGAACTAGCACGCTTCACACTTGGTTACTTGTGCAGTTGCATCCTGGAGGGCTGTCGGCCAGAAGAAACCTTGCCGGAATGCTTTGCTGACAAGTGCTCTTGCGCCAATGTGGTGACCACATATGCCTCCGTGTATCTCTGCCAACAGCTTTTGTCCGCCAGAGATGCCGGGGCTGCTAGATCCCCGGGCACCTATGGGACCGGCGGACCGGGTCCCTTTTGGTTCGGCGGGGGCGGAGGTCGCGCAAAGAGCAGATCGAGGCGAGACACGCGAGCGATTTACCCAGGTTCGGGCCGCACGGATGCGTAAAACCCTACTCCTGCTTTGTGGTGTTGTATTGATTTCTAGCTCGGGAGCGCGGAGTGCTACAGTACACACCAGCAGCTAGCAAGACCGAGCGTGAGTGTTCGAAGTGGCTAACCTCCCCCCTCGTTGCACTCGGGCCTCCTTTTATATGCTCAAGGGGTTACCGACATAGCAACGGAGGCAAAGGGCAAAAATGGAAAGGTGCTGTGGTAGGTACAGCTACCTGCTACAGTGTTATCATACCTAACCCTGGCGGCAGGGGACAAAGGCATTAATTGCCCGTCTGTGTCGCCTAGACAGTTCCGAAAGGGACCGCTAGGGACGCCACCGTTTGCCACGATGGTTATCTTGTCAGCGCCTGCTTGCCACCTCGCACCCCTAGCTGCATGGCCCCCTGCCACGTGTGCTCCGGAGGGTCCCAGAGCGACACGTTGGCAGGCGTGCTGGAGCGCGGGCACGAGGTGGGGGTTTCCCGCGGCAAGCTCCTTGCCGCGGTTGTCGTCTTGTCGTGTTCGGGAGCTTGTCGCTCACCGGGCATTGCCGGGGCGCGCGGCGCATCGCGGCAAGTCTT
Source organism: Triticum urartu (assembly GCF_056163025.1). Taxonomy (NCBI): domain Eukaryota; kingdom Viridiplantae; phylum Streptophyta; class Magnoliopsida; order Poales; family Poaceae; genus Triticum; species Triticum urartu. The sequence goes on from NC_141874.1 coordinate 535,123,511, forward strand.
CTTGGTATGCCTTGGTTGGCCTTCCCGGCAAGCTCCTCTTGCCGGGGTCTTGTTTCCTTCCCGGCCAGCTTCTCTTGCCGGGGCCTTGGTTGGCCTTCCCGGCAAGCTCCTCTTGCCGGGGCCTTGTTTTGAGTACTTTGTTCCTGAATGGTCTTCAAAGTTGCCGCGGAGGGTCTTGGCGGCCACTCGGCAAGCCTTGCCGCGGGATGCTGCGACTGCCTGTGCACAAGTTCGGGATACTAGGGTACCCCTACTCTAGTACACCAACAGGAGCCCCCGGGCCTGGGCCAGACACGGTGCCGAGCGCTGTTGGGCCAGGCCCAAAACAGTGCACGGGCACGCGCGGCCTAGGTCACGCCGCACATCTCTCCGCTTCCACCGCGCACGCCCGGAACGGCACACGTTGAATGCGGCGTCGTGGGCGAGATCATGGGTGGTTATTTTATTTGGAAATGCGGAACGTCCGCCCCCTCCCCCTTTTTCCGGTCATCAGATCCACCCGCTGCGGAGCAGATGGAAACCGAGGTCGCCGCTGACGAGGCAACCGGTGGTGGCGACGCCGCCGGCGCAGAGGCCGCCAAGGCAGATGCCGCGGCAACTGGCGAGGGGTCCGGCGACCGTACTGACGGCCCTGAGGCCGCAGGAGCGCCCGGCGCTACACCGACCACCGATCCGTCCGCCGCTGCCGCAGCGCCAGGCTCCGGAGAGCCCCAGCCAGGCGTCTACCTGAAGGCCGACGACGACGTCTTCATCAATCTTCCCTGGGCATCAAGCTCCAGAGCGCCGGTCGAGGGGGAGGTCTTCGACGGGGAAGTGCTCGCCTCCGCGGGGCTGAAGCTGGTCGACGCGCCAAGCAGCAGCAGCAACGAGCCCGAAGAAGAGCGGCTGCTGCGCAGGTTAATGTCGCTCTACCGTGCGCGACAAGCCAAGCTGGAGTCCCGCGAGGCGCTTGTCGCGAAGGCGGGAGCAGACATTGAAAAGCGCGCAGAAGAGCTCTGGGGTTTCCACCGGGAGGCCCTCTGATCCCTGGCGGAGGAGCGGGAGCAGCTCGCTGAAGCGCGGAAAGCCTTTCTCCTCGAGAAGGCTGAAGCCGAAGAGCGCCAGCGACTTGCCGCTGTGAAGCTAGCCGCGGAAGAGGGCGAGCTGGTGCAGCGGAAGGTCAATCTCGACGCCCACGAGGAGGAGCTTGCCTCGCGCGAGGAGAAGCTTGGCGGAGCCCTCAAGCAAGCGGAGGACGCTGCCGCCGCCGCTGAGGCCGCCAAGGAGGAGTTGAAGACGAAGGTGGCGCGGCTGGAGGCCGATCTCTCCGAGAAGGGCAAGGAGCTCAGCGCCGCCAAGGTCTCCAACGTGGATCTTGAGTTGAAGCTAACCACTTTGACCAAGACTCTGGACAGCGCCAAGGAGCGGGAGGTGGCCTTGAAGGAGGAAATCAAGGCCGACAAAGCGCTGCTGGAGAGCGCTGCCACCGCCCAGAACGCCTTCAGGGAGACCGTGACGCACTGGACGGAGAGCCTTGTGAACGCCGCCACGGACATCGACAAGGAGCTGGCGCAACTGGGGATAGAGGATCTCGGGTATTCCACCGACAACAACCTCCAACCCAGCGCCAAGCTCGTCCTGTTCTTTAAGGGTGTGGCGACGGCCCTTCAGCGACTCCGAGAGAGGATCCCCAAGCAACTAGCTGACGAGTCGCGCGAGATCTGCGCAGGAGCCCTCGAGAAAGTGTTGATGAAGGTGGCCTTCCGCAATCCGGGCCTCCGCCTCACCAACATCCTCAGGTCCTTGCCGCCAGAAGCTGATCTGGAGGAGCTCAAGGCCCTTGTCGCACCCATTGTGGACAAGGTGAGCGGGATCAAGCGGGTCGAGGGCGGTCGCGTAGATTAGGCCGCTCATTTCTTCTTTTCTTGTCGCTGTTTACCTCGTCATGAAAACAATTTATCAGAGCTGCGACAAGTTATTTTTGTAATATAACTTGATTCTGGGTAGCCATTGCAGTGTTATTCCCTCTACTTGACTCTTTGCTTTGTATGCTTTTACCCTACGCTTTTGGGGAACTTGCCGGTGCAGGCACCTGGGCCGCGAGCGCTGAGTGTGGAACGTCAGCAGCCTGCTGGCGGTGTCGCTACCGGCAAGAAACCTTGTCGCAACTAGTTGCAGCTCACTTAAGTTGCTGAGCGGACTCGAAGCAAAGTAAGGGCGCTAGCGGCTCACTTAAGTTGCTGAGCAGACTCGAAGCAATGTAAGGGCGCTAGCAGCTCACTTAAGTCGTTGAGCGGACTCGAAATGAAGTAAGGGCGCAACTAGCTACGAGTTGGTTCCTCCGCACACAGGTTTTTCATACAAAGCGCGGTCGTTCAAGGGAGATAACTTAAAATTTGAAAATTTGATCGCTCAAACTTTGGCAACTTATCTTTTCTGTTTTTTGCCTCCCAGCAAGGCGAAATTCTTGAACGACGCCTGGTCCATACCCTTTTCTTCTCCTTTCCCCCCCGGAAAACTTGTGCGCGAGGGAGCCTTCCTTTCCTTGTGAAAAAGAAAGAAGAGAAAATACAGATATGGAGCCTTATGGCTCGTTATTGCTTACCGTGGAGTAGGTGCTGCACAAAGTGTCAGATCATATATGCCAGAAAATAAGAAGCATAAAATCGACAAAATGTGCGGAGCACATGAGCTTTACTTATGCACGGGATCTGCGCCCGGCTTTGTACAAAGGATCACATGCAACAGCGGCAAGACTTTGTACAAAAGGGTGGTTGCCAGAAAGGGTCCGACAACCGCGCCTTACGGGTGAAACTTACGAAGATGCTCGATGTTCCAGGAGTTGCTCACCGGAATGCCATCTTCGGTCTCAAGGCGGACATCGCCAGGCCTAGTGACTCGTTTCACCTGGTAAGGGCCTTCCCACTTCGGCGTCAACTTGTTGGAATTCTTGGCGGAATGAACGCGCCGAAGAACAAGGTCGCCTTCCTCACGTTACTCCCTTTACTTGATCCCTTCCTTTGTATGTTTTTGCCCTACGCTTTTAGGGAACTTGCCAGTGCAGGCACCCGAGCCGCGAGCGCTGAGTGCGGAACGTCAGCAGTCTGCTGGCGGTGCCGCTACCGGCAAGAAACCTTGTCGCAACTAGTTGCAGCTCACTTAAGTTGCTGAGCGGACTCGAAGCAAAGTAAGGGCGCTAGCGGCTCACTTAAGTTGCTGAGCGGACTCGAAGCAAAGTAAGGGCGCTAGCAGCTCACTTAAATCGTTGAGCGGACTCGAAACGAAGTAAGGGCGCAACTAGCTACGAGTTGGTTCCTCCGCGCACATGTTTTACATACAAAGTGCGGTCATTCAAGGGAGATAACTTAAAATTTAAAAAATCTGATTGCTCAGACTTTGGCAACTTAACTCCCTTACTCGTCGGCAGGTTGACGTGCATGGTGGTCCTGAGCGCTCCGAGATCCACCAGCTCGATCTTGATCTAGCGAACGCATGGTACCGTGAGTACCATGACGCTGCCGGTCCCGCGCCTCCTGAGATGGGCGCGGTGCATGCACGGACGCCGAGGTCTTGGAGTGCGCCCGGTCATTGTGGGAGCCGGCTACGCCGCCGGTGGGCAGCGCAGCCTTGTCCTGGGACCTGGCATCACCGTGAGTCCCCTCGTCGACGCGTGTTCTTCCGCCGGTGCCTGCCCCTCCAACCGTTTGCTCCGGCGGTGGCTGGCTCGGCACGGACGGAGCAGCTGCCTCCGAAACTTTCTTCTTCGGCGGCATGTTGATGGAGATGATGAAGATCTAGCTCGCAAGAACGCCGGATCTGGTTCACACAACTTCGACGCCCCCTACCTGGCGCGCGTCAGAGATGCCGGGGCTGCTAGATCCATGGGCACCTATGGGACCGGCGGACCGGGTCCCTTTTGGTTCGGCGGGGGCGGAGGTCGCGCAAAGAGCAGATCGAGGCGAGACACGCGAGCGATTTACCCAGGTTCGGGCCGCACGGATGCGTAAAACCCTACTCCTGCTTTGTGGTGTTGTATTGTTTTCTAGCTCGGGAGCGTGGAGTGCTACAGTACACACCAGCAGCTAGCAAGACCGAGCGTGAGTGTTCGAAGTGGCTAACCTCCCCCCTCGTTGCACTCGGGCCTCCTTTTATATGCTCAAGGGGTTACCGACATAGCAACGGAGGCAAAGGGCAAAAATGGAAAGGTGTTGTGGTAGGTACAGCTACCTGCTACAGTGTTATCATACCTAACCCTGGCGGCAGGGGACAAAGGCATTAATTGCCCGTCTGTGTCGCCTAGACAGTTCCGAAAGGGACCGCTAGGGACGCCACCGTTTGCCACGATGGTTATCTTGTCAGCGCCTGCTTGCCACCTCGCACCCCTAGCTGCATGGCCCCCTGCCACGTGTGCTCCGGAGGGTCCCAGAGCGACACGTTGGCAGGCGTGCTGGAGCGCGGGCACAAGGTGGGGGTTTCCCGCGGCAAGCTCCTTGCCGCGGTTGTCGTCTTGTCGTGTTCGGGAGCTTGTCGCTCACCGGGCATTGCCGGGGCGCGCGGCGCGTCGCGGCAAGTCTTCTTGGTATGCCTTGGTTGGCCTTCCCGGCAAGCTCCTCTTGTCGGGGTCTTGTTTCCTTCCCGGCCAGCTTCTCTTGCCGGGGCCTTGGTTGGCCTTCCCGGCAAGCTCCTCTTGCCGGGGCCTTGTTTTGAGTACTTTGTTCCTGAATGGTCTTCAAAGTTGCCGCGGAGGGTCTTGGCGGCCACTCGGCAAGCCTTGCCGCGGGATGCTGCGACTGCCTGTGCACAAGTTCGGGATACTAGGGTACCCCTACTCTAGTACACCGACAGGAGCCCCCGGGCCTGGGCCAGACACGGTGCCGAGCGCTGTTGGGCCAGGCCCAAAACAGTGCACGGGCACGCGCGGCCTAGGTCACGCCGCACATCTCTCCGCTTCCACCGCGCACGCCCGGAACGGCACGCGTTGAATGCGGCGTCATGGGCGAGATCATGGGTGGTTATTTTATTTGGAAATGCGGAACGTCCGGCCCTCCCCCTTTTTCCGGTCGTCAGATCCACCCGCTGTGTGATCCCTTGGCTGGCAACTCAGCAAATTCATCGTACTCGTCCTCATCGACAGCATCCTCGACACCCAGTACCCTCCTCTACCCATGCATCCACCCCTCAGATGGCAACGGTCAGGCGTTCACTCCGTCATCATAAAGACCGTTTAATACGGGTGTTACCAGTAACATACGTGACTTAATTCTCATTGAACGCTGGTGTAACTGAGGGCAGTGAGGGTCGGCGCACTCTATATAAGCCCAGGGCCGGTCCTGTGATTTTGGGGCCCCGGGGCGAAACTAATACTTGGGGCCCTTAGTATAAACACAATTACAATAATCATCAATATACGTGTACCCCCCCTTCCTAAATAGAGATTTCAATATGAACTACATACGGAGGGAAATGTGTTAAACTACACTCTAAAATATATTTGTATACATCTGTATTTAGTTTGTATTGATATCTCTAAAAAAGCTTATATTTAGAAACGGAGGAAGTATATGTGAAAAATGTTACCAATAAACGTTTTGTATCTGCTAGCCTCATGAGTAGCCCATGGTATATATGATGCCCTATGGGGAAGATAGATAAAAGTGTGCCTGTCTGTATATTACAAGACATACTTGAGAAAAACAAAGCCATATTATTTTGGTAGGAATATAGAGGCATGTTTATTGCCAGGCTTAGTACAACTATAGAAATACAAATATGTTTGAGGTAGGAAAAGCTTTAGATGTCGTTGGTTCGATAATTAGTACTAAAGTAAATTTGCATCTAATTAAACTTCCAAAGTGCAGAGATGTTCTTAAATTGGCTAATGATAAGATCGTTAGGCTAAATAGATGAGCGCATATCCATATGAATGATATACAAAATAGTGTCATAGTGCAAATTTACTCCTACCTATTTGTGCAAATGAGTAAATCAAGAGTTAATTACCACATTTTTGCTGCCAATGCAAGTTTATTCGAAACTACTCGCCAAGATTAGCATCCAAAGCACCGCTCTGTTTTCTCTTTGAGATATGCACTACGAACATCATTATCAAACTGCAAAAACAACGTACGGCAGAAGACTTCCACTGGCCGGAAATACTGATATCCACATACAGCATGCTTGTTCGTCGCCAGGTCCTGTCGTGGAGCTACTTGCAAGATTACTAGTTCATCTATCGCGATCTGACCACTTGAGGCGAAAGGGCGTCGTGCATGTGATGCTGGGAGCCCCCCCCCCCCCTAGTTCATCTATCGCGATCTGACCACTTGAGGCGAAAGGGCGGCGCATGCTGGCTACGTCGTGCATGTGATGCTGGGAGCCCCCCCCCCCCGGTTGACACGTACATTATGCACGCCCCAGCTATTGCTCGGCCAGACCGAATTACCTATTGCTTGAGTGCAGCTACGGTACAAGACAAATTACCTTGGGGCGAATCGCGATTAGAAGAAGGAAGACAACTATGATGAAACTACGATCGGTGACTAGACATGTCGCTACCTACTGCGTACCTGGGTGGGGGCCCCCTCCCCTCTTGCACAAGGGTTTGCACCCCCTGTAACTCACACTCCAATCAACCGAGCTCCCGCCGCACCGAGACATAGGGCTTTTACCTCTTCTGAGAGGGGCCTAAACTCGTAAATCCGAGTGTACAACTTCACCTAGCTATGACTCTGCCCTCTCCTACGTACCCCCCATCTCTAATGTCAGATCCGTTCCCATGACAGTTGGCGCCCACCGTGGGGCAGGCGTCTGAGTGACTTCCGATGAGGTTGCGTTGTTCGATCTTCATCAACATGGTTTCCGGTGGTGGATTGGCCCTGGGACACGAGATCCATCTCGGCGCGCTCACCTTCATCGCCGATGACTCCGCTTGGCTCCAAGAAGCCCCCCTCGATGTTGAGGCTCTCCCCATTCGTGGGGCAGCACACTTCTGCGTGAGTGCCTGCGGCGTCCTCCTGTGGCAGCCGTCGACTCAGTATCGGTCGGCACCCATGGCATCTTCGCTTCCCGCTGTCCGTTGCCGCAAGCGATTCGGTAGCTCACGGCTCCATCGGTGGGTGAAGCATGCAGTGGCTCGTCAGTCAACCACCCCTCAAATCGCAGCGATTGAGCCCGATGAATCTCTCTATGGGTTGTTCGATCTGTCGACTGTCCATTCCGATACTCTTTCCGAGTGCGAGAGCAACGGTCCCGCGGCGGAGCTCCTCATGGTCGGCCCCCAGCGCAGCCCGCCCGGATTCCCCTGTGCCGAGGGTGGCAGCAGTGGGCCGTCATGTGACAACGATGAGTATTAGCCTCAGGCTCTAACTGCGGAGCAGAGAGAAGAGCTGCACCGCATAAACAATCAGGATCTCCAAACCCCCATCATTGGGGAGACCCCTGAGGCTCAGGCCCTGGAAGCTGCGTGCTTAGCCACTCTGGCTGACCGTACGTGTCTGGAGAATCTTCAACAAGCACTCGACAAACGCGCCCACAGGAAGATCCCAAATTCCAGTCAACGGCAGCGATAGTCATTTCCGACTGAGCTCCATGGTGAGTGTCAGGTATACTGCACTCCGATCCAGAATGTCGTAGCAGCTGCGCGTATTGCAAATTTGATCCAGTCGTCCCGTTCCGAGGCTGGTAGAGGGTTGCAGCAGATTCGAGCACCGCTCAGGGCGGCCAGAGAGCAAAACTCAGTTGTTTCTTAGTCGCGCAACAGGATTCACAGCAGGTCCATCATGGCGGACACAATTCAGTCGGCACACAGCCTAAGATTACCTCCGCGGCGTGAAGAACGTGGTTATCACTAGGACCAGTACTTGGGTCGGGGCCACGGGCAGTTAGATCCTTGGTTCCACCATGATGACCACCATCGAGTACCCACACCCCCTCCAAGGGGTGGTTCGTACATGCCCCAGTGGTATGACGACGGGCACCCGTACAGCAACGAGCGGAGGATTCTAGTCAACCCCCGAGAGCTCGGATTTGATGCAAGGTCCGTCCTCATTCAGGGCTTGGTTGACAGAGGCAGAGAAAACAAAGAAGGGCTGGACAGAGGTCATCAGAGTGGCAGCAAAATGTTCGTCTTAGGCCTCGAGTGTTTCAGTAGAGCCATTCGTGCAGCTGAGATTCCTCCCAACTTTAGGTTGGATGCAGGAGTCGGCAAGTTTACTGGCGAGTCAAAGCCAGACACATGGTTGGAAGATTACCGAGTGGCAGTGCAGATTGGTGGAGGCAATGATGAAGTAGCCACGAAGCACCTGCCCTTGATGCTTAAAGGTTCGGCCAGAGCATGGTTGAATCAGTTGGCTCATGGAAGCATATTCTGTTGGGAGGATTTGGCCTGAGTGTTTATCAAGACATTCGAAGGCACTTGCAAGTGTCCCGCTGGGTTGTCTGAGTTGCAGCATTGTGTCCAGAAACCGAATGAAACTTTGAGAGATTACATCCAGCGGTGGACTACACTTCATCATCTGGTGGAAAATGTTTCAGAGCACCAAGCCGTCTGCGCTTTCAAGGAAGGTGTGCGATACAGAGAGCTCACAATGAAATTCGGCCGCTCCGGGGCCTTGACTCTGAATCATATGATGGAAACAGACACTCGGTATGTGAATGGCGAAGAATAAGACTGACTCCACAATGGCAAAGGGAAGACGGTCAACCACAACACCGGGGGTGGAAACCCCAATTGGAAACAGAAACGCAAAGCCGAAGCCACTAGACAGGCTGAAGCAGCAGTGGTGAATACCTAAGGAAAGTTTAAAGGAAAACCCAAGGGGTTGTGGATGCCCAAAAAGTTGAAGGACCAGTTCGGCCAGGGCGTCCTGGATTTTTCGTGTCACATCCACACGAAGAAGGATGAAGAGGGTACCTTGATTTTACCCAAACACACCACTTGACAGTGCAAACTCCTTATGCAGCAGTTCCGTGAGGGACAGCCCAGCGAGAAGGACTCTGATAAGGACAAAGATGAGGAAAAGGATGATGGTTACCCGAAGGTCAATGCTACCTTGGTGATTTTTTCTGATGCTGAGAGCAAAAGTCGGCTGAAAGTCATAAACAGAGAGGTGAACATGGTTGCTCTGGCAACTACGACGTACCTGAAGTGGTCAAAGACTCCTGTTGCATTCGACCAGTCTGATCACCCAGCTCATGTTGCTACCCCCGGGTGAAAAGCATTGGTGGTCGACCCAGTCATTGGGGGCACCTGATTGAATAAAGTTCTCATGATGGTGGTAGTGGTATGAACATTCTGTATGCTGAGACCCTCCAAGGGATGGGCATTCCGATGTCCCAACCAGTGAAAGTAACATGCAGTTCCACTGAGTCATCCCAGAGAAGAAGGCAAAGTCACTCGGATAGATTGCTCTGGATGTGGTTTTTGGTGATTCCAAGAATTTTCGCAAGCAGAAGTTGATGTTTGAGGTAGTGGACTTCCACAGTGCCTATCATACTATTCTGGGCAGACCAGCATATGCTCGTTTCATGGTCCATCCATGTTATGTGTATCTTAAGTTAAAGATGCCAAGACCTAAAGGTGTGATTGCAGTCATTGGGAATAGGCAGAGAGCAGATGATTGCCTCCAGAAAGGTTCCAAAATTGTTGATGTGCAAATGGCAATGGTGGAACTGGAAGAGTACAAGAAGAACGTCTATCCGAGTGATTTGCTCCGCGCAAAGAAGCATGCTTCTTAGTCTGCTTTTCAGTCGGCCGGTGAGATTTAGCCAGTCAACATTCATCCAGATGATCCCACAGCTGCTCCGACCCATATCTCAATGACACTCGACAGCAAATAGGAAGTCGCGCTCATCCAGTTGCTCCATGAGAACTGGGATATCTTTGAATGGAAACCATCAGACATGCCACGTGCACCCAAGGGGTTGGCTGAGCACCGTTTGCGTGTTGACTCCAAGGCTAAACCTATCAAGGAGCATCTTTGTCGGTCCGCCGTGGAGAAGAGGAAGGCGATTGGTGAGGAAGTGGCTCGACTCCTGGCAGCTTAGTTCATTCGCGTGATATACCACTCCGAATGGCTCGCCAACGTCGTCATGGTCCCCAAGAAAGATAATTCACTCCGTATGTGTATTGACTTCAAGCATATCTACTCAAAAAATCATTTTCCACTCCCCGCATCGATCAAATAGTCGACTCGACTGCAGGGTGCGAGCGTTTGTCTTTTTGGGATGCATATTCCGGGTACCATCAGATCCGACTGTATGGGCCCGATGAAATAAAAACGGCCTTCATCACCCCGTTCGGGTGTTTTTGCTATGTCACAATGCCTTTTGATCTCAAGGATGCTGGCGCCACATTCATGCGCACGATCCAGAAGTGCCTACTCACTCAGATCAGTCGAAATGTGGAGGCATATATGGATGATATCGTGGTTAAGGAACGCAAGAGTTCCGACCTGCTACCTGACCTCGCTAAAACCTTTGCCAATTAGAGAATATATGACATCAAGTTGAATCCTTCCAAGTGCACATTCATAGTTCCCGGAGGAAAGTTGCTTGGTTTTCTCGTTTCCGGTCATGGGATAGATGCAAATCCCGAAAAAATCGGCGCAATTCTCTGAATGAAATGCCTTGTGCATGTGCATGACGTTCAGAAGCTTACAGGTTGTCTAGCTGCATTAAGTCGATTCATTTCTCGTCTCGGTGAAAAGGCATTGCCTCTTTATCGACAGGTGAAAAAGTCTGATACATTCGAGTGGACTCATGAAGCTGACGCGGCATTTGTGGAGCTCAAAGCCCTCCTTTCCACCCAGACGGTGCTTGCTGCTCCGATCAGCAAAGAACCTCTACTATTATATATTGCAGCCACTGGTCAAGTTGTCAGCACAGTGCTCACAGTGGAACAAGAAGAAGAAGGCAAGGCCTATAAAGTTCAACATCCAGTGTATTACATTTTTGAAGTCTTGACTCCATCCATGCAAAGGTATCCGCATTACCAGAAGCTTGTCTGTGGAATTTATTTGACTACATAGAAAGTTGCAAATTATTTCCAAGACCACTTGGTTTCAGTCGTCAGTGACGCTCCATTATCTGAAATCTTGAACAATCGAGATGTAACCGGCTGAGTGGCTAAGTGGGCAATTGAACTTCCTTTGGATATCAAGTTCAAAGCAAAGAAGGTGATCAAGTCTCAAGCAATAGCGGATTTCTTGGCCAAGTGGACTGAGCAACAACAGCTGACTCAAGTTCACACAGAACACTGGACCGTGTTCTTTGATGGATCTAAGATGTTAAATGGTTCTGGTAATGGAGTGGTCCTGGTGTCCCCAAGAGACGATAAACTCAGTTATGTCCTCCAGTTTCACTTTGATTCCTCCAGTAATGAAGCTAAGTACGAGGCACTCCTCTACGGGTTGCGTATGACCATCTCACTCGGCGTCCATCGCCTGATGGTCTACGGTGACTCGGATTTGGTGGTTAATCAGGTGATGAAAGAATGGGATGTCAGGAACCCTGCCATGACCGGATACTGCAATGCAGTGAGGAAGTTGGAAAAGAAGTTTGAAGGATTGGAGCTCCACCACATACCCCGAATCAAGAATCAAGCAACTGATGACCTGGAAAAATAGGTTTCACACGGAAGCCTATCCCCAGCAATGTGTTTCTTGAGCATCTCCATAACCCGTCAGTATAAGAAGATCCATTTACTGAAGAACCTCCCCAACCAATAAGTCCTACCAATCCAACTGAAGTCGAGGTGCCAGCAGTTATCGATCTAGTTATGGAGATTCTGGTAATCACCCTCGACTGGACAGTGTCGTATATTGCATATCTGCTCAGGCAAGAGCTTCCGGAAGATGAAGTTGAAGCACGTCAGATCGTCTGCAGGTCCAAGGCCTTCATAGTAATAGGCGGACAGCTCTACAAAGAAAGTGTCACTAGCGTAGCTCAGCGATGTATCTCTCCAGAAGAGGATCAACTGATATTGGATGAGATCCACTCGGGGACCTGTGGTCACCACGCGTCCTCTCGGACCATCATGGACAAAGCATACCGAGCAGGATTCTACTAGCCACGCGCCAATGAAGTTGCAAAAGAGATCGTTGAGAAGTGTGAAGGTTGCCAGTTTTACTCAAACATGTCCCACAAGCCCGCATCTGCCTTGAAGACTATTCCACTTGTCTGGCCATTTGTTGTGTGGGGATTGGACATGATTGGGCCGCTCAGGATAGGAAGAAGTGGTTTCACTCACCTGCTTGTGGCAGTCGACAAGTTTACCAAGTGGATTGGAGCCAAGCCTGTCAAGAAGTTGGATTCAAAGACAACCATCAAGTTTGTGAAAGAAATAATATTTCGATATGGGGTCCCGCACAACATTATCATGGACAACGGCTCAAACATTGATTCGGAAGAGTTCAGAGAATATTGTGCCTCCCAGGGCACTGAGTGGATTATGCATCCATTGCACATCCGCAGTCGAACGGTCAGGCCGAAAGAGCGAATGGTCTGATCCTCCAAGGCTTCAAGCCTCGACTCATGCGCGACCTCGAACACGCAGCTGGAGCTTGGGTACCTGAACTGCCGTCTGTTTTGTGGGGATTGAGGACGACTCCCAACTGATCCACTAACCAAACCACATTCTTCATGATGTACGGGGCTGAAGCCGTACTGCCGAGTGACCTGTTTCACAATGCACCTCGAGTGGAACTTTATTCAGAAGTTGAAGCAGAGCAAGCGTGTCAAGACACATTAGACCTTTTGGAAGAAGAGCGAGAGATGGCTCTGGTTCGGTCGACTGTTTATCAGCAAGATCTTCATCGGTTCCATGCTAGGAACGTTAGAGGTCGAGCATTCCAAGAAGGAGACCTAGTACTCCGAGTGGATTAGCAACGGCCTCACAAGCTTGGCCGTGTGGGAAGGCCATTTCCTTGTCACCAAGGTGATGCACAATGGAGCCTACCACCTCTACAACTTTGCAAAGATTGATGAGCCCCGTGCCTAGAATGTCGATCTTCTCCGCCAGTTTTATACTTAACACTCGGATCGACGAGATGTAATAAGAGTACTTTTAGATTATTTATCAAGACTTGACTCCTGCAGTCCCATGCTAATTTCTCGTGCATAAGCGTGCGTCCAAATCCCCGAGTGGGTGACTTAGCTGCGAAACCTGTTTTCACCTAAGTTAAAAAATTACTCCGAGTGGAGAGCAATCCTCCCACTCGGGGGCTTAGACGCGAACTAGTTTCGCCTAAGTTAAAAAAAATTACTTGGAGTGGAGAGCAATCCTCCCACACAGGGGCTTGGCCGCGAACCAGTTTTGCCTAAGTTAAAAAAACTACTCCGAGTGGAGAGCAATCCTCCCATTCGGGGGCTTAGCCGCGAACCTGTTTTCGCCTAAGTTAAAAAACTACTCCGAGTGGAGAGCCATCCTCCCACTTGGGGGCTTAGCTGCGAACCGGTTTCACCTAAGTTAAAAAACTATTCCGAGTGGAGAGCGATCCTCCCACTCGGGGGCTTAGCTGCGACCCCGTACTCACCTAAGTTAAAAAAAACTACTCCGGGTGGAGAGCGATCCTCCCACTCGGGGGCTTAGCCGCAAACCTGTTTTTGCCTAAGTTAAAAAAACTACTCTGAGTGGAGAGCGATCCTCCCACTCGGGGGCTTAGCTGCGACCCTGTACTCGCCTAAGTTAAAAATCTACTCCGAGTGGAGAGCGATCCTCCCACTCGGGGGGTTAGCTGCGACCCCATACTCGCCTATGTTAAAAAACTACTCTGAGTGGAGAGCGATCCTCTCACTAGGGGGCTTAGTTGCGACCTCGTACTCGCCTAAGTTACAAATCTACTCCGAGTGGAGAGCGATCCTCCCACTCGGGGGCTTAGCTGCGACCCCCATACTTGCCTAAGTTAAAAAACTACTCCGAGTGGAGAGTGATCCTCCCGCTCAGGGGCTTAGCTGCGACCTCATACTCGCCTATGTTAAAAATCTACTCCGATAGAGAGCGATCCTCCCACTCGAGGGCTTAGCTGCGACCCCGTACTCACCTAAGTTTGAAAAACTACTCCGAGTGGAGAGCGATCCTCCCACTCGGGGGGCTTAGCTGAGACCCCGTACTAGCCTAAGTTACAAATCTACTCTGTGTGGAGAGTGATCCTCCCACTCAGGGGCTTAGCTGTGACCCCATACTCGCCTAAGTTAAAAATCTACTCCGAGTGGAGAGCGATCCTCCCACTCGGGGGCTTAGCTGCGACCCCGTACTCGCCTAAGTTAAAAAAACTACTCCGAGTGGAGAGGATCCTCCCACTCGGGGGGCTTAGCTGCGACCCTATACTCGCCTTTACAAATCTACTCCGAGTGGAGAGTGATCCTCCAACTCGGGGGCTTAGCTATGACCCCGTACTCGCCTAAGTCAGAAATCTACTCCGAGTGGTGAGCAATCCTCTCACTCGGAGACTTAGCTGCGAGCCCGCCCTCGCTTAAGATAAAAGTTTATTCCGAGTGTAGACCAATCCTCTCAATCGAAGACTCAGCCGCGAACTAGTTTCGCCTAAGTCAAAAAATTCGATCACGCAAAGCATTTTGAAAGCAAGAAAAGCAATATTCAGATAAAAACAACAAAGCTCGGATAAATCCGTCAAGTTTGAGAAAGGCAAGCAAAAGTACTCAAGCGCCAGGCCAGAAAGAGTTTAATGGTTACACGATCACTCGGCATTCCGAGGCAAATAAGGTCGAATCATTAAAGTTTTTCCTTCACTCGGTGGGAGGAGGACTCGCTAGCTCGACAAAGGTGTCCAAGTCGATACCATCAGCTATGCAAGTGGCTGCTTCAATGAAGGTCTCCATGAATAATTGTAACTGGAGCTTCTTCATGTTTGCCACTTGGAGAGCCTTCAGTTTTTCTTCCTTAGCATCCTTGCAATGGACTCTAACGAGTGAAAGAGCAACGTCAGCTCTGCCGCGGGCAGCTAATTTCTTCCATGCCTACACTCAATTAGGAATTTCATTGAGCCGAGACATCAGCGACTCGAGGTCATTCTGAAGTATGTCCTTCGGTCACAGCTCTTGGTCTATCTTTGACAGCGCAACCTTCAGTCGAGCAATGTACCCCAAGACACGGTCAAGACGAGCTTCAAGTCGCATTACATTCATCACGGCGTCATCTTTGATGAGTGACTTGGTGGGGTCCAAGCCTGGTTCAATCCGTTCGGTCTCCTGCTCAAAATCCTGACAGAACACTGCGCAAGAGAGAAAAGGATGAGTCGCTAGTAGAATTATGTGAAAAGTTTTCTGAATTCACTCGAGCGAAGAAATATACCTTCAAGCTTGATGTACAACTTCTTGGCAATACCTCCCAAGTAAACCTCTAGCTCGTCTCTCATCTAAGTGAGCTCATCCACCTTGTCAGCCAGGGCCACTTTCTCTACTTTCAGTTGTGCAGCTTCTTTCTTCACCTTATCGACAACAGTCTTTAGATGGGCATTTTCCTCTTCAAGTTTCCCGACTGAAGTTGCTTTCTCTCAGCTAATTCAGTCTTCTCACGTGCCACCTTATGCGCCCCCGCAAGATCAGTGTCCTTATTCTCCAATGCCTGCTTCATGGTGTGTAAAGAAATAACATTCTTCAGTCATGCTTGGAGTTGACGGTTTTCACTACGCAGATCTGTTCGAGTGGATTCACTCGGTTCAAAGGATGAAAAAGAAGAAACGGTAAAACATACAGTCAAAAAGACATTACCTCCCATGGTCTTCACTTCATCCTGCTTTCTTCAGATTCTTCTTGGCAAGCTCCAAATCAAGTTGGAGTTGGATCTTCTCCTTCTCCAAAGCAGCATACTGAGTCCCAAGTTCACAAGATTTATGCGACCAACAAAAGGACAATTCAGTCGACGAAAAGAATGATCCTTCACTTCCGAGCAGGGAAGAGCAAATTCAGATTGCTGATTATCAGAGAAGTTCTAAGACCACCACCGAATCAAACATTCGACGGCGGTCTCGGGGACTACACCCAGTGGGTGCACTTAGCATGCCCCCACTGGTTCGATCTCCCACTTGGCACGGCCTGTCCGCCCCGTCCCCCCTCCCCCAAAAAAAATCCCTTGTTCTCAGACCCCCGCCAACTACCCGCAGTCGATAGCGGTCTCGGGGACTACACCCAGTTGGTGCACTCAGCGTGCCCGCACTGGACCAGGTACCCACTCGACACAACCTGACTGACTCGAGTGGAAGAACTGCACAGAAAAAGAAAACACCCAGTGGGTGTACAGATTCAAGGCATAGACCCATGATAGATGCACATTAAAGGTTCCAAAATGCTCATCCACAGACATCTTACGAATAATAAAGCAGCAGTTTTCAGGCAGCATACCCCAACAGAACGAGCAATGATCCAATCGGAAATCAACTTACAATCGTACTTACTCGGGCGTTGGTATGAAGGGCGGAACTGGTGTCGTAAGTAGCCTTGCTATTCTCATACACCACCTTCAGCCTCTCCATCATCAGGCATGCTTGTATCATGGCCTCCTTGGCAGCTCCAGTTTGGTCCTCTAGGATGTGATGAAGATTGAATCCAGTCAACACGGGAGTTGATGATGAAGCTGGAGGAGTCGGCATTTGAGGTTGCCCAGTCGGACCGGTTGTTTGAGTGGCCGTCACTGGAGGCTGAGCAGTTGACAATGGGACAACAAAGGAAACACCAGTTCGGGACGATCCACCAAGTTCTTGAATGACAGGTTTAGTTGGCGGGTGAGACGTCCGACTCAAAGGTGTTCTCTTGCTCGGGCCCCGTGAGATGGTCGAGGCTCTGCCTCTTCCCCCTGCACTCCTTGGAGGCTCATCATCGTCTGGAAGCTGGATTACATCTGTTGGTACTACAAACACTCGACAGTGAGATTCCAGTCGACCACCAAAATAAGTGATAAAGTGTGAGCATGTCTGCAGTATCCTACCTGCTCGAGAAGTGGCCATGTCTGCGGTATCTACATCAGCCTGCTCATCTTCGATCTCCATGTGGGACTTCCCTGAAGTAGCGGCCCTGGAGGTCCAAAATTCCATTCAGTCAGACAAACAAGAAGTTCCATAGCAGCAATGAAGGAAAAGTAAAAGAAACACTTACGCTGAAGCAACGGGCACAACCACTTTGATCTTGGGCAAAGCCTTCTGAGGTTTGGGCGGAGCGACTTTGGCTTGCTTTGCGGTATTCTCTGCTGGCTCTGGAGTTGACGTCCGAGTGCGCTTAGGAATCCTTGCACTCGACGCCGCCGCCTTGCCATGGCTGCCCGCAAGATCTTGTGATTGCTTGGAGCGTCGCTCGGAGCATGGTGGTAACTCGACCTCCTCGCTGTCGTCGATATCGTCGTCCCTGTCATCAGCAATTCAATGTCGGTGCTTCCGCCCTCGCTCTCTGCTCCTTCGAGGTGCTGCTTGCCATTTAGCACGGGCGAGTACATCTTAGTGAAAACCTATAAGGCACAGATTACAGAATTCAGTCAGATTCTAGAATAACTACATATTGGAGAATACAAGACATAAACACTCGACAAATCGCGTCTGACCTCTCCTGGAGCGTTCTCGGCATTGAATGGCAAGATCCACTTGGCTCCGTGCGGGTTGTCCTTGTTTCCCATAATGCTCTGAAGCCACTGGGCCACCGTCTCCTCACTAACCTCCTCCGGGTGGGTCCGAGCGGTGTCTTCTGAGCCCGAGTACATCCACATGGGGTGGTCGCGAGCTTGCAAGGGTTAGATGCATCGACTGAGAACACGTCCAACAGATCCATGCCTGTCACTCCACCCTGGACCAACGCAACGACCGCATCGACCAAAATAGCTACCTCACCCTTCTCCTCCCCGGATACAGTCAATGAACGAGGGGTGCGGAGTCTCTCCAAAGAGAAAGGGGGAAGGCCAGTCGACTGACCAGGAGTCGGGACATCCTTGTAGTAAAACCAACTCGACTGCCACCCCCTAACCAATTCATGAAAGGTCATAGGAGGAAAAGAGCTCCTACCTCTCATCTAGATTCCTAACCCCCCCCCCACACACACACACATTTGGATCACATGCGTCCTCTCATCAGTTGGATTAGCTTTCTTCACCGACTGAGATCAGCAAGTCAAGATGTGCTTAAACAATCCCCAGTGTGGGTGGCATCCTAGGAAGTTTCCGCACATCGAAACGAATGCAGCAAGATAAGAGATGGTGTTGGGAGGAAAGTGATGGATCTGAGCACCAAAGAAGTTCAAGAAACCTCATAAGAACGGGTGAGGGGGCAAAGAGAAACCTCGCTCGACGTGTGTCATGAGGAGAACGCGCTTGCTCTCGCGCAGCTCGGGCTCGATCTCCCCCTCCGGCAACCTCCAAGACCCCTCCACAATCATGCCATCGGCGACGAGATTCTCTAGATCCTCCTCCGTGACGGAGGTGCGGATTCAATCCCCCTGGATCTGATCAGGCGGCAGAGCAGACCGCGAGGTCGACCCCTTCGCCGCCCTCTTGCCCTTAGCCGTCAACTTCTTTGCGCGCTCCAGAGCCGCAGTCTTGTCCTTCGCCATTGGTGTGGAGCTCGAGAGGAGTGGGCAGAAGGGCGCAGTGCCGGAGAGGGCGAGGCAAAGAAGCGGAGGAAAAGGTAGAGAATGGCGAGCACTGTTCCACGCACCGGCAGCAGCGCCTTATATGGCCGCACATCCGAGTAGCTGACTTGTGGGCCCGTGCGATCCTACCACATCCCGCAACCGGTGCAGGCTCGATACGTGGCGAAAAAGGTGGCGCGAGGATCGAGGAGTCCCTATCCACCTGCCCCGCTTACCCCACCATGTCCCGACCCGCGCACTTCTCCAAAATTTCAAATCCCGTGAAATCCGGGCCCCACAAAGTACTCGATCACATCGGAGATATGTAAATCCAATCTGCTCGGCGATATGTTCCTTACTTCACTAGGAAGATCAAGAAGCCATAATCGATTAAGGCGACTGACGAAGGGTTAAAATGCGTGCATACATTCGGGCCCTTGAAGAAGTGTCTCCGGGACATTAAATCAAGTCGAAACCAACTCCAACCCTTCATCACTCGGTCCTCAATCCATTCGGGGGCTAATGACGATGACACATCCCTAGGGTAGGGTCCTAGTCCTAACCTGAATACCCTACCCAAGGACACCGCACAAGAAGCCAAGACCCATAAAGTTAAACAGAAGATTCCAACTGAAATCCTCACACAGTGCAATACACTCGACAGAAGATCTCACTCGGATATCCCAATCCCACTTGATCGTTGTTATTCACTCGGAAGATACAGATTCACTCAGAGTACGGAAGACCTAGAGCCACCCCTCGGATGGCAACGCTCAGGCGTTCACTCTGTCGTCATAAAGACCATTTAATATGGGTGTTACCAGTAACATATGTGACTTAATTCTCATTGAACCCTGGTGTAAGTGAGGGCAGGGAGGGGTCGGTGCACTCTATATAAGCCACCCCTCCCCTCTTGCACAAGGGTTCGCACCCCCTGTAACTCACACTCCAATCAACAGAGCTCCCGCAGCACCGAGACTTAGGGCTTTTACCTCCTCCGAGAGGGGCCAGAACTCGTAAATCTGAGTGTACAACTTCACCGTAGCTAGGACACTACCCTCTCCTACATACCCCCCATCTCTACTGCCAGATCCGTTCCCACGACAAGCACCTCTTCCCATGGCAAGAAAAATCAATCTAGTTGGCCAAACCAAACCAAAATTTCGGAGAAGAAATACGAAGCTATAGCAATCATGCATAAAAGATTTCAACAAAGACTCAAATAATATTCATGGGTAGATCTGATCATAAACTCACAATTCATCGAATCCCAACAAACACACCGCAAAAAGTCATTACATCAAATAGATCTCCAAGAACATCGAGGAGAACATTGTATTGATGATCAAAAGGAGAGAAGAAGTCATCTAGCTACTAACTATAGACCCGTAGGTCTATGGTGAATTACTCATGCATTGTCGAAGGGGCAGCAAGGATGATGAAGAACCCCTCCGTGATCGTTGCCCCCTCTAGCAAAGTGTCGGAAAAGGCCTCTAGATTGGATCTCGTGGTTCTGAAACTTGCGGCAGCTCGAAAAGTGTTTTGTCGACTCCCCTAGGCTTTTGGAGATTTTAGAGTATTTATAGAGGCGGAGGTAGGTCCATAAGGTTCCCGTGGGCTCCAATACCCACCAGGGCACGCCGGAGGCCATTGGCGCGCCCTAGTGCCTAGTGGGCCCACGGGCCTCCTCTCGTGTACTCCTTTGGCTCCCTGGTGTCTTCTGGCTAGAAAAAATCTCCAAAAAGTTTCATGCCATTTGGACTTCATTTGGTATTGATATTCTGCGAAGTAAAAAAATAAGCAAAAAACAACAACTGGCAGTGGGTACTATGTCAATAGGTTAGTCCCAAAAAATGATATAAAGTTGCTAGTAAATCTATACCAATATAAAAAGGCCCAAAGGGGCAGATCCAATTAATCTTGGCCATCAAATCATGTCAATCCAATGACCTAGACTACTTCAATGTTGAGCGCTCAACACGTTAGCGTGCAGTTAATTTCATGCCAAATATAGTGCTAATCACATGCAAATAATATCCTTCTTAATATCTACATGCACTTAATATACTTCAAAATTAACGTGCATTGCATGTACACATTTACTAGTGAATATAAAACATCCAAGATTGATACTTTAATAGCATGGAACAATAAAAAATTATAAATACATTGGAGATGTATCACGTATCTCTATTGTACTGCATCATCCACCCCTCTTCGAGGAAATCCCAACGCAGCTCACGAGTAGCACCCATCGTCAGTTCAAGCCCGTTAATAGCCCACTATATATTTGGGCTTAATAGCGGCCCGAGGTTATTTTTGCCTTTTATTAGCCCATTCTAGAGATGGGCAAATTTCCAGGGCGTACGTCTTTCGGCCTTTTAGCGACCCATTCAAGTGTTGGGTAATTTCCAGCCCGGTGTGTCTTTGAGCATGTTAACGGCCCATATAGGAGTTGGGCCATTTATAGTACGACCCGAATTTTGGCCTCTTAACAGTCCATCACTACTGCAGGTTGCTGCTAATGCGGCACTACGATCAGAGACCCTTTGACGAAACTGTGTGCGATGCAATAATTGCAAACAGTGGTGTAAAAGAACCGTCAAAAAAGGTGCAAAACGTTTGCGATGGCAGAGCCATCAAACACGGTTCAGATTTAGTTGCATGTGCAATGCAGGGCATATGGTTCAGTTCAATTAACTGTTTGCGATGATGAAAGTGCAATCATGCCCTTACGTCATGTTTTGATGTTGATGACAATATACATGTAGGGCACTAACTATGTTCGTCAAGTGAATCTCATGGTGTTAGTCCCCGGTTCATCAAAAGTGTGTGGATCGTGAGCATACAAAGTGGATTTTACTCAAGGAAGAAGTATCAAAATGATTACACATTTGTTTTCTTGAGTATAGGATCCCGCACTATTAAGAGGGGATCGATAGGGTTAGTAGAAGACTTGCTCTTGCCACAAAACTCCTTCCCAAAATTCTTTAGATCTATCACTATTTTCTCTGGACTATTCTGTCTCTGGGCCTACTGGATGTCCGGACTTCCTGCCGGATGTCTGGGCCAAACGCCGGATATCCGGCCCGCGCGCCGGATATCCGGACTCAGCTATCCAGAAAACACTTTGTGCTTGTGCTGTCTTCTGGATGTCCGACCCTCCATGCCGGATGTTCAGGCTCTCCATGCACCCCGGATTTCCGGGCTTCCTTGCCGGATGTCCGGCTTGTGCTATCCAGGGGGCTGTTCAAATAGGTGAACTTGCCGAATGTCCGGCCACGTGCCAGATGTCCGGGCTTTCCTGTGTCGTCGGATGTCCGGGCTTTGCCCCGGATATCTGGCCCCTCTGCTTCATCCTCTGGTTTCTGCTTTACGGTGGTAGTGCTACACTAGGCCAGATGTCCAACCCCTATCCCGGATGTCCGGCCTATCGTGTCATTTGCACTACAACGGCCATATTTGCTCTCACACTACATATAGCCCTCTTCCCCCGCGGGAGAGGGTTGACCATTCACTTTTGAGCAAACCCTAGAACACATTTCACTCTCTCTCACTCTTCCACACCAAATCTTAGATCCCTAAGGGATTTCAGAGCATTTGAGAGAAGTTGTCCGACCAAGTGATAGATCCACTCCTTCCCCTTCTTTGCACCATAGGAATTCGTGATTTGAGCAAGTCTTGAGCTTTTCCCCATTGTTCTTGTTACTCTTGGAGGTTGCAGACTCCTAGGTGGTAGGAGTCTTTGGAGAGGAATCGACCAATGTGATTACCCTCGGAAAAGTTTGTGAGGGTTTGGAGACCACCCCAAGGTCTACTGAGGGAGTCCTGGATTAGGGGGTCTCCAGATAGCCGGACTATATCCTTTGGCCGGGCTGTTGGACTATGAAGATACAAGATTGAAGACTTCGTCTCGTGTCCAGATGGGACTCTACTTGGCGTGGAAGGCAATCTAGACAATACGGATATGTATATCTCCTCCTTTGTAACCGACCTTGTGTAACCCTAGCCCCCTCCGGTGTCTATATAAACCGGGGGGTTTTAGTCCGTAGGACAACATACAATCATACCATAGGCTAGCTTCTAGGGTTTAGCCTCTCTGATCTCGTGGTAGATCTACTCTTGTACTACCCATATCATCAATATTAATCAAGCAAGACGTAGGGTTTTACCTCCATCAAGAGGGCCCGAACCTGGGTAAAACATCGTGTTCCCTGCCTCATGTTACCATCCGCCTTAGACGCACAGTTCGGGACCCCCTACCCGAGATCCGCCGGTTTTGACACCGACATTGGTGCTTTCATTGAGGGTTCCTCTGTGCCGTCGCCAGAAGGAAGGATGTCTTGTCTTGTATTTAAAGACGGTACTACTGTTGGGGGAGCTTTGGCTATCGGTCAAACTCTCCGGCTAGGTGGTTTCATCATGACCGCCTGTTCGGTCGCCGCGCCGACGATGACTTCTCGGGTCATCGAAAACAGCCTCCACGTCAAATCGGCACTCGCCGAACAGATGGATCCAATGGAGCTCGCCTCCTTAAAAGAGCTCTTGGATCGCATCGCCGCCTTGGGAGTCGCTACGGACTATGATCGGATTGGGCTTAAACCCGATCAAAGGGAGATTAACTCTCCACCGGTCACCCATCATATTGCAGTGGTGGAGGAACAATGCGGTGACCTTTCCTCTATCTTGAGGACCAACTATGTCTGGATTCCCGAGCTCTCCGAGCCGGACGCCCGTTCGCGGGAGGACAACATCCAATCCCTGAACTTAGAGTCAGGCAGCGGGCCAGGATTATCGGGTAACACCCCAGAACCGGAACTTCCAAAATTGGAAACTCCTCGGCCCCTGGATCCCAGATCGGGTAAGGTTCGGATTCAATTCCACCCACCAACCCAAACATAACAATCTTTCCCACATCAGGCAAGAGCCCCAGGAAACAGTACATCACTATTGGGCCAGATTCCTCCTTGCGATGAACAAGGTTAAGGACTGTCGCGAGGAAGACGCAATCCTATTTTTCTGCAATAATTGCATGGACAAGGGAATCCTTAATGCCATAAATCGCCATGAGATAACACGCCTCGCTAACTTGGCGTCCATAGTACGAAAGTACTGTGCGATGGAAAGTGCCTGGAAAACCGAAACAAATTTTTGGGATAATTCGGCCTTGAACACAAACCCAGTCCGAAATAAAAGTGTGCATTATCACAATACACCGGGTCAACTACCAAAAAGCAAAAACCCTCTACAGGGCATGGAACCGTAATGGAGGGATGGCTCAACGGACCCTGCAAAATTCATAGTACAACGGATACAATACCAACGCACAGCCTTAGAGCATGTTGGATACTCCGGTAGGTGGCCAAAAGTGGTGAGGATCTGCTTCTCCCAAATACCACAGAGCACCATCCCGTGGATAACAATACGGTGTTAACAGTCTTTGAGACCTTCGCGTCAAAT
The DNA here is from genome assembly GCF_056163025.1 of Triticum urartu. Classification (NCBI taxonomy): domain Eukaryota; kingdom Viridiplantae; phylum Streptophyta; class Magnoliopsida; order Poales; family Poaceae; genus Triticum; species Triticum urartu. Next base: position 535,147,514 of record NC_141874.1, read on the forward strand.
AATAGGCGCAAGCGAACACTCCGTAGCATGACCGAAATCTGCCACGTAGCAGCAATAAATCCATGGAGTGACACGGCTATTACCTTCAATGCCAGTGACGAACCTAAATTCCGAACAGCCCGAGCACCAGCCGCACTGGTCCTCAGTCAATTGTGGACGACTTTTGACTCACCAAAGTACTCATGGACGGCGGCAGCGGATTAAACCTCATCTATGAGGAAACTCTTCAAAAGATGGAAATAGACTGGAACCGCATTGAGCAAAGTAGCACAACCTTTAGAGGAATCATCCCCAGTCAGGAAGCACGCTGTGCTGGGAAGATCACACTAGATGTGGTATTCGGCACGCCGGATAATTACAGGTCCGAACAAATTACATTCCAAGTGGCCCCGTTCAGCAGAGGTTATCACGCTCTTTTAGGACGGGAGGCGTTCAAATCTTCCAAGCCGTACCCCATTACGGGTACATGAAGCTCAAAATTCCCGGGCCCAACGGAATTATCACTCTAGCCAACGATCCGGACATAGCACTTCGTGCCGAAAACAAAACAGCTGCATTGGGCCTTGAAGCATTATCCGAAGCCCTCTCGGCCGAGGAATTAACCACGCTACGCTCCATAGTGGACAGGGACGATGTGATACTCGACAAGAGATCCAAGTCCACCTCTTTTAAACCAGCGGATGAAATAGTCAAATTCCAAGTCCACCCAACGGACCCTACAAAAACAGCCTCCATCGGGGCACAGTTAAACCCCGCTGTGGACGCCGCACTACGAGAGTTCCTGCGCGAGAACTGGGACATATTCGCCTGGCATCCCTCAGACATGCCAGGAATCCCACGCAGGCTGGCCGAGCATAGCCTCAATATCCTAAAGGGATTCAAGCCGGTCAAGCAAGCTCTTCGGCGTTTCTCTGAACCTAAGAGAGAGGCCATGGGAGAGGAACTAGCCAAGCTATTGGAGGCCGGATTCATCAGAGAAATAAAACACCCGGACTGGCTAGCAAACCTAGTGATGGTACCAAAGAAGGACAAATCCTGGCACCTTTGTGTCGATTTCAAAGACCTCAATAAAGCTTGCCCAAAGGATCCCTTACCCCTCCCACGCATCGATCAAATCATTGATGCTACCTCAGGACATGGGTCATTGTGTTTCCTCGACGCATACTCCGGTTACCACCAAATCAAGATGGCGGAGTCCGACCAAGCCGCAACGGCATTCATCACACCATACGGTCCCTTCTGTTTTAACACAATGCCTTTTGGGATCAAAAATGCCGGCGCAACATATCAGCGCATGATTCAGACATGTCTGGAGAAACAAATCGGCAAAACAGTAGAGGCATACGTAGACGATGTGGTTGTCAAAACCAAACACGTCGACTCTTTGATAGACGACTTGAGGCTCACATTCGACAACCTCCGAACATACGACATCAAGCTCAATCTGGAAAAATGCATTTTCGGTGTACCAGCCGGAAAGCTCCTGGGTTTCATTGTCTCCGGTAGAGGTATTGAAGCTAATCCGGCCAAAATCCGAGCTTTGTCACAGTTGGCTACCCCAACAGACCTCAAACAAATCCAGAAGTTAACTGGATGTGTGGCGGCTCTAAGCCGCTTTATCTCCCGCTTAGGAGAAAAGGCTTTACCCCTTTATCGCCTCCTTCGGCGCAGCGAACACTTTGAATGGACGGACGCGGCCACGGCCGGATTGGAAGAAATAAAGGCCATCTTGGCAACCAACCCAATCCTGGCCGCGCCAAACATCGGCGAACCAATGTTATTGTACATCGCGGCAACTCATCAAGTTGTAAGCGCGGCGCTCGTTGTCGAACGAGAAGTGGACAGACATAAATTCCCTCTTCAGAAGCCGGTATACTATGTATCCACTGTCCTCTCCATGCAAATCACGGTGCCCGCATTACCAAAAGATAGCATATGCGGTATTCATGGCATCGCGGAAGCTGCGACACTACTTTCAAGAGTGTTCAATTACAGTAGCCTCGGAAGTGCCACTGAATGATATTATAAACAACCGCGACGCTACGGGCCGGACTGCCAAATGGGCCATTGAGCTCCTCCCATTCGACATAACATACAAACCTCGATGAGCCATTAAGTTGCAAGTATTGGCTGACTTCGTCGCTGAATGGACGGAGGCCGAACTCCCTAAAGAGTACGGCGCATACTCCAATTGGATCATGCACTTCGACGGTTCTAAAATGCTGGCTGGTCTAGGGGCTCGCGTCGTCCTGACGTCCCCAACCGGAGATACCGTTCAGTATGTATTACAAATATTGTATACAAACTCCAACAATGCAGCCGAATACGAAGCTCTGTTGCATGGTCTTCGGATGGCAGTCTCCATGGGCATTCAACGCCTGGAGGTGCGTGGGGATTCAAACCTCGCAATATCCCAAATAAATGGAGACTTTGACACCAAGGATCCGAAAATGGCGGCCTATCGAAACACCGTCCTAAAAATGTCAGCTCGGTTCGATGGGCTCGAATTTCACCATGTGGCTCGGGAAAACAATCAGGCGGTGGATATCCTCGCCCGCATGGGCATAAAAAGTGATGCGGTCCCCCCCAACATATTTTTGGAAAGGCTGTTCAAGCCATCCGTAGTATGGGAAGGGGACATCGGTAACAACAGTCCGGACCCGGCCAAAATACCCGACACCGAACTCTCTGACACAATCGGAGGCTCCGCCACCGAAATAACACCTTCAGCCCACGAAATAATGGCCATTATTGCCCCGTGGACAGAACCATTCCTGGCCTACCTAACTAGACAGGAACTTCCAGAGGACCAAAATGAGGCACGCTGCATAGTGCGGCAATCCAAGGCCTACAAGGTCCATGAGGGAGAATTGTACAAAAAAAGCACTACCAGAGTCCTTCAAAGGTGCATCGCCGAAGAGGAAGGGCGGAATCTTTTGGCAGAAATTCACGCCGGACTCGGCGGTCATCACGCTGCAGCCCGGGCTCTTGTAAGCAAGGCCTTCCGTATAGAATTCTATTGGCCAACAGCCCGGGCAGATGCACATGACTTGGTCCAACGCTGCGCCGGTTGCCAGCTCTTTGCAAATCAAAGCCGCATGCCACCCACCGCCCTCCGAACAATCCCCATTACATGGCCCTTTGCGGTCTGGGGGATTGACATGGTTGGACCCCTTAAAGGGGGAACCCACAAGAAAAAATACTTATTGGTCATGGTGGATAAATTCACCAAATGGATAGAGGCCAAACCTGTTAAAACAGCTGAATCCGGACCAGTGATAGACTTCATATCCGGGGTTGTACACCGTTATGGCGTCCCCCACAGCATCACCACTGATAATGGCACAAACTTCACGGCCGACGAGGTAAAACTCTGGTGCAGCAAAATGGGCATTAAGCTCGATTATGCCTCAGTCTATCACCCACAAACCAACGGTCAAGTCGAGCGAGCAAACGGTCTTATAATGAGCGGCATTAAACCCAGATTAGTGCATTCCTTAACAGAGTCTAACACGCACTGGGTAGAGGAGCTCAACTTCGTACTCTGGGGGTTGCGGACCACGCCGAATCATAGTACCGGATATACACCCTTCTTTATGGTGTGCGGCGCAGAGGCAGTCTTGCCCTGTGACATAATTCATGACTCACCTCAAGTGCGCATGTACGAAGAAAGAGAAGCCGAGCTCAATCGGCAGGACAGTCTGGACACCTTGGAGGAGGAGCGCGACGTAGCCAAAGCCCGTTCCGCATTTTATCAGCAACAGGCTCGCAGATACCAAAGCAGAGAAGTACGGGCCAAAACTTATAACGTTGGCGAACTAGTTCTACGCCTGCCGGATAAGAAAAAGAACAAGCTTGAGCCCAAATGGGAAGGTCCCTTCATTATTGACCAAGTTCTGACTGGTGGAGCGTACCGACTGCAGGATGCATCGACTAGTTGACTCGAGCCGAACCCATGGAACGCGGCCAGGCTCCGAAGATTCTACGCCTAACACCGGACTCTAAGTTAGTCCCCTCCCTTTGTCCATTTTTCGCATACGCATTATCTGTCTTGTTTTTCTTTCTTTCTTTTATTATTTCTCTAGGCCTTCAAAGGTCACCTTGTGCCTCGCCTGCACATCACAGATGCGCTAGCCGCACTCTTCATACCTGGGGGCTTCTTTCACAGAAGCTTAAATTATTTATCTGGGCCTCATGTCCCACACATGTGTTATACTTCCGCATGTACCTTTTTCACCATTATATGCATCGATATGACTTAAGTTTTGGCTAAGCTGGGTTGCCTAGCTCTTGTATTTATGCCCTACATTCCCACTAATTCGGCTAGGGCATAAGGGGAGCACCTCTGCGATTGTTACTGCCGGGTCAGCCGGATGTGTACCTCAGACTGGGTGAAGTCGAAAGCTAGCGTTCTTAAGGGAATATTCGGTCGGTGAACAAAAGATGATTTTTATTTATTGTCCATATATGCCCCCAGATGTTTTTCCTGCGTTTCCTATCGCAGCCCGGACATGCACTTTAGGGCATGCTTACCCAGGGAAAGGAACCCTTAACGGAACTATTCTCCTTGGAAGATGTTTCTTACTACCCATGTAATATAACATAACTAGTTGGGCACTTGTCTGATAAAGCACTAATGACCCCTACGCCTGGTCTCCACGCATACCCTGGTTCTTATATAACTGAGCGGATATTCGGATACACTCCGGACTATTGGGCCCGGAGGTTGAAGCGAAAAGGTTCACAACGACAAATGATCTACAATCCGGCTAGAAGGCATTATACATGTCACTTTAATTACATAGTCATGCAGACTGACTAAATTCCTCTTCTATACCATCCAACAGGCAGTCTAGCTTACAATCCTGTTGAGAATACTTTGCGGCTATTTCTACCTACCCATAAACTAAGCTAACGGGGATCTCTTTTCCGTCGGGCCCCACAGGTCCGACTTCAGCCATGTGATTTGGGTCTGCCTTGGTATACCGCGTCTTCACCATGGCCCAGGCTTCTCTAGCACCCTGTCGGCAGGCTGATATCTTCCATAATCGGAAGCGCCATCGTGCTCCCTTGAGCTTCTCCGCAAGCTCGGCAACGCCCTCTGGCAGGGAGACGGACGGCCACAAGGCCTGGGCAACACCCTGCATCACCTGCCGAACTTGTTCGTGCAGATGTGACAGCTCGGACAGAAGATCACCCGCAGACCCGGGCATTTCCTCCGCGGGACGACCCGTCAGCATACCTATAGACATAATGCTGTTAGTCAACTTCTTCGCTGAACTCCTTTAAAAAGGATTCGTTCAAGCACTTACTGAAAATGCCGCGCCGAAGCCGCTTATTCTCCTTCTCGGAGTCTGCAAGCTGGCCACGAACGTCTTTTAGTTCCACGCTCAGCTTAATATTGGCATCTTGGAGATTGTTTTTCTCCCGCCTAACTTCAGTCAGCACGCATTTGCCAGCCTCTAGCTATCGCATAACATGCTGGACCTCCAGATTCTCTCTGGATTCATCTGCAACATCTGTTGTTAGATCTGCAGCCACGCCGCACACTATATGGTAACCATCATTCTTTAAAGTAAATGTTACCAGCGGGAGGCTTTTTCTGTTCCTGCAATGCGGCAACAGCGGCCCGCAGTTGGGTCTCGCATTCCTCCAGCTCCTGGGACAGCCTAGTATTCTTCTCTGTAAGAACCTGCACAATAAAGATGATCCTTAAATCAGTTCTGCTAACTGTTTCAAGTCTCAGGGGCTACTGATACATATAAATCACCAGATTCACTCACCCGTACATCCTTTACATACTGATCCGTGGCTCTGGCTAGACCATCTTGAGCGGCACGGAGCGACGCCTCTCCAGAATTGAAGGCATCAAATGCCTCTGGTGAGAAACAAGCGTCACGGAGTACAGCCCGGCGGCGCCTATGATTCATGGCGCTTTCCACTTCTGAGTTAGTAGCGGATAATCTATCCGCATCCTTTGTAGGGGGATTATGCGGCACCTGCCCCATATCAGCTTCCGCCTCTATGTCCGGTCCTGGCGCCCGACTGGTGGAGGCATGATTGGCAACATCGCCGGACATATTCCGGCGAGTGTTTTTTCTATTAAAGAAACATGGGTGTCATTACCTTTTGAGAAAGACGACAACCAAGGAGCGGGGTTTTTATACCTTTGTGCCGGCGTCTCCGTCCTGGCCGCCTTCCTTTTTGGCCTACCCGGCCTCGGCGCCTCTGCTTGGCGAGTTGCTGCGGGTTCGGCAGGGCGTCCCGAATGCCTTCCTTGTAAAAAATGCCATGTGTATATGGTGGGTGAAGTGTTTAAAAGGGGATCCTAGTTTTGGGAGTTAGGATTTTTTTTGGTTTTTCTTACTTGCGATGCAGGGAGCAGTCCGGGATAGTCGGCCGTAATGGCCACCATGGCATCGTCGCAGCTTAACTGATAGAACTACCGGTCTATCAGCTCCACGGAGATAACCGAATCTTCTTCAAGTCCGGAGTCGAGGGCCCGGTCAGGGTCCTCTGGTTGTGGAGAAGGGCTGTTGACCTCCTTTATGGCTTTTCCCAGTTCCTGCCGCAAAGTGGCAAGGTGAATACTTACGACAAAGAATGCGGGAAAGATGGGAGCAGGGAAATATAACTTACCCAGCTTGGAGGATTGTACATGGAGAATCCATCCCATGGCTTGATGCGGGTGAACTCCTCTTCCTCACCCTTGAATAGTTCGGACAGAATTTTCGCTAGAGCGGCAGCATTGTCCGGACCCTTACGCCCGCAGCGGGTGCCGTCATCCGCCCCGTTATAACACCACAAGGGGTGCCCACGATATTGAAGTGGCTGCACTCCCCGCATTATGCAAATCGACATAACTTCGATTATTGTCAATCCTGATTGAGCCAGTGCTTTGATCCGGTTCATCAGATAGAGGACTTCCCTGTTGTCTTCCGCCTGGGGCCTCCGTGGGCGCCAACTTCAGCGCTTCTTCAGAGGAGCATTGTTGAACTCAGGAAGACCCCGTCGAATAGGGTCCGGAAGGGGAACGTCCTCCATATAAAACCATTCTAAAGGCCAGTCTTCGGACGGCTTCTTCGGGGTACCGGACATGTATCTGGTATCGGTGATGCGCCATATTTCGGCTCCGCCCACTTGATAAAGTGATTCCCTCTATGTGTGAGGGATGAGGCAAAATAGCCTTTTCCACAGCTCAAAGTGAGCCTCGCAGCCCAGGAACAACTCGCAGAGAGCAACATAGCCGGCGATATGTAGAATGGAGGCAGGGTGAGATTGTGTAATTGGAGGCCGTAGAACTCCAGGAGCCCGCGGAGAAACGGATGAATTGGAAATCCGAGTCCCCTTAGTGCTCAAAAACATGACGCCTGGCATGGTGCAATGGTATGACCTCACCATGCCCTGGTAAAAATTTGAGAAGGTTTGGCTTATGTCGTCATGCACGCCCTTCATAAATCAAACCATCACCGAGGAAGTTCCATGCTTTCGAGAGGGAAATCCCCAAGATTGAAGGGGAATACAAATTTCCGTCCTAGTTTGTCATTCAATTTTTTCCAACAATCAACATACCGCCTCAAATGCAACGTGTTCAAATTTGACATTTTCCCGGGCTCATTTACCATATTTAGGGGATTATGTGCATTTTCTAGGCATTAATGGACATAATTCAAATTCGAACTATTGGTGCACAAGAACGGTCTGGAAAACCATGCTCGTGTTATTTAGTACATTCTCATGCCTTTTACAAGGAATGGGAAGATATTTCAAGGAAATGTGTGGCAATAGTCAACCATAAACGCATCGTTTACTCGGTTAACAACTATACAAAAAATGAAACACATGGTTGGGAAACATGACACTTGGCGTGGTGCCATGGTATGGCCTCACCATGCCCTGGTAAAAAATGGAGAATGTTTTCCTTATGTCGTGATAAGCGCCTTTCATAAATCAAACCATCACCAACGAAGTTTCATGGTTTCGAGGGGGAAATCACCAAGATTGAAGGGGGTCCAAATTTCCTTTGTCCTTTGTCCACGAGTTTTTTTCTATGATGAACATACAACCTGCAAATCACCGTGTCCAAATTTGACACTTTCCGGGTTCATTTGCCATATTTAGGGGATTATGTGCATTTCCTAGGCATTAATGCGCATATTCAAGTTCAAACAATCGATGGATGAAAGGGTCCACAAGAACGGCCTAGAAAACCATGCTCATACCATTTTGTAAATTCTCATGCCTATTACAAGGAATAGACAGATATTTCGATGAAATGTGTGGCAATAGTCAACCACAAATATTTGTTTGTTGGGTTTTCAACTATAGAAAAAAATGAAATAAATGCTTGAAAAACATGACGCCTGGCATGGTGCCATGGTATGATCTCACCATGCCCTGGTAAAAATTTGAGAAGGTTTGGCTTATGTCGTCATGCACGCCCTTCATAAATCAAACCATCACTTTTGGGGATATAACTATTGGGTATGACCCGCCCAGGAGGGGCCGGGTTATACCAACGACGGTTCATCAAGACAAAGCCCCCGAAGATGTGGAGATGGCAGTTCATGAAGCAGACTTGCTAAGGGCCTGAAGCCCAAAGGCGGCTTAAGGCCCATAGGTGTAAACCGCCACAGATGTATGACTTGGACTGTAAGGCAAGTATAATTAGTCACCGAGCCGGACACATTGATGATGAGCCAACCGGGACTCTATGAGTCGTTGGGCGTCAACCTATGTATATAAAGGGATGACCCGGCGATGGCTTGGGACAAGAAACAAGAGAGACCGAAATTTAGGTCAAGCGTATCCGCTCCCTGGTAATCGAAACCCAAGTAATACCACCTCAACTAGAGTAGGCTTTTACCTTCATAGCAAGGGGCCGAACCAGTATAAACTCATGTGTCCTTTGTCCCGTTTAATCCCTTCAAGCTAACCTAATTGCGATGGCTCCACGACTAAGTCCTTTCGCTAGGACATCTGATGTGACAATTCCACGATAGTTGGCGCCCACCGTGGGGCCAGCACACGGTGGTTTCGAGTTCTTGAAGGGCAGCTTCGGAGGGATCAAGGGATACGCTGTGGGTCGGATGACTAAGAGTCGTCGCGGCAAGCTCTACATCGATGATGCGGGCTAGGGCCCTGAGGCCGGCTCAATCGAGTATGGGTACCGGGTCCCCTTCGGCGGAATACATGTCTTCATTGGCAAGGTCAGCGAACTGGGCCCTGAGCCGGACATCTGCACCGATATCATCGAGACGGCTCAGCGTGCACGGCTCGCCTGGGTTCAACCCGCCATGAAGCATGCCTTTGTTGGTTTTATCCATGGGGCAGAAAATGAAGATGGATCTATATCTGGCGGTGAGACGGCCATCTATTCTGATGGTGGATTGTCCACAGGCGAGACCAATTCATTGTATCAACTTCAAGACGGACGGCTTGGGGGCTGTTCCGATGGTGACAGTATTTCGGACCCCTGCGAGCCACCGAAGAGAGTTGCAGTTTTCATGGCTGGTACACAACCGGTGCTCGGTTCATCAACCGCCGCGGCCATAACCTCTAGCTCCATGGCCGCATCGGCGGCTGGTGCTAGTGACCTTGTGCGCCCGCCGGCTCAAGTTCTCACAAGTTGTTGGAGGCATTAGCAACTTTGATGGGGGTGGAGGTAACACTGGACAACCAAGATCAGCATAAGGTGGTGCTAAGTTGCAGGATGAGATAGATCAAGCCAAGGAGGACTTGGCGGCTGAGAACACCAGGATGGCTGTAGAACATGCCGTTTTGGACGCACTGGCGCAGCGAATCCAAGCCGACTCCTTCCGGCTCACGTTGGATCAGAATGCTTCAAATGAGGTCATGAGAATGAGACACCGGAGTCATCTACCCCCGGTTTATGAGCCAAGAAACCTCTTTAACACGCCTGGAGCAGGGACTAGTGACCCGCCGGTGGTAAACCGGACGGCTGAAGCGCCTGGGGGTGGAGCGCCGGTTCAGCCTCGAGTGATGGGCTCTCCACGTGTGAACAATTCCCCGCCTCAACACGTTCTGACGCCGCCGGGTCATTATTCCAACCCGTTGGACAATATGGTTGCTGCAGCAACATGATTAGCGGCTCTGCCAGTTGAAGGCGAGTCTTCGACGGCGGTTGAAACACGGAGGGCTAGAGAACTTCTTCAGACAGCATTGCAGCAGCAAGCGGCTTATTCTTATAGTCGTGAGCGGATTCACTCAACCCCTCGTTCAAGCGAGAGTTACAGCAGGCATGTTAACTCACCAGCGGTTTCAAGTGTTGAACAACGCCGTAACCAGCCACATGGACATGACCCGGCACGCGATGATGCCGATGCCCAGGCTCTGGTGGATCAGGGCAGGGCGCGTCGGGAGGCCGAGCTAGCAGCTCAGCAAGTGGCTCACCGACAGTCTCCGGTTTACCCAACAACTTCAGTGGAAACAGGCGTGGCCTCTAGGACCTTGGGTGTGCCCTATTTAGTGTCAGCTCTGCATAACGAGTGCTTGCCCAAGGACTTCAATGGTCCTCGCAAGGTGCCTACTTACACAACAGATCAACCTCCTGAAGCTTGGGTTAAAAGTTATGAGATGGCCATGGAGATGCTGGATGTTAGTGAGGCTACGTGTGCTAAGTATTTCACCATGATGTTAGAAGGGTCGGCTCGTACTTGGTTGAAGGGACTACCCGCCAATTCTATCAGGTCATGGGTGGAGCTGAAGGCCCGGTTTATTCAAAACTTTAAGGATACGTGCAAGCAGCCTATGTCGATCGTGGATTTGGTGTCTTGTGTCCAAGGTGAAGGCGAGTCAACAACCAACTGGGTGCGTCGGGTCTCAACTATCATACACTCATCAGATAATATCAACGTCGGCTCAGCAGTTTTAATGTTGGGGAAAAATTGTCGTTTCCTCCCTCTTAAACAGAAGCTTGGGCGACTTAAGCGCCATTGCGGTGACATGGGGGAGCTCATGGCAGCCCTTGTCAAGTATGCCGACTCTAATAGTACCAAGGACCCCGAGTCTGATGACGAAAAGACGGGCAAGGGAAAGAAGAGTAGCAGCATGAAGGGACAACAGTATAACCCGGCCAGTCAGGGTGGAAACGGTAAGCGCAGAGCTGAGAGAAATTTAGACTTCGTGGTCAACACTGGTGCACGGAATAATTACCAGCATCACAAGGGGAGGCCGGCTCAGTCTGGAGGGGGAGAACTCGACCTCGAGGCAGTAATGAATCAGTCGTGTCCAAGGCACGGAACACAGGAGAGGCCATCTAAACATTTGTGGAAGGATTGTTTTATCATGAAGGAGTTCAAGAAATCCCATCTTTTCCAGAATAACCATGGCCCGAATGGCAGCTCGGGATCCGGTTCTCATGGTCCGGGTCATGGAGGTGGCAGTTCAAATTCCGGTTTTCAAGGCCAAGGCAATCAGGGTGGTTACAACCAACAGAATAATCAGGGGAATCAGCAGCAATCTGGTTATCAGAGTAACCCAAAGCAATTGAATAGTGGGCAGTACCACGTTTTCACCATGATTTTATGTAAGCGGAATCAGAAGCTCCATAAAAGGGCAGTGAATGCCATGGAGCCGGCGGTGCCCCATTACTTGCGATGGTCTGAACACCCTATTCTCTGGAGTTGTCGGTGTTCTAGGAACAGGGGTCCCCAGACTTGCCTGCCTGCGGCCTGCGGCGTGGCTCAAGTGGGGGCCCAGCGCGGCCCATCTTCATCAGCTCAAGCTCAAGACCCTCGCGAGGGGCCAAGCCTCGCGGGGCGGATGACAAGAAGCTTCCTCAGAGGCGGCCTCATCCGGCAGGCTCGCGAGGAGGCGGAGAGATCAAGGCAAGGATACCTCGCGAGGAGCCCGTGACGCAAGCCATGACGATCGAGACTAGGCGGGCGCCAGGCCGGCGCCGGCCTGCGCAGTGTCCTTGTTTCCCCTTTGATGCAAAGGGGGCAAGCGCAGGCCAAGGCATCGGGCAAAGGTTGCCATTCCGGTGCAACGAGACCAAGACCAGCAGAGCGGCAGGATGGAGGTCACCGTGGAGCCCAAGACGGCGTCATCACCAGTGCTTTTGGCAGCCGAAGACCACCTTTGGTCAGGATAACTTGTACTATATGTTCCCCTTCAAAATGGCCAATTGTTGGCGCCCTCCCCGCTCATTATTTGGGGAGAGGCCCAGGACCTCTATAAGTAGAACTAGCCACACAGAGCAGGGAGAGGGAGAAATTTGGTAGAGCCCTAGCAGAGAGACAAAGAGAGGCCACTGAACTCACCCTAGCAGTTCATCGCACCAGCTCAAGAACACCTCTCGCGAGGCTGTTCTTCCCTTGTGCTGTTCATCATCAGCCCCCTGAGGCAATCCACCACACCACACACTTGAGTAGGGTATTACACCACAACGGTGGCCCGAACCAGTATAAACCTTGTGTCACTTGTGTTGTTCGTTGTTTCCAGTTTAGATCACGTGAGGAGATTGGACGTAGATCGGTAGGGGAGAGATCTCCACGTGCACCCCAGTGTTCAAACCTCAAAGGTCTGTCGGAACCCGAAATCCGACATTTGGCACGCCAGGTAGGGGTGCGCCAGAATCTTTCTTCCGTTGTTCGCGTGTGATCTTCTGTCGTGTCCATGGCTGACGCTCGTCGGGCTTGCGCTGAGCGCCGGGCTGCTCTCGCCACCCGCATCGCCCAGACGGCGCCCGTCGGTGGACGCCCTCGTAGTTCCCCGTCGCCTGCCGCCAACGCCGCCACCGGCCCGGCGGGAAACGAGAAGCAGGCCTCCTCCCAGCATCCTTCGGTGCGGCGGGAGGACCGCACCGCCACACCGTCGCTGACTCCAGCCGCTTCGTCGTCCCATGCCCGTCGCGCCCCCACGGACGCGCACGTCACGCTGCTCCTGGCAAGAGAGCTCTTGCACTACCGCTCCATCGATGACCTCTACGAAGACTGGCTCGCCCGCATCACCGAGCTCGTCACCGCCGTAGGGGGCTCCCCCTTGCCGTCCCTCTCGCTTCCTCACCCTCCATTCCACGTAGGAGGCGAGGATCAGGAGGTGCCTCCACCACCTCCTCCCCAAGGAGGCGCCCTGGCTCCAAGGCGCGCAGCCCCAGGGCGAGACCCTCCGTGTCTGGCGCCTGCACAGCAAGAAAGGAGCTGCCAAGAGAACCCTCGTCCCCAAGAATGTGCTCGCGCGCTCCCAGCGCCGGTGCGCCAAGATCACGTCCCTGCACCTCCATGCCAAGACCCCGCTCTGCTCCAAGCGGCGGCGCGCGGTAATCCCCATGAGCAAGCCCAGTACCAGCAAAAGGTATCGGTGGCCACAGCAGGCTGCCGTGCCCTCACCCCCGAGCTACGCGGCGTCGCATGGCCAGGCAAGTTCAAGCCTGGCCTGCCCCCTTGCTACAATGGCACGGCGGACCCTGCGGAGTTCCTGCAACTCTACGAGCTATGCATCGAAGCCGCCAACGGAGACGAAAGGGTCATGGCGAACTAGTTTCCAATGGCGCTCAAGGACGGGGCCCGCACCTGGCTCCTGAACCTGGCTCCTGGCACAATCTCCTCCTGGGATGAGATGCGCACTCGCTTCATCGCCAACTTCCAGGGCACTCGCGACCGGCCCCCGGCCGTGAGTGATCTGCACCGCATCAAGCAGCAGCAAGGGGAAACCCTGCAGAAGTACATCCAGCGCTTCAACAACGCTCGCCTCAAGATCCCCAAGGTGACTGAATAAGCCATCATCTCGGCCTTCTCCGATGGCGTACACGACATCAAGATGAAGGAGGAGCTAGCAATCCATGAAGACCTATGCACATCCCTGGAGCTGTTCAACTTGGCGACCAAGTGCGCCAGGGCTGAGGAAGGGCGCCTTTCCCTCCTCGAACTCCCGGCTGCCGACCTAGAAGAGAAGAAGCCCAAGGCCAAGGACGTGAAGCGCAAGGGGGCTGCCGTGCTTGCAGCGGAGCCAAACACCAAGCGAGGCAGGGATCAGCCTGAGTCATCCAAGGGTAGCCGGTACTGCGTGTACCACGACCTCCACACCCACAACACCAACGAATGTCAAGAGCTCAGGGCCGTGAGAGATGGACGTGTCAGCCGACGCCCCGAGCGCAACGACAGGGGCTATAGCCGAGGAGGAGGAGGAAGAGGTGGCGGGCGATGGGAAGACCGAGGCCCTCGCCAAGGGTGGCGTGACCGACCTCGCGAGGATCACTGGCAGGACCAGCCTCGCGAGGGAGGCTGGAGAGATCAGCCTCGTGAGGATCGCCCGCACGGCAACGCAGGCCTTCCTCCTCTGCCGCCACCGCCGAGGAGGAACGAAGACCAACATCAGGACGAGGGGGCTGGGGGCTTCCAGGAGCCGCGCGCAATCGCTTGCATCTTGGGTGGTGCGCAGGCCCCAGCCTCACAGTGCATCTTCAAGCAGTTTGCTCGCGAGGTGAATGCAGTCCTCCCCAAGCTTGAGGCCACGCGCCCTCTTTGGTGGTCTGTGTGCGCTATCACGTTCAGCTCAGCGGATCAGCTCAAGTGTGCGGCAACGGCCGGAGTCCTCTCGATGCTTTGCTCCCCAGTCATCAGCAACGTGCAGGTCACCAGGACCCTCATTGACGGCGGAGCAGGACTCAATGTCCTGTCCGTCGAGATGTTCGACAATCTCCAAGTGCCGTACGATCAGCTTCAGCCAACCAAGCCCTTCTCAGGAGTCACGGATGGCTCCACTGTTCCGATAGGGCAGGTTCGCCTTCCAGTCACCTTCGGGCAGCGCAATAACTACCGCACCGAGCTCATCGACTTCGACGTCGCCCACATCCGTCTGCCATACAACGCCATCCTTGGGTACCCAGCCCTGGCCAAGTTCATGGCAGTGACTCACCATGGATACAATGTCCTCAAGATGCCAGGAAGCGGTGGAGTCATCACCGTACCCTGTGAAGAAAGGGACGCAGTGTGTTCACTTGAGCGCGCGTTCCAAGCCGCAGCAATCGAAGACCCAGACCACAGAAGCGAAAGACTTCCCGAGGCGACCCCCAAGAAGAAGAAGGCTTCGCCTGGCCCAAGCCATAAGGAGGCAAGCGCCTCCGGAGGTGTTGGGTCAGGATCTGCGCCCAATCAGGGAGCTCCACCCTCTCTCGCATAGGAAGGCGCGCCCGACGCCCTCCTCAGGCAGGGCTCGGGGGCTCTTTCTTGGAGAGCCACCGACTTTGCCAAGGTCGCGAGGGAGGCGCTCGGGCACCACTTGGATGGGTGCTTCCAGGCATGTTTCCCTCAGGAAGGTACAAGGCAAGGAAGACCAAACCCTCAGGAGTTCATCGCAAGCAACACTCAGGAGCTACAGGAGTTGAGAGTCATGCGCGGCAGCCGCCGCTTGCCTGCCATGGCCCCACATCCAGGCGAGGATGGTGGGCTGCGTGTCTGCATCGATGTGCCAGGGCTCAACCAAGCCGCGTCTCAGGAGCGCCTCTGACCTTCGCGCGTGGGGCGTTGCGAGGGTCCACCTCACAGCTACGTTCGCATGCCTTTCGGCCTACCGAACGCGGTCGCCTCTCATCAGCGCTTGCTGAGGAGCATACTGGAGGCTCAGGAGGTCAGGCATCGTGCGGTCCTGGCAGAGATGGAGATGGCTCTCAGAGACCCACCTGTGCGCCCGGAGCCTCCCGAGGTTCCTGGGTCTGGGGGCTCGTGAGGGTCGATGTCTTCATCGCGCATCGCCCGCTTCTTCAACATCACTCCATCTTCAACGGCACCAGGTGACATCTTTCTAAGTTCCGCTTTTAGCTGGGAGCGCCCACAGGGCCGCATTATTCCCAGGTCGCGTGGGTCAGTCCCCGCGGCATGTATCCGTTTTGCTTATGCTCTTTACTTACCTTGTTGGTGGCGGCCCTCGGGCTGCATCATCCCCGAGCTACTCGGGCCTGGCCCTGCGGCGTTTGCTTTTCCCGCGTCTACTTAAAATGAATTTGCTCTTTCGTGCTCAATTATCACCTGCTGCTTATCGCGGACTTCTCTGCTTTCATGCAAAGCGCTTGCACGTTAAAAGGGGGGTACCTGAGCATTGCGACTCATGGACTCCTACTGGCTCTCCAGCCCTCACCCCCTGGCCTTGACCCACGGCATCGCGACCTGTCATACCAGCGGCGGCTGAGCTCGCTCAAGGGCCGGGACCTGAGGACGTAGAGCATTTGCATTCTAACCACCCTGCAGGAACACACCATTGATAAAGGCCCAGAGCCAGGCGCAACCCGCCTCGAGGTAGGGCCTCGTGAGTCCCGCGCTAGCTCACGAGTGCCCAGATACACCTCTCCTAGCCCTACCATGCCGGCCACGTGTCAGGGCGGGGCTGTACATGCCCCAGGGGCTCCTCCCGGAGGGGAGCCCCCTCCCACGTACCAGTGGAAGCACCATGCTCCGCGCTGGCTGACGATGCTGCCAAGGAGTGACTATGCCCGTACACATACGGAAGCGCTATGCTCCACGCTGGTGATAAACAACTGAGGGCGGCCTCCGGCCGTACCAACCTTAGGGAGCCCAGAGCTTAGTGTCCGGCACAATCGCAACGCCTCCCCTCGGGAGCGCCGCGCGAGGGGGCTGGACACGGGGGCTACACCCGGGCCTCGCCCGAGCACACGCCACCCAGCCAGGTCCCTCGGACCTGGTCGTCACGCGCCCCTCCCCGAGCGGAGCCAAGGTATGGAAACCCATTTGAACGTCAAGGGGGGCTCCTGAGCATCGCGACTCAGGAGCCTAACTTGCCCCGTAGCCCCTCACTCCTTAGTCCCGTCCTGGTTTCCAGTCGAGGCTAACGCTGGGTGAGGTACGCGCGGGGCCGGGCCCTGCCGACGCAGAACGATCAATCCACTCCTCGTTCCCCCCTTTCCTACTCGTTGCTTGTGCGTCAAGGGGGACTCCTGAGCATCGTGACTCGGGAGCCTAACTTGCCACGTGGCCCCTCACTCCTTAGTCCCGTCCTGGTTTCCGGTCGGGGCTAATGCTGGGTGCGGTATGCGCGGGGCCGGGCCCTGCCGACGTAGAGCGCGAGCAAGTAGGGGAGAAAAATGCAAATTCCAGGAAATTCAAAGCAAATATTACAAGCTGTAGATTGTTTTACGACGCCAAACACAAGTTTAAACGCCTCCGCGAGGCATGGTGCATGCTGCAGGAATAAAAACAGGGCAGAAGCCGCGAAGGGATCACTCTCCAGCGGCGCCGCCTCCTGGGGCCGCAGAGCTGGCGGCACCGCACCCGGGCAAGATGCTGAAGGCGCGGAACCTCCCCAGCAATGCTTCGGCTCGGCCTTTCACGGCCTCAGTGGCAGCGGCGGCAAGGTTGCCGCTCACGGGCTCCAGCAGGCTGTCGACGTTGGGGTCGCACAGGTAGACGTGGCTGAGGACACGCGTCAGCGCCGCCGAAGACAGGGCGCGCGCCTCGGCCTCGGTCGTGTGGCCAAGGCCGTCTACGACATCTTCAAGCGCGCGGACCAGGAAGGGAAGCATCTTGGCGGGGCCGTCCTTCGCGCCGGCCAGCGGCTCCTCCAAGCCGCTCTCGTAAAGCATCTTCAGCGCGGCACGAGCCCTCTTCTCCACCTTCGCCTTGGCGTCTAGCTCGGCCCTCTCCGCCTGTAGAGACCGCTCCAGCGTCTCCAGTTCGCCGTGGCGGTCATCGAGCTTGGTGTCCCGGTCCTGACGGCAGCCTCCCGAGCCTTCATCTCCTTCTCTTTCTCCTGGCGGCCGTGGACCTCCTTGGCGAGCTCGTCGCGCAGGCCTTGCAGCTCGACCTCCAGCTCCTTGCAGCGAGCCTTGGCAGCCGCAGCGTCGCCCAGGGCAGCGTCGCGGGCGGCCTTGGCTTGGTTGGCATCCTGCTTCTCCCCATCGGAGGCCGCAACGGCCTAGCTCAGCGCTGCTCGGACGGAGGCGGCAGAACGGGCCTAGCCAGAAGCTAGCTCCAGGCGCCCGGCTGCTAGGCGAGGGTCCGCGCTCAGAAGATCCCCTCGCAGCTGGCTCAGTTCACTGGCGACCTGGTCCAGGACAGCGGCAGAGGAAGCAGAAGAAGCGGGAACCGGCGGAGCGGGCGAAGAAGACGGCGGCGTGATCACGGGTTGGAAGGAAGGAACCCCCTGGGCCTTGGTCGCCCCGGCTGCAGCATCGAGCGCAGTCGACTCCAGGGTCAGCGGGGCCACGGGGGCTGACTCCTCGCCAAGGCGTCCTAGTCGGCCTCGCGAGGACGATCGGATCAGGGAGGTGCGAGCCGCGCCGTCTTCCTCCCCAGCGGACGAAGGCACCGCCCCGGCAGATGGACTCGCCCCAAGCAGGGCCACAGAAGCCCCTCTCAACCTCTTTGCCGCAGGTGCCGGCCTGACAAGAGAATATGAACGTCAAGCCTCGGCGGCAGAAACCAAGCAAAGCGGGAGTCAAGCACTTACTGGTCGTTGCTCACGGACCCAAGCATCCTCCGGCCGAACTTGAAGCCCGAGAGCCTGCAGCTTGGGTCAGCCTCGGGAGGCCCGGAAGAAGAAGCCACGTCGGGAGGGTTGGGGCTGGCTTCAGACCGCCCAGGGATCGGAGCGGACCCTGGGGGAACCAGCCCCGACCTGCCCTTCCTTGTGACCAAGGGAGAGTCCTCCCCTCCTCGCCCGACGCCGGAATCGTCGTCATCCAGCATGGAGCGGAGGGCCCGAGACCTGAGCCGAGGGAAGGACTCCCCCGACTCCTCGCCAGTCGCCTCGAAGACAGACTCTTCCTCCTCTGCCTCTTCTTCTTCCTCACTCCCGCTGGAGCTGCCGGAGGACACGTCCACCATCGTCAGTGCCGCAAGATCCTCGGGAGCTACCGCAGGCACCAGGCCCTCACCATTGAAGGTGGGCATGGCGTTCACCACCTGCTCCCAGTCGTCGCGAAGGAACAGGGGGGCGGGGCGCCCACCGGCTTCACCACGTTTCCCCCAACCAAGGAATGGAGGGCCGCGGCCAGATTCTCATCAGTCAGGGCCTTAGAGCTTAGGCGCAAGGCGGCGTCCGCTTCCCAAAGCCTCCACAACGAGAGCAAGTGCTCCTGGAGTGGAGCCATCCAGTGCTCCAGGAACTCCCTCAGGAGCGAGGCCCCGGTCAGCTTCGCCGCCCCCCAAGTTGCTTGGCCTCGGGTCCACGTTCATCCTCTTCAGCAGCGCCTTCGCACGGGGGTCGACGAGCTCCGCGCGGGACCACGCGTCGACGGCCTTGGGCTGCCCCGTAGGCAGCACCCGACGAGGGTGGAGGCACCCGACATCCACCATGACCCACTTACTCCAGAAGCCTTCGATCCTCTTCCCAGGCTTCGAGATAGCATTGGAATTGGAGTACGCGATGAAGCTCGCACATGCAGAGACATGGACACCAGAAACCCGGAGGGAAAAATAGTGACGCAACAAGGCCACCGAGGGCTTTACCCCGACGTGAGCCTCACAGTAGTAAGCAAAAATCGCCAGGAGAAGAACGGAGTTGGGGTGGAGGTGCAGAGCCTGCAAGTTGTACTGGCAGAGAACAGCAAAGAAGAACTCAGAGAAAGGAGGCACCAGACTGGCGACAATGGCGCTCACAACGAGCGGATAGAAGGTGCTCCCCTTGGCTTCAGGCTGGTCAGAGCCGGCCTTGAGCACAGTCGCCCCCTTGCTGCCCTGCGCCACCGTCATCAGGCGCGTAAGGGCGAGGTTCTTCTCCGACAGGTTCGGGGAATCCAGGGCCGGCGAGTACCAGGACTCAGTTGGGGACTTGCGAGGCGCCATGGCGTGCCGGATGAGAAGGATTGAGACAGATCTGGAGGATTTCGGAAGCAAGAAGGAGGAGAGCGAGAAAGGGGATCTGGAGCGAGGCGAACGAGAACAAGGCAAGTAAGTCAGGCCCGGGCACCTCTTTTGTCAGATGGGTAGTTGCCGAGGCGTCGTGGGGAGCGCAGACGCCCATGTCCAATCAATCGCCACGCGGCGCCCAAGGCCGCAGGCTGTTAGGGCCCGCGGCACTTCATGCTTGCCCCTTCGCTTTCCTGCTAGGCCAAGCCCGGGAGCGCCTTGGGCCCGAGGGCTACTGTCGGCATTCTGGGAACGGGGGTCCCCAGACTTGCCTACTTGCGGCCTGCGGCGTGGCTCAAGTGGGGGCCCAGCGCGGCCCATCTTCATCAGCTCAAGCTCAAGACCCTCGCGAGGGGCCAAGCCTCGTGGGGCGGATGACAGGAAGCTTCCTCAAAGGTGGCCTCATCCGGCAGGCTCGCGAGGAGGTGGAGAGATCAAGGCGGGGATACCTCGCGAGGAGCCCGTGATGCAAGCCATGACGATCGAGACCAGGCGGGCGCCAGGCAGGCGCCGGCCTGCGCAGTGTCCTTGTTTCCCCTTTGGTGCAAAGGGGGCAAGCGCATGCCAAGGCATCGGGCAAAGGTTGCCATTCTGGTGCAACGAGACCAAGACCAGCAGAGCGGCAGGACGGAGGTCACCGTGGAGCCCAAGACGGCGTCATCACTAGTGCTTTTGGCAGCCGAAAACCACCTTTGGTCAGGATAACTTGTACTATATGTTCCCCTTCAAAATGGCCAATTGTTGGCGCCCTCCCCGCTCATTATTTGGGGAGAGGCCCAGGGCCTCTATAAGTAGAACTAGCCACACAGAGCGGGGAGAGGGAGAAATCTGGTAGAGCCCTAGCAGAGAGAGAAAGAGAGGTGACTGAACTCACCCTAGCAGTTCATCGCACCAGCTCAAGAACACCTCTCGTGAGGCTGTTCTTCCCTTGTACTGTTCATCATCAGCCCCCTAAGGCAATCCACCACACCACACACTGGAGTAGGGTATTACACCACAACGGTGGCCTGAACCAGTATAAACCTTGTGTCCCTTGTGTTGTTTGTTGTTTCCAGTTTAGATCACGCGAGGAGATTGGACGTAGATCGGTAGGGGAGAGATCTCCGCGCGCACCCCAGTGTTCAAACCTCAAGGGTCTGCCGGAACCCGAAATCCGACAGGAGCCGTGAGGATCACCCGCCCCGAGTTGATAATCCGGGTCATTTGGCGCTGGTGGTGGCGTCGCATGTTGGAGGATACAAGTTCACTAAAGTGCTCATGGATGGAGGCAGTAGCATTAATATCCTTTACTATGAAACTTTTCGTCGCATGGGATTGACAGACAAAAAACTTAAGCCGTCGAACACTGTTTTTCACGGTGTGGTTCCTGGTAAGTCGGCATATCCAGTGGGTAAAATATCTTTGGAGGTTGCCTTTGGAGATGAGTATGATTCCAGATCTGAGACGTTGATTTTTGAAGTGGTTAAGATCAAAAGCCCTTATCATGCTCTATTTGGGCGGCCTGCTTATGCTAAGTTCATGACAAGGCCTTGTTATATTTATTTATAACTGAAGATGCCGGGTCACAAGGGCACCATCACAGTGCATGGGAGTCACAAGATAGCCTTGGAGTGTGAAGAGGGCGACGCGGCTTATGCTGAGTCTGTCTGCGCCACGGAGGAGCTAAAATTTTATAAAGATAATGTTGACCCGGCAGATATAACGTCCTTGAAGAAGCCAACATAGAGCATGATCCTTTATTGAAGTTTAAGTTGGCAGACGACACTAAGCTAGTTGACTTTGTTCCTGGCGACTCATCTAAGCAGTTCGGCATCAGTGCTAATCTGGATTCGAAATAGGAAAGCGCGCTCATCGAGTTCATCCATGAGAATCGAGACATCTTTGCATGGAAACCTTTAGATATGCTAGTTGTCCCGAGGGAGCTCGCTGAGCACACTCTTAATATTGATCCAAAGTTTAAACCGATCAAGCAATTCCTTCGCCATTTCAATGAAGAGAGGAGTAAGGCTATTGGTGAGGAGGTAGCCCGACTCTTGGCGGTTGGGTTCATTGTCGAAGTTTTTCATCTTGAGTGGTTGGCTAAAGCCGGTGCCGGTGCTTAAGAAAAACGGCACATGGCGCATGTGTGTGGATTATACGGACTTAAACAAGGCTTGTCCGGCAGATCCCTTTGCTCTCTCCCGTATTGATCAGATTATTGATGCTACGGCGGGTTGTGAGCATCTGAGTTTTTTGAATGCTTATTCTGGTTATCATCATATCAAGATGGTAGTTAAGGACCAGTAGAAGACATCCTTTATTACTCCCTTTGGAGCCTTTTGTTACGTATCGATGCCTTTTGGGCTCAAGAGTGCCCAGGCGACTTACCAGCGGTGTGTTCAAAATTGCCTCCATGATCAAATTGGGCGCAATGTTCACGCTTATGTGGATGATATTGTGGTGAAGTCCAGGAAGAAGGAAACCCTGGTAGATGATTTAAAGGAGACCTTTGACAATCTTGGGGTCTACAAGATGATGCTTAACCCGGCCAAATGTGTTTTTGGTGTGCCAACAGGCAAGCTTTTGGGTTTTTTGGTTTCGGAACGAGGTATTGAAGCTAACCAAGAGAAAATAAAGGCTATCACATCCCTGGCTAAGCCGGTGTGTGTTAATGATGTTCAACGTTTGGAGGGTCGTATTGCAGCTTTAAGCCGGTTCATAAGCTGGTTAGGTGAGAAGGCCATCCCTCTTTATCAGATGATGAAGAAGACAGATCATTTTGTTTGGAGTGATGTTGCTGATCAGGCATCTGAGGCCTTGAAGAAACAGTTGGCTGAGCCGCCGGTTCTTGCTGCTCCCATTGATAAGGAGCCTTTATTGTTATATGTGGCTGCCAATAGCCGAGCCGTCAGTGTAGCCATTATGGTGGAAAGGAAGGAATCAGGCAAGGAGTATCCGGTTCAGCGGCTGGTTCACTACATCAGTGAGGTGCTTATTGAGTCCAAACAGAGGTATCCACATTGGGAGAAGCTTGTATATGAGGTGTTCATGGCTAGCCGGAAGCTCAAGCAGTATTTTCTGGGTCATCCCATCACTGTGGTTAGTTCTGCTCCCTTAGGGGATATTGTTCAAAACAGAGAAGCCACAGGTCGAGTAGCCAAGTGGGCCACTGAACTTGGACCCCATGGTTTGAAGTATATGCCTCGCACAGCCATCAAGTCTCAAGCACTTGTAGATTTTATCAATGATTGGACAGAGTTGCAGATGCCTGAGGAGAAGCCGGATAGCACATATTGGACTATTCACTTTGATGGATCTAGGCAGTTGGAGGGCTCGGGGGCTGGAATTGTCTTGACTTCCCCACGAGGTGATAAATTTTCTTACGTTCTCCGGTTGATGTTCCCTTGTACTAACAATGCAGTGGAGTATGAGACCTTGCTTCACGGTCTTCGGATGGCCAAAGAGATGAACTTAAGCCGGGTGAGGTGTTTTGGTGACTCAGATCTGGTGGCTTAGTAAGTTTTTGGTACTTGGGATTCTAAGGATCCACTCATGGCGGCTTATCGCCGAGAGGTTGATGCTATCACTGGCCATTTCAAAGGTTATCAAGTGAAACATGTTGATCGCATAAAAAATGGGGCGGCTGATGCTTTGAGCCGGTTAGGGTCCCAGCGTAAGTCGGTGCCACCTAACACTTTCCTGGATATTCTGCATAAACCTTCAGCCAAATTACCTACAGAGGAGGATTTAGCTATTCCTGACCTGGAAGCACAACTAGTGGCGGCTCTTCATGTTATTCCCGATTGGACAGTTCCATACTTGGCCTATATGACACGGGGCGAGTTACCTGAGGATGAAACTTTGGCCAGGCAGATAACCCAGTGGTCTAAGTCAATGACTATTGTCAATGGAGAGTTGCATCATCGCAGTGTTACAAGGGCGTTTCAACATTGTGTTTCTCCTGAAGAAGGCTGTGACATTCTGCGAGAGATTCAAGGAGATTGTGGTCATCATGCCGGTTCCAAGTCTCTTGTAGCCAAGGCTTTCCGGCATGGGTTTTATTGGCTGACGGCTCATGCTGATGCTGAGGATTTAGTCAGTAAATGTGATGGTTGTCAGAAATTTGCGCGACGAGCTCATGTGCTGGCTCAAGAATTGAGGATGATTCCAATTGCTTGGCTGTTTGCAGTCTGGGGGCTTGATATGGTTGGGCCTTTCAAAAGGTCCAAGGACAAAAAGACCCACCTCCTGGTTGCGGTTGACAAATTTACAAAGTGGGCTGAAGCAGAAACAGTTAGCAAGTGTGACGCAGCAACGACAGTTCAATTCATCAAAAAGGTGATTTTCCGGTTTGGTTTTCCCCATAGCATCATAAATGATAATGGCACTAATCTGTCCAAGGGTGCTATGAAATAGTTTTGTCAGTGAGAGCATATTCGACTTGATGTATCATCAGTGGCTCACCCCCAGTCTAATGGTCAAGCTGAAAGAGCCAATCAAGAAATTTTGCGAGGCATCAAGCCCCGGCTTATAGTCCCTTTGCAAAGGACGCCGGGTTGTTGGGTAGGGGAGTTACCCTCAGTGTTATGGAGTATCAATACTACCCCCAACAGATCTACGGGATACACACATTTCTTCATGGTTTACGGAGCAGAGGCGGTTCTCCCTAGTGACATCCGTTATGATTCACCCCGTGTGGCGCCTTATGTGGAAGCTGATAATGAAAAAGCATGTCAGGACGCACTTGACCTGTTGGATGAGGAGCGTGACCTTGCGGCGGCTCGTTTGGCGATTTACCAGCAAGATCTGTGCCGTTGTCACAGCCGTCGGGTTAAAATCAGAACCTTTCAAGAAGGCAACTTGGTGCTCTGGCTTATTCAGGATTAGACTGATATGCATAAACTATCCCCGCCTTGGGAAGGGCCTTTTGTGGTCAGCAAGAATCTGAACAATGGGTCATACTATCTTATTGATGTTTGAGATCACAAGGACTCACTCACATTGGAGGAGGAGACCCATTGGCCATGGAATATCGCTCATCTTCGGCCTTACTATACTTGAGCCACTAGCTCTTGTGATGAACATATTTTGATGATGTATATATTATAATGAAAATAATAAAGCCGGCATCCCTGATACTTCAGGGCCTCTATCGTTTCATTTCTTCGAAACTAAGTCTTTATTATCATTTCATATAAAAGCATTGATGCCCAAAGTTACAGGGACCAAAGAGAGTTTGATGCACAACACAGCTCAAACATAGGTACCCGTTGAGCACAGCTCAGAAACATCTCACTTGGGGGCATCCTGTTGAATGAATATAGTTGTATCTACCCTCTTTATTGGCATGGATGCCAGGTGTATTCACCAAAAATCTGGGTTATCCGGCCTGTATCCAAGATGCTCTTCAACCAGGTAATCCTGGATGACCCGCCCTATTCTTAACAAGTCAATCTCTTAAATGAGACCCTGAACTTGTCAAGGTTAAAACATTGATTGGGTCATGAAAGAGTCGGCTTATAGAATGCAAGGAGAAGCTCAGGCTGATAAGCCGCCTTCCTTGAAACTTGGTTAAACCGGCCTGTTTTGCATGATGCTACTCTGACCTCGCCATACTCTCGATAAGTCAATCTTTTAAAGACCCTAAACTTATCCAGGTTAAAATGTCGATTGGGTCATGTGAGAGCCGGCTCAGAGAAAGCGCGGATACTCCAGCGGCTATCATGCTAGTTTCATTAAAGAAGATATTTTGGCTCGGCGGCCTATGAAAGCCTCGTGTTTTTTGCGTTCTTTATTTATTTTATTTATTTTGGATTTGGATCACCTCTTTTTCTTACCATATGGTTTTTACGGGTTGGGCCAAGCAGCCCTGATTATGTCTCATATTTGGGATATTACCCCCTACCCTGGTTATGGACTCTTATGGTCACGAGTGGAATTATACTGGGCATCATGACCCGCCCTGTGGTAAACTATCAGGGCACTTATGATTTGTTTGTGTGCAGGAAAAAAGGGATAAACAAATAATCTACATGATGATATCATAAACATAAGTTGCATAGCCTCAACTGGTGGATCAGCAGTATCATGCAAAATAAAAACATGCACGATGGCATGGCAGATCAAGAGTTTCACTAGCCTATTACAAGGCATCTGGTGGACCAATAAGAATAAATGTTTTGGAAATGTCAAACACAATAAAGTACTTCGCTTGATAAGCTGGCTTGTGACTGTTGGCAAGTTGAAGCCTCCAGGTCATTTTGTGCTTCTTCTTCATCTTCAGCTCATTGGTTATCCATCAGCTGGAAGTCAGGCGTAGCCAAGTCGATACCGGTCAACACTCTAAACACAGCCTCATTATCAATAAGGTTTGATGGATCAATGTCAGGAGCGAAGGTATGCTTACGAATTGGCGGGATGAGATCTGTCTCCCGATGAATCGGCGCTTTCACCTTTTTATTAGCAGCGTCATAAGCCGCCTGATACTGTGATAGATTGGTTTCTTCAGCTAGCCAGGTTGCCAATGGGCACATTGATCTTACTATGTCTACAAAATTATCTGCACTGAAGGGCGTCCCATCTTCTTTTACGCTTGGGCAACCATTGGCCCGATCCTCCGGATCAAGATCTGCTTGCCACGCTTTCGCCCGGCTTAGGGCAGTTAAAGTGTCGGCTCTGGTAGAGGCTCATTTCAGTTCTTCACTCCTTTCGGGCACTACTGACAATCTTTCCAATGTCTCCTTGATAAGAGTAGGCGACCATTTTTTGTGAAGAGCAGCAGCAATGGTCCGTTGAGCACCAGTATATAGTTGTTCTACGAGAGTGTAGACAGCCTTCAACCGGACGTGCATGTCTGAGCCCAAATTGACGCTTCGAGAGCCTGTATCAATTCATTTTCTTATTAAGCTGACACAGTTTATAACGGATTCAATGGGATAAATGGAAGAGGGGCTAATATTTACCAAAGATAGCTAGTGACATGTTAGTAATTTGCTGCCTTAAGCCGGACAATTCATCAGTCACCGGCTTAAGAGCGGCTTCAGCTTCTTCTGCTCTTTTCAATAGAGCCGTTTTTTCAGTCACCTAGCTATCTTTGTCAGCACTGAAGGTCTACTCGAGCTTCTCAATGTTTTCCAAAGAAATCCTCAATTCTGATTGCGGCTTGGATGTTAAAGATTGTTAAGTCTTTATGTTGGCCTTCAAATCATTGAGCTGCGAGTCCTTCTCAGTCAATTAAGCATGTGACATAAGCGCACACAGACAAGATTACAATCATGATTACCCTTTCAAAAGTCCCAAGCACAATACAAGTATTACTCTTGGCACTTGGGGGCTAATGCATATTGCTATTTTTGAAGACAAAATTTTCAAAGTCCTAAGCACAATATAAATATTATCCTTGGCACTTGGGGGCTAATGCCTATTGCTCTTTTCCAAAACAAATTCATGATCCGGACAAATGATGTGATCCAGCCTATAAAGACAATACATTGGGTTGTTGATTTTAAAACAGGCTGATTAGTCCCGACTTATTCATCACTGATTAAGCCGGCCCTTGGGGTCTATGGTTGCAATATTAATTCTTGTTACTTAAAGTCCCGATTTAACATATTTGTTAAGCCAGCCCTTAGAGGCTACACACGCAACGTTGAAATGCTGATATTACAAGTCCCGGTTCATATTGAAAGTATAAACCGGCCCTTGGGGGCTACTGGATTTTGATCCATGCAACTATTGAAGTTTACTATGCATTCTATTCTATCATGTCCAATAAACTTGGCGGCTAAGGGAAGTATATTCATATAGAAAGGAGTTGCGGCGTTTACCTCGTAGCGCTCTTTCATCAGATTCACTAAACCGGCTTCAAAGTCACGGCTGGTGTACAGACGGTTCAAGTAACCAGAGTGGATGTCTTGGGCACTGAAATGGGCGTAGCTATCCAAGTCCACCTTCCACTTGCCTTTATCTTCAGCAGAAACTTCTTCCTTGGCATTGTGCTTAGATAAGGTAGTAGGTTGACCCAGAGCTGTGAATCCAACCCCAGTAACGATAACATCATCAGCTTTCTCCTCGGCGGGCTTAATCGGGCTTGGCGGCTTAGAAACATCCGGTTCAACATCCATATGATCTATGGAGGCCTCATGGTGTTGAGGCGGCGGGTCATCAATAATATCTTTAGCAACTGGTTGTTGTTGTTCTGGCTCAGACGGGATGACGTCTGTAAGTGCATCTAGTGCCACCCCTGGTTGGTTTTGGAGTATTGACAACAAACCTAGTTGAGGGACTAATGTGTTTGTGAGAATTGCAGGATTTCACAGGTAGAAGTCCCCCATTGATTCGGTTTTCCTACCAGAGATGACCCCTAAAAATGTATGAAGACATTGAAGTCAAAGGTGGTAAGTGAAGACATTCACCTTGAAGACTATGACAAGAGAAGACATCACATGAAGACTATGGAGCGCGAAGACTTAGATCTTTCGTAGTTCTTTTTCTTCTTTGTTGAGTCATAGAAACCACCATACTTTTAAGTGGGGTCCAAGAAAACCAGTCAGAATGACTATAGTGATGCTTAACCAAAATCCTATGTCTTCGAGTGAAGACTATGAGAGCGAATCTTGTTCAGAGTTGGACAAGTCAGCTTTGCTTGTAGCCCAAGTAAAGTTGGTGTGCGTGTTTGAAATCTGACCGTTGGAACACGTGTCAGTTCCTTAGTGACCCAGGGTCATTTCGGACAAATCAGGTCGGGTTGCCTAGTGGCTATAAATAGCCCACCCCCTACAACCATAAACGGTTGGCTGCTCAGAGTTAAAGTACGGCTTTTGTCGTCTGAGAGCAACCCACCTCGAAGCCTTTGAGAGAGAATTCCTTGAGAGGATAAAGCCCTAACCACCCAGAGCCAAAGAGTGTTAGGCATCACTTAAGTCTTCTTGTTTGTGTGATCTGACAACTTATTACACTTGAGGACTGTGTGTTGGAAATATGCCCTAGAGGCAATAATAAATTGGTTATTATTATATTTCCTTGTTCATGATAATCGTTTATTATCCATGCTAGAATTGTATTGATAGGAAACTCAGATACATGTGTGGATACATAGACAACACCATGTCCCTAGTAAGCCTCTAGTTGACTAGCTCGTTGATCAATAGATGGTTACGGTTTCCTGACCATGGACATTGGATGTCGTTGATAACGGGATCACATCATTAGGAGAATGATGTGATGGACAAGACCCAATCCTAAGCCTAGCACAAAGATCGTGTAGTTCGTATGCTAAAGCTTTTCTAATGTCAAGTATCATTTCCTTAGACCATGAGATTGTGCAACTCCCGGACACTGTAGGAGTGCTTTGGGTGTGCCAAACGTCACAACGTAACTGGGTGGCTATAAAGGTTCACTACAGGTATCTCCGAAAGTGTCTATTGGGTTGGCACGAATCGAGACTGGGATTTGTCACTCCGTG
Source organism: Triticum urartu (assembly GCF_056163025.1). NCBI lineage: Eukaryota > Viridiplantae > Streptophyta > Magnoliopsida > Poales > Poaceae > Triticum > Triticum urartu. Next base: position 535,176,779 of record NC_141874.1, read on the forward strand.
TAAACGGAGAGGTATCTCTGGGCCCACTCGGTAGGACATCATCATAATGTGCACAATGTGATCAAGGAGTTGATCACGGGATGATGTGTTACAGAACAAGTAAAGAGACTTGCCGGTAACGAGATTGAACAAGGTATCGGGATACCGACGATCGAATCTCGGGCAAGTATCGTACCGCTAGACAAAGGGAATTGTATACGGGATTGATTAAGTCCTTGACATTGTGGTTCATCCGATGAGATCATCATGGAACATGTGGGAGCCAACATGGGTATCCAGATCCCGCTGTTGGTTATTGGCCGGAGAGGTGTGTCGGTCATGTCTGCATGGTTCCCGAACCCGTAGGGTCTACACACTTAAGGTTCGATGACGCTAGGGTTATAGGGAAAGTATGTACGCGGTTACCGAATGTTGTTCGGAGTCCCGGATGAGATCCCGGACATCACGAGGAGTTCCGGAATGGTCCGGAGGTAAAGATTTATATATGGGAAGTCCTGTTTTGGTCACCGGAAAAGTTTCGGGTGCTATCGGTAACGTACCGGGACCACCGGGAGGGTCCCGGGGGTCCACCAGGTGGGGCTACCTGCCCCAGAGGGCTGCATGGGCCAAGTGTGAGAGGGGACCAGCCCCAGGTGGTCTGGTGCGCCCCCCCCCCCACCAGGGCCCAAGGCGAAGAGAGAAGGGAAAAAGGGGAAACCCTAGGCTCAGATGGGCCTAAGGCCCACCTAGTGGTGCGCCCCTCCCTCTCTCCCCCCTTGGCCGCCCCCTAGATGGGATCTAGGGCTGGCCGCCACCCCTAGGGGTGGAAACCTAGGTGGGGGCGTAGCCCCTCCCCTCCCCCTATATATACTTGAGGTTTTGGGCTGCCAGAGACACGAAAACATCTCCTTCTTGGCGCAGCCCTACCCCTCTTCCTCCTCATCTCTCGTAGTGCTTGGCGAAGCCCTGCTGGAGTCCCGCGCTCCTCCACCACCACCACGCCATCGTGCTGCTGCTGGATGGAGTCTTCCCCAACCTCTCCTTCTCCCCTTGCTGGATCAAGGCGTAGGAGACGTCACCGGGCTGTACGTGTGTTGAACACGGAGGTGCCGTCCGTTCGGCACTAGGATCATCGGTGATTTGGATCACGACGAGTACGACTCCATCAACCCCGTTCACTTGAACGCTTCCGCTTAGCGATCTACAAGGGTATGTAGATGCACTCTCCTTCCCCTCGTTGCTAGATTACTACATAGATTGATCTTGGTGATGCGTAGAAAATTTTGAATTTCTGCTACGATCCCCAACAGTGGCATCATGAGCTAGGTCTATGCGTAGTTTCTATGCACGAGTAGAACACAAGTTGTTGTGGGCATCGATTTTGTCAATTTGCTTGCCATTACTAGTCTTATCTTGATTCGGCGGCATCGTGGGATGAAGCGGCCCGGACCGACCTTACACGTACTCTTACGTGAGACTGGTTCCACCGACTGACATGCACTAGTTGCATAAGGTGGCTAGCGGGTGTCTGTCTCTCCCACTTTAGTCGGATCAGATTCGATGAAAAGGGTCCTTATGAAGGGTAAATAGAAATTGGCATATCACGTTGTGGTTTTTGCGTAGGTAAGAAACGTTCTTTCTAGAAACCTATAGCAGCCATGTAAAAACTTGCAACAACAATTAGAGGTCGTCTAACTTGTTTTTGCAGCATATGCCTTGTGATGTGATATGGCCAAAAGGATGTGATGAATGATATATGTGATGTATGAGATTGATCATGTTCTTGTAATAGGAATCACAACTTGCATGTCGATGAGTATGACAACCGGCAGGAGCCATAGGAGTTGTCTTAATTTATTTATGACCTGCGTGTCAACATAAACGTCATGTAATTACTTTACTTTATTGCTAAAGCGTTAGCCATAGTAGTAGAAGTAATAGATGACGAGACAACTTCAAGAAGACACGATGATGGAGATCATGATGATGGAGATCATGGTGTCATGCCGGTGACAACGATGATCATGGAGCCCCGAAGATGGAGATCAAAAGGAGCAAAATGATATTGGCCATATCATGTCACAATTTGATTGCATGTGATGTTTATCATGTTTTACATCTTATTTGCTTAGAACGACGGTAGCTTAAATAAGATGATCCCTCACTAAAATTTCAAGAAAGTGTTCCCCCTAACTGTGCACCGTTGCGAAGGTTCGTCGTTTCGAAGCACCACGTGATGATCGGGTGTGATAGATTCTAACGTTCGAATACAATGGGTGTAAGCCAGATTTACACACGCAATACACTTAGGTTGACTTGACGAGCCTAGCATGTACAGACATGGCCTCGGAACACGGAAGACCGAAAGGTCGAGCGTGAGTCGTATAGAAGATACGATCAACATGAAGATGTTCACCGATGTTGACTAGTCCGTCTCACGTGATGATCGGACACGGCCTAGTTGACTCGGATCATGTTTCACTTAGATGACTAGAGGGATGTCTATCTGAGTGGGAGTTCATTAAATGAACTCAATTATCATGAACATAGTCTAAATTGTCTTTGCAAATATGTTGTAGATAAATAGCTCATGTTGTAGCTCCCTGTTTCAATACGTTCCTAGAGAAAGACCAAGTTGAAAGATATTGTAAGCACTGATGCGGACTAGGTCCATAGTCCGAGGAGTGTCCTCAATGCTACACAGAAGGCTTACGTCTTTAATGCACTGCTCGATGTGCAAACCCCTACAACGTCGTCTGTGGATGTTGTGAACACCTGACAGACACATCCTGATGACTACTTGATAGTTTAGTGCACCATACTTTACGGCTTAGAATCGGGATTCCAATGACGTTTTGAACGCCATAGAACATATGAGATGTTCCAAGAGCTGAAATTGGGATTTCAGGCTCATGCCCGTGTTGAGAGGTGTGAGACCTCTGACAAGTTCTTTTGCCAACAAGATGGAGGAGAATAGCTCAGCTAGTGAGCATGTACTCAGAATGTCTGGGTGCTACAATCACTTAAATCAAGTGGGAGTTAAACTTCCAGATAAGATAGTGATTGACAGAGTTCTCTAGCCACTATCACTAAGCTACTAGATCTTCGTGATGAACTATGACATGTGAGGGATGGAGTTGATCCCGGAGCTGTTCGCGGTGCTTAAGACCGCAAAAGGTAGAAATCAAGAAGGAGCATCAAGTGTTGATGGTTTAATAAGACCACTGGTTTCAAGAAGGGCAAGGGCTAGAAGGGAAACTTCATGGATGGAAAACCAGTTGCCGCTCCAGTAAAGGAACCCAAGGTTGAACCCAAACCCGAGACTAAATGCTTCTATTGTAAAGGGAACGGTCACTGATAGCGGAATTACCCCAAATGCATGGTAGATAAGAAGGCTGGCAACTTCAACAAAATTTATACGTGTTATTAATGTGTACCTCACTAGTACTCCTGGTAGCACCTGGATATTGGATACCGGTTCAGTTACTATTATTGGTAACTTGAAGCAAAAGCTACGAACTAAACGGAGACTGGCTGAGGGCGAGGTGATGATGTGTGTTGGAAGTGTTTCCAAAGTTGATGAGATCACCATCGCACGCTCCATCTGCCTTCGGGAATAGTATTGAACCTAGATAAATGTTATCAGGTGTCTACGTTGAGCATGAATATGATTAGATCATGTTCATTGCAATACGATCATTCATTTAAGTTAGAGAATAATGGTTATTCTGTTTACATGAATGATACCTTTCATGGTCATGCACCCTATGTGAATGGTTCATTGAATCTCGGTCGTGGTGATACACATGTTCACGCCAAAAGATGTAGAGTTAATAATGATAGTACCACTTTCTTGTGGCACTGCCGCTTAGGTCATATTGGCGTAAGATGCATGAAGAAACTCCATGTCAATGGATGTTTGGAGTCACTTGATTTTGAATCACTTGACACATGCGAGCCATGCCTCATGGGCAGGATGACTAAGACCCCATTTTCAGGTACAATGAAACGGGCAAGTGACTTGTTGGAAATCATGCATGCTGATGCGTGTGATCCAATGAGAATTGAGGCGTGCGGTGGATATCGCTATTTTCTCATCTTCACTGACGATTTGGGTAGATATAGGTATATCTACCTAATGAAGCACAAGTCTGAAACGTTTGAAAAGTTCAAGCAATTTCAGAGTGAAGTTAAGAATCATCATAACAAAGAAGATCATGTTCCTGATCAAAAGGGGATTTTCTGAGTTATGAGTTTGGCAAATCACTTAAGACATTGTGGAATTGTTTCACAGTTGAAGCCACCTGGAACACCACAGTTGTAATGGTGTGTCCGGACGTCGTAATCGAACCCTATGAGATATGGTGCGATCTATGATGTCTCTTACCAATCTACCGTTTTCATTTTGAGGTTATGCGTTAGAGACAGCTGCATTCACTTTAGATAGGACACCATCTAAGTCCATTGAGACGATGTCGTATGAGCATTGGTTTGGCAAGAAACCAAAGTTGTCGTTTCTTAATGTTTGGGGCTGCGATGCTTAAGGCTTTAGCCGGAGAAGCTCGAAACCAAACCGGACAAACACATCTTCATAGGATACCCAAAGGTGACAGTTGGGTATACCTTCTATCTCAGATCCGAGGGCAAATTGTTTGTCACTAAGAACGGGTCCTTTCTCGAGAAGAAGTTTCTCTCGAAAGAATTGAGTGGGAGGAAGATAGAACTTGATGAGGTTGTCGAACCTTTACTTCAACCAGAGAGTGATGCAACACAGAAAGATGTCTTCTATGGCGCCTACGTCTGTTGAATAGAAAGTTAATGATGGTGATCATGAAGCTTCAGATCAAGTTGCTATCGAACCTCGTAGGTCGACAAGGATATGTACTACTCCTAAGTGGTACGGTAATCCTGTCTTAGATATCATGTTGTTAAGACAACAATGAACCTATGAGCTATGGAGAAGCGATGGTGGGCCCGTATTCCGACAAATGGTTAGAAGCCATGAAATCCGAGATAGGATCCATATATCAGAACAAAGTATGGACTTTGGTGGACTTGCCCGATGATCGGCAAGCCATTGAGAATAAATGGATCTTTAAGAAGAAGACGGGCGTGGGCGGTAATGTTACCGTCTATGAAGCTCGACTTGTGGGAAAGAGTCTTTTCACAAGTTCAAGGAGTTGACTACGATGAGAATTTCTCACCCGTAGCGATGCTTGAGTCCGTCGGAATTATGATAGCATTAGCTGTATTTTTCGATTATGAAATCTTACAGATGGATGTCAAAACAAGTTTTCTTACCAGTTTTTCGTAAGAAAAGTTGTATGTGATACAATAAAGGGTTTTGTCGATCCTAAGGATGCTAAAAGGTATGCTGGCTCCAGCGATCCTTCTATGGACTAGAGCAAGCATCTCGGAATCGGAATATATGCTTTGATGGAGTGATCAAAGCTTTTAGGTTTATACAATATTTGCTAGAAAATTGTATTTACAAGAAAGTGAGTGGGAGCACTACAACATTTCTGATAAGTATATGTGGATGACATATTGTTGATTCGAAATGATGTAGAATTTCTGGAAAGCATAAACGGTTGTTTGAAGAGTGTTTTTCAAAGGAAGACCTGGATAAAGCTGCTTACATATTGGGCATCAAGATCTCTAGAGATAGATCAAAACGCGTGATGATACTTTCAAAGAACGCACACCTTGACATGTTTTTCAAGGAGTTCAAAATAGATCAGTCAAAGAAGGGGTTCTTACCTGAGTTGTAAGGTGTGAAGTTGAGTAAGACTCAAAACTTGACCACGGCAGAAGAAAGAGGAAGGACGAAGGTCGTCCCCTATGCTCTTGTCATAGGCTCTATACGGTATGCCATGCTGAGTACCGCACCTCATGTGTGCCTTGCCACATGTCTGGCAAGAGGGTACAAAGGTGATCTAGGACTAGATCACCAGATAGCGGTCAAAATTGTCCTTAGAGGAATAAGGAAATGTTTCTCGGTTATGGAGGTGATAAAGAGTTCGACATAAAGAGTTACGTCAATGCAAGCTTAACACCTATCCGGATAGCTCTTAGTAGAGATACCGGATACGTATAATGGAGCAACAATTTGGAATAGCTCCAAGTGGAACGTGGTAGCAGCATCTACGATATAAAGTTTTGCGAAATACATAGGGATCTAAATATGGCAAGACCCGTTGACTACAACCTCTCTCACAAGCATAACATGATCAAACCCAGAACTCTTTGAGTGTTTATCACATAGTGATGAGAACTAGATCATTGAGTCTAGTAAACTCTTGGATGTTGGTCACATGGCGATGTGACCTGTGAGTGTTAATCACATGGCGATGTGAACTAGATTATTGACTCTAGTGCAAGTGGGAGACTGTTGGAAATATGCCCTAGAGGCAATAATAAATTGGTTATTATTATATTTCCTTGTTCATGATAATCTTTTATTATCCATGCTAGAATTTTATTAATAGGAAACTCAGATACATGTGTGGATACATAGACAACACCATGTCCCTAGTAAGCCTCTAGTTGACTAGCTCGTTGACCAATAGATGGTTACGGTTTCCTGACCATGGACATTGGATGTCGTTGATAACGGGATCACATCATTAGGAGAATGATGTGATGGACAAGATCCAATCCTAAGCCTAGCACAAAGATCGTGTAGTTCGTATGCTAAAGCTTTTCTAATGTCAAGTATCATTTCCTTAGACCATGAGATTGTGCAACTCCCGGATACCGTAGGAGTGCTTTGGGTGTGCCAAACGTCACAATGTAACTGGGTGGCTATAAAGGTTCACTACAGGTATCTCCGAAAGTGTCTATTGGGTTGGCACGAATCGAGACTGGGATTTGTCACTCCGTGTAAACAGAGAGGTATCTCTGGGCCCACTCGGTAGGACATCATCATAATGTGCACAATGTGATCAAGGAGTTGATCATGGGATGATGTGTTACGGAACAAGTAAAGAGACTTGCCGGTAACGAGATTGAACAAGGTATCGGGATACCGACGATCGAATCTCGGGCAAGTATCGTACCGCTAGACAAAGGGAATTGTATACGGGATTGATTAAGTCCTTGACATCGTGGTTCATCCGATGAGATCATCATGGAACATGTGGGAGCCAACATGGGTATCCAGATCCCGCTGTTGGTTATTGGCCGGAGAGGTGTGTCGGTCATGTCTGCATGGTTCCCGAACCCGTAGGGTCTACACACTTAAGGTTCGATGACGCTAGGGTTATAGGGAAAGTATGTACGCGGTTACCAAATGTTGTTCGGAGTCTCGGATGAGATCCCGGACATCACGAGGAGTTCCGGAATGGTCCGGAGGTAAAGATTTATATATGGGAAGTCCTGTTTTGGTCACCGGAAAAGTTTCGGGTGCTATCGGTAACGTACCGGGACCACCGGGAGGGTCCCGGGGGTCCACCAGGTGGGGCTACCTGCCCCAGAGGGCTGCGTGGGCCAAGTGTGAGAGGGGACCAGCCCCAGGTGGGCTGGTGCACCCCCCCCCACCAGGGCCCAAGGCGAAGAGAGAAGGGAAAAAGGGGAAACCCTAGGCTCAGATGGGCCTAAGGCCCACCTAGTGGTGCGCCCCTCCCTCTCTCCCCCCTTGGCTGCCCCCTAGATGGGATCTAGGGCTGGCCGCCACCCCTAGGGGTGGAAACCTAGGTGGGGGCGCAGCCCCTCCCCTCCCCCTATATATACTTGAGGTTTTGGGCTGCGAGAGACACGAAAACATCTCCTTCTTGGCGCAGCCCTACCCCTCTTCCTCCTCATCTCTCGTAGTGCTTGGCGAAGCCCTGCTGGAGTCCCGCGCTCCTCCACCACCACCACACCATCGTGCTGCTGCTGGATGGAGTCTTCCCCAACCTCTCCTTCTCCCCTTGCTGGATCAAGGCGTAGGAGACGTCACCGGGCTGTACGTGTGTTGAACACGAAGGTGCCGTCCGTTCGGCACTAGGATCATCGGTGATTTGGATCACGACGAGTACGACTCCACCAACCCCGTTCACTTGAACGCTTCCGCTTAGCGATCTACAAGGGTATGTAGATGCACTCTCCTTCCCCTCGTTGCTAGATTACTACATAGATTGATCTTGGTGATGCGTAGAAAATTTTGAATTTCTGCTACGATCCCCAACACTGTGAATCCTCCAGCCGGTTAGGCGTCACGTTCTGAGCATCCAAGAGTCATTGTGGATCGCCGGTGAACAAAGTCTGTGAAGGTTTGGAAGTCTACCTTGAAGACTTACCAGAGTAATTGGGCGAGGACTGGGTGTCCTTAGCTCAAGGGGAATAAGGTGAAGACGAGGTCTTCTGAGTTGAATCTCAGCCTCCCTAACCAGACGTATAGTTGTCACAGCAACTGGAACTGGTCCAACAAATCATTGTCTTCAACGAGTCACTGGTTTCGTCCTTCCCTTCCCTTACTTACTGTTGGTTCTTGTGAAGTCATTGTACGATAGCATCACCATTTGACTACACTAAGTGATTACATGTACTGATTGGCTTCTTAACATCTTCCTACCTGATCCTTACTACCTAGCTGCTATTTGTCATTATGCTTTCACTTCATTGAATACATGACTATGGTTTTCCTAGTGTAGTCTACCTTCCGCTGCATGATAATAGGTTTATTTCTATCGTTTGTCTTCGAAACTCACATGTTTTGAAGACTTTCATAAAAATCGCCTATTCACCCCCCCCCCTCTAGTCAATCACTAGCACTTTCAATTGGTATCAGAGCAAGGTACTCCCTTGTTCTGTGTGATTCGGTTTAACCACCTGGAGTTTTAGCTATGTCGACTGCAGGGATAATTAAAGTCTCCGCTGCGTGCCCCGTCTTTGATGGAACTGAATATCCCTACTGGAAGAATAAGATGCGCATGCATCTTGAAGCCATTGATGTCGACCTATGGTATGTCATCAAGAACGGCGTTCCCAAGGCTGGAGAAGGTGTCACTGTCACTGATGTCAAGAAGTTCGTTCAACTGGACTCTACTGCCAAGAATATCATCTGTGGTCATCTGACCAAAGGACAGTATGGCCGCGTGAGTGCTTTGGAAACATCTAAGCTAGTCTGGGACTGGCTATCCAAGGTCAACGAAGGCGTCTCAACCCAGAGAGATCAGAGAATCAATGTCCTTCACAACCTCTTCAACCGCTTCAAGAGAAATGACAATGAGAATGTCTAGCTCATGTTCGATCGACTCACTGACATCACAAATGAGCTTCAAGCCCTCGGCGCTACTGAGATCACCAAGCATGAAGTCGTCAAGACACTCCTGAGATCACTTGACAGTTCGTTTGACACCCTAGCCCTGATGATTCAAGAACGTCCTAATTTCAAGACACTCGATCCGTCTGACATACTTGAAAGGCTCAACACACATGAGTTTCAGCTTTCTGAGAAAAGAGACATCTACGGTCCCAACTATGGGCGAACTCGTGCCTTGAAGGCAAAGGTTGTCTCCTCATCTGAAGAAGAGTCTGACAGCAGTTCTGATGATCCTGAAGACATTGGAAGGGAGCTTGTTATGCTTGTGAAGAAGTTCCAAAAATTCACCAAGAAGAAAGGCTTCCGAAAGTCTTCACGATCAAGCTCAAGGAATGATGAAGCTTCTGCTCATGACTACAAGAAGAGAACATGTCACAAGTGCAAGAAACCTGGCCACTACATCTCTGAGTGTCCATAGTGGGACAATGAGAACAACAAGAAGAAGAAGAGCAAGGAGTATGACTCTGACGGCAAGAAGAAGAAGAAATACTCAAAATCTTCTTCCAAGTCTTCCTCCAAGTCTTCATCACACAAGAAGAGCTCATATGGCAAGGCACGTGCGTTTGTTGGCAAGGAAATGGACTCTGAGGATGAGTCCGCATCTGAGGAGGCGGAGGTGGAGTCTAAGGAGGAGTCCGATTCTGGCATTGCAAGTCTGGCTACAGCATACGTTGCCAAGTCCATCTTCAACACTGAAGAAAATGACTTCATCACCGACACCGATGCAAATGACAAGGACTACTCTGCTCCTTCCTACTGCTTCATGGCACGTGGTGCCAAGGTAAACACACGCACTACTCACTATCAAACATCTAGTGACGATGACTCTGATTCTGTTTCCAAACCCAGCTACAAAACACTTGCTAAAATTGCAACTGAACAACAGAAAACCATGGAACACATTCAAAAACTGTTAGACAAAAGCGATGATCTGTTAGAAGCTGAAATGACTCGATCTCAGTCCTTAATTGAAGACATAAAAAATCTTCACGTTAAGTATGAGGAACTTGAAAGTCGTCATGAAACGCTCTCAACAACTCATGAAAGGCTTTCCTATGACTATCTTCAAAGGAAGAAAGATCTTGAGAAATTGAGAGCGGCTCATGAAGATCTTCAAAAAGAAAATGAGTCACTTCGCGCCAAACAGATCAGTTCAGCTCAGGAAGGATTTGAACCACCATGTCTTAAATGTATTGGGCGTGATAACTCTACTTCTGTTGCTGAATGTTCTACTGCTGCTACTGTTGCAATATCTTCAACTGTTGATGTGGAAACTAACCCCTCTGCTGAGGACACCACTGCTATTGCTGATGAGAATGCTAGGTTGAAGACACTGCTTGAAACAGGGATGTACAAAAGTCTCAAAGGGCATCAGACACTATGTGATGTCCTCAAAAGGCAGATCCTGAACCGAAACCCTAGGAAAGAGGGTGCTGGGTTCATAAGGAAAATGAATGCTGATGGCTCTTACTGGAAACCTGAGCAGTACCCCAAAACCACATGGGTTGCTGCAAAGGAACCTTCAGCAGATCCATCCACTCTATCTGGCTTCACTTGTGCTAACCCTGTTGTTATTGATGAATCCTTTGATGCAAACTACAAACTATTTAAGAATCAGAATGGTGAAGTGTTTGCCAGGTATATTGGTACTAACTATAGGAATGGACCGCCTATGAAGAAGATCTGGGTGCCGAAAAGGTGTTTGGAGAATCTTCCTATGAATGTCATCATGACACCACAGGTGAAGAAGACAAACCCCAGACCACAGGCCTCATACGGTCCAAAGGCTTCATACAGACAGAGGACTCACCTGAGTCACACTAACGCAAATGTTTTGCAGGGAAGCCATACTCAGGCCTATGAATATGAGCGCGGTTCATCAAACCGCCATGTTCATAAGACCAAGAACTATTCTGCTTACTCTTATGAATACTATTGCCCACCTGCAAGACTTTTTGCTGGGGCTCCAAAGCCAAAGTTCTCAGATGCTGCACTTAGACTTATTGCTTCGAAGCCACCCCTGAAGATGTGGGTGGCTAAGAAAGCTTAACTCTCTTTTGCAGGAAAAGGTCTTCAGCCGAAAACCAAAATCGTCTGACACTATTGCTGGGGACCTTAAACATCTTGTAGGGCGCAAGATCAAATGCCCAAATGGTCTTACTATGTACTTTGTTTCTGAATCGCTTGCAACCTGCCCTATCAGTCCTAATCTTGATCTAAGCTTTAATAATCCACTGGTTCGTCAAATGTTTTTGCTTCACAATTCTCTTCGTGAAGCCTATCCCCCTAACTGCACTGTAGGGTACGACACCAGCTGCTTCAGAATAGATTATTGATAGTGGGTGTACAAATCACATGACTGGCAAGCGAAGCCTTCTCATGGACTCAACTTTACGTCCATCAGACAAAAGTCACATCACATTTGCCGACACTGGTAAAAGCAAGGTATTGGGTCTAGGTAGAGTTGCAATCTCAAAGGATCAACACATGGATAAAATCATGCTTGTTGAATCCCTTGGTTTCAACTTAATGTCTGTCTCAATGCTTTGTGATTTAAACATGATTGTGATGTTTGGAAAATATCTTGCCTTGTACTAATGGAATCTGACAAGTCTCTAGTGTTTGAAGGGTATCGAAAAGATGATTTGTATGTTGTAGATTTCTCAGCAGGACCACAACTTGCAGTATGTCTTCTAGCAAAAGCTTCTGAATGCTGGCTCTGGCATCGAAGGCTAGGGCATGCTGGCATGAGGAACCTCCACACCCTTGCAAGGAAAAAGCATGTCATAGGCATCGAGGGCGTCAAGTTCAAGAAGGATCACTTATGCGGTGCCTGTGAAGCAGGAAAGATGACGAGGGCCAAGCATCCCTCAAAGACAATCATGACAACGACTCAACCCTTTGAACTGCTGCACATGGATCTTTTCGGTCCCACTCATTACTCAACTCTTACTACTACTGCTTGTCTCTATGGCTTTGTCATTGTTGATGATCATTCAAGATATACTTGGGTGCATATAATCCTTTACAAGACTGGAGTGCAGGATGTCTTCAGACGCTTCGCCAATCGAGCAATGAACAACTATGGCGCTAAGATAAAGCACATCGGAAGTGACAATGGCACTGAATTCAAGAACACTGGCCTTGATACATATCTTGATACTTTGGGCATCACACATGAATTCTCAGCTCCGTACATGCCATAGCAGAATGGCGTCATCGAATGCAAGAACAGAACACTTATTGAGATGGCTCGGACGATGCTTGATGAATACAAGACTCCAAGAAAATTCTCGCCTGAAGCCATTGACACTACATGCCATATTATCAACCGTGTTTATCTTCACAAGCTTCTGAACAAGACATCCTATGAACTCCTTACTGGCAAGAAGCCAAATGTCAGTTACTTCAGAGTATTTGGCGCCAAGTGCTGGATCAAGGATCCACATCACACTTCAAAATTTGCACCAAAAGCACATGAGGGTTTTATGCTTGGATATGGAAAGGATTCGCACTCCTACAGAGTCTTCAATCTCTTTCATTACAAAGTGGTTGAAACAGTGGATGTGCGGTTCGATGAAACTAACGGCTCACAAAGAGAGCAACTGCCAAATGTGCTAGATGAAGTTCCATCCAGTGAATCAATCAAACTTATGGGAACTGGAGAAATCATACCTTCTGAAGATCAACCTGAAGAAGAACTTATCATCTCCGCACCTGATCAGCCTGAAGACAATCCCTGTAACAATGATAATGATCAGCAAGAGCAAAATCTTCGTCATGTACATCCTCGTGTTGCAAATGAAGTGCAGATTGAGAGAATAATTGATAGCATCAATGCACCAGGTCCACTCACTCGTTTAAGGGCAACACAGCTAGCAAATTTTTGTGGGCACTTCGCATTCGTCTCAATAACAGAACCCAAGAAAGTTGAAGAAGCCTTCAAGGAACCTGAATGGATTCAAGCTATGCAAGAAGAGCTTCAACAGTTTGAGCTGAATAATGTATGGGAACTGGTTAAGCGTCCTGATCCTCAGAAGCACAATATAATAGGCACCAAATGGATATATCGCAACAAGCAAGATGAGTATGGTCAAGTTGTCAGAAACAAAGCTCGTCTCATTGCTCAAGGATACACTCAAGTTGAAGGGATTGACTTCGATGAAACATTTGCTCCTGTGGCTAGACTTGAAGCCATACGCATACTGCTGGCCTATGCAAATCATCATAACATACTTCTGTATCAAATGGATGTGAAGAGCGCTTTTCTCAATGGCAAGATTGAAGAAGAAGTGTATGTCGCACAACCACCTGGCTTTGAAGATCCAAAACATCCTGACATGGTATACAAGCTCAACAAGGCACTGTATGGCCTCAAACAAGCCCCTCGGGCTTGGTATGACACACTCAAAGACTTCCTGAAGAGCAAAGGCTTCACATCTGGTTCCCTCAACCCCACTCTCTTCACGAAGACATATGATGGTGAACTGTTGTGTGCCAAATATATGTGGATGGCATTATCTTCAGCTGCACCAATCAGAAATACAGTGAAGAGTTTGGATATATGATGCAAGAGCAATATCAGATGTCCATGATGGGTGAGCTGAAGTTCTTCCTTGGTCTTCAAATACGTCAGCAACACAACGGCATCTTTATATCTCAAGAGAAGTATCTCAAAGATTGCCTGAAGAAGTTTGGTATGCAAGACTGCAAAGGCTTCACGACGCCAATGCCAGCCAAACATCATCTGGGTCCTGACGACAATGGTAAAGAGTTCGATCAAAAGGTATACCGCTCCATGATTGGTTCTTTACTTTATCTATGTGCATCTAGGCCAGATATTATGCTTAGTGTTTGCATGTGTGCTCGATTCCAAGCGGCACCAAAGGAATCGCATCACTTAGCTGTGAAGCGAATTCTTCGATATTTGGCTTACACCCCAACTCTAGGATTATGGTATCCAAAGGGCTCAGAGTTTGATCTGGTTGGATTCTCGGATGCTGATTATGCTCGTGACAAGGTGGATCGCAAGTCTACATCAGGCACATGTCATTTTTTGGGACGATCACTTGTATGTTGGTCTTCAAAGAAGCAGAACTGTGTATCTCTCTCCACTGCTGAATCTGAATACATTGCTGTTGGATCTTGCTGCGCTCAGCTTCTGTGGATGAAGCAAACCCTCAAAGACTATGGCATTCATCGGAAGCAAGTGCCACTCTAATGCGACAACGAAAGCGCCATCAAGATTGCCAACAACCCAGTTCAGCACTCGAAGACAAAGCATATTGAAATTCGTCATCACTTTCTTAGAGATCATGTTGTGAAGGAAGATATTGATATCGTACACGTCAACACTGAAGAGCAATTGGCAGATATCTTCACCAAGCCCTTGGATGAGAAGAGATTTTGCAAGTTACGGTGTGAGCTAAATATCTTGGAATCCTCAAATGTCCTGTGATCAGGCACACATCCTAACACTTATGCATATTGATGACTTAGATGTGCAACACACGAAGTAAAGTATATCTTCAATCAATGAAGATATACATTCTAAGTGTGAATACATTAATGTGGAATTTGACTTCGGAGCGCCACGATAATTGTGCACTGTGTCTGGGTCTAATACTTCCAATACGGTGGGTAAAACCACCACAAAATTCGTCTGTTTGAAGTGTTTTACCCATGGTGTTACATTTGATGTGTCTTCACATTTGATTTGGCTTCAATCTCAACATGTCTTCATGATTATCTTCATTATGTCGACCATATATATACTAGTGTTCTGTCCTCTACAGCATTCACTTATAGCTATGTCTTCTTGTTGAATGTTTTAAACAAAGTGAATGTGATCGGACCCTAACCTCTCTATGCTTTCTATCTCAAACTCTATCTCTCCAAATCATATGCATTCTATTGAAACTGTCGAATATCTTCTCTGCGTCCTTGTCAGCAGAAGATACAGAGACAAACATTAAGTCCATTTTCAATGCTAATTCCTTCACCTGAAACCCGGAGAAGTGGGAACGACCACCCGACAATCCAGGCATGCGTGGGGACGTGGAACAACCTCCGATATGTTGCATGATTGCCACGTGTTCTTCAGATGTGAATCGCCAGGGGCACCTGTGTAATAACGTTGTGCCGTCCCTGTCCCTATAAATACACGCCTTACCACAGTCATTATCCTTTCTTCCACTCTCGCACGAACCCTAGCGCCACCGCTAGCCCTCGACGACGCCGGCGACGAAGCGCTTAGCTGCTGTGACCTCTCCGATGCCGTCTTCACGCCGGCCGCGGACATCGTCTTCTCCGCCGTCGCCGTAGGTGTCCTCCATCGCCAAGTTAGGGCACGGATGATCGAACTGCTCGGCCTCCTCTTCCACTCCGTCTAGCAGTTCCTTGTGTGGTAAATAAAACTTCCTTTTTACGGCCTCTTTGATCCTATAGATTCGTCACTTTCTACCACAAGCAGTTTCTATTCACACAAGTTGGATCCACTTCATACTACATCTCATATTATGCCTAGTATGTTCACTTATGCTTCACAAAGTAATTAGATTCCTCACTTGTACTGATCTGTAGATTCGTACAAATCTGGAACCAACTCCTTATCTATGAGTGAATGTCTTCGCATGATGAGGTCAATGTCTTCTAAACTGATTTATCTTCAAAATCTTCTGAGAATGCATATGACCTCTTGAGTTTAGGAGGAAATTCTTCACCAGGGACCCTCCAACGAATGACTTCTTTTTTGGCTAAAGTGGCAGTGGCAACATAGTTGTTCAAATCTTCCTCAGTAACCCAGGATTGGACCCAGTTACAAGCATAATATGTCTTAGCCATTATCGATGAGCTGAAAGAAAGATTGTGCCAGTTCAAGATTATATGGTTAAGCCGACTGACGAGTTAAATAGTGAATAACAGTAATGAAGCATGCACTGGTACTAAGTCAGAGATTGACATTTAAAGAAGATCTATTGGCGACTTAAGAGGGGACTAATGGTACCTGGCGGGTTACTATTTCTGTGTTAAGCCGCCCACACAATTGTTGATCTAAGAAAGAGAAAATTACTAAGTGCTGGAAAACAGGTTTCACATATTGATATCATAATTTTGGATCTACGGCGCGTCAGATAATGGAAAAAATCTAGACCTAAAGTTGCAGTGCCTGAGTAGTTCATATGTCCAGATCGGATTTTTATGCAAAAGGAGATGACCTAATAGTGAAAATAAGCATCACGACTACCACAGCGCAGGAGAGGTACCAAGTTCGAATCAAAATAAGTGCTACAACAAAGAACGAAGATTGTCGGATTTCGGGTTCCGGCAGACCCTTGAGGTTCGAACACTGGGGTGCACGCGGAGATTTCGCCTTCTACCTACCTGCACCCCTCCGCCTCGCTAAGATCTAAGCTATGGAAAGAACAGCATAAGAGACACAGGGTTTATACTGGTTCGGGCCACCGCTGTGGTGTAATACCCTACTCCAGTGTGTGGTGTGGTGGATTGCCTCTTGGGCTGATGATGATGAGCAATACAAGGAAGGACAGCCTCGCGAGGGTTTGTTCTTGGCTGAGGGGATGAACTGCTAGGAGGAGTTCAGTCACCCTTCTCTCTCTCTCTCTTCTCGATTCTCTCTCCGATTTCGATCCTAGCTAGTTTCTCGCTTGGCTTCTAGATTCTCCCTTCTTGATTCTGATCTCCCCTACCCTGTGGGTGGCTAGTCCTATTTATAGGCAAAGGCCCTGGGCCTCTTCCCAAATATTGAGCGGGAAGGGCGCCAACAATTGGCCATTTTGCAGGGAACATCTGGTACACTTATCATGACTAAAGTTGGTCCTTGCCTGCCAAAGGCTCTGGTGGTGACGCTGGCCTGGGCTCCACAATGACTTCCTCCCTGCCGTTGGACTGGTCTTGGTCTCGTTGCACCGAAACGGGTGCCTTTGCTTGATGCTCTCGCCTGCGCTTGCTCCCTTTGCACCAAAGAGGAAAGGAGGACACTGCGCGGCTGGCGCCTTTGGTCGTCATGGCTTGCGTCACAGGCACCTCATGAGGTACCTCGCCTTGATCTCTCCGCCTCCTCGCGAGCCAGCCTGATGAGGCCGTGCCTGAGGAAGCTCCATGTCGTCCGCCCCGCGAGGCTTGGCCCCTTGCGAGGGTCTTGGGTCTGTGTTGATGAAGATGGGCCGTGCTGGGGCCCCCTTTGAGCCACGCCGCAGGCCGCAGGCAGGCAATTCTAGGGACCCCCGTTCCCAGAACACCGACAGTAGCCCCCGGGCCCAAGGCGTGCCCGGACTTGGCCGTGCAGGGAGGCGAAAGGGCAAGAGTGAAGCGCCGCGGGCCCTAACAGCCTGTGGCCTTGGGCGCCGCGTGGCGGTTGATTGGACGTGGGCGCCTCAGCAACCGCGCGAGTTGATAAGGGAGCGGCATCTGCCTAGGCTTTGCTTTTTTTTGCTTTCTCCGGTTGCTGCTCAGATCCCCTTTCTTGCGCCTCTCCTTCCTTCCTCCAAAATTTCCAGATCTACTCCGACCGCGTGACCTAGGAAGCCATGGCGCCTCGTCAGTCCCCAGCCGGAGCTTGGTACTCGTCTGCCCTGAACTCGGCGAACGTGTCGGAGGCGAACCTCGCCCGGTTGCGTCGGATGGCGGCGGCGTAGGGCATCGACGGGGGGAAGGTGTTCAAGGCCGGCTCCGCCACCCCTGAGGGCCAAGGGAGCACCTTCTATCCGTTATTTGTAAGCGCCATTGTTGCTGGCCTGGTGCCTCCCTTCTCCGAGTTCTTCTTCTCTGTCCTCCGCCATTATAAGCTACAGGCTCTGCATCTCCACCCCAACTCCGTCCTTCTCCTGGCAATCTTCGCCTATTACTGCGAGGCTCACGTAGGGGTGCAGCCCTCAGTGGCCTTGCTGCGCCACTACTTCTACCTCCGGACCTCTCGCGGTCCTGCTTCCGCGTGCGCGAGCTTCATCGCGTACGGTGGTGCCATTGCCATTTCGAACCCCGGGAAAAGGATTGAGGGCTTCAGGAGCAAGTGGGTCTTGGCAGATGCTGGGCGCATCCATCCTCGGCTGATCTTGCCCACGGAGCAACCCACGAGCTCCAACGATTGGGGTCGAGCGGAGCTCGCGGACCCCCGCGCGAAGCTGGTGTTGGAGAAGATGGACACGGATCTGAGGCCGGCCAACATGGCGGCGGCGAAGCTGACCGGCGCGTTGCTGCTGAGGGAATTCCTGGAGCACCAGCTGGCTCCGCTTCGGCAGTACTCACTTCCGATGTGGAGGCCCCATCCGAGCCCCACGGCCTTGGCCGACGAAGATCTGGCTGCGGTCCTCCAATCTCTGGTCGGGGCGATGTGGCGAGGTTGGAGGGCGCTCCTACGCCCTTGTTCCTCCGCGACGACTGGGAGCAGGTAGTGGAGTCCATGCCCGTCTTCAACGGGGACGGGCCCGTGCCCATGGAAACTCCCGAGGAATCGGTGGACGTGTCCTCCGACGACTCCAGCGAAGAGGAGGAAGGAGGGGAGCGGGGAAAAGGGCTTGACTCCGAGGCGACCAACAGAGAGTCGAGGGCTCCCCTCCCCCGGCGCAGGTCCCGCGCTCTCCGCCTCTCTCCGAGCGATGACGACAAGGATGATGACGAGCAGGGCGGCGGGAGCTTGCCCCCGATCCCGAAGAAGGACAGGACCGGGCTGATCTCCCGCGGGTCTGCCCCAGCCCCGAGGTGGACCGCAGACGCGCCTTCCGCTCCCGAGCTTCCCAAGGTTGACCCTTCCAGCCGGCTTTCAGGCTTCAAATTTGGCCGGAGGCTGCCTGAGCTCACTAGCGACGACCCGTAAGCGCTTGATTCTTGTCTTTATTTCTTGTTCTGCTGCTGAGGCTTGACGTCCACATCTCTTGGACAGGCTGGCGCCCGCAACAAAGAAGCCGAAGGGAGCTCCTGAGGTTCCATCTGTGGCAGCGCCTCTGCCCGCGAAGGAAGGTGACCGCGACGCACGGGCTTCTCCTGCCCGTTCGTCCTCACGAGGCCTGGCTGAGCCGGCTGGGGCGAGCTCAGCCCCCATGGCCCAAGTGACTCCCAAGGTGCCTTTGCCTGCTGCCGCCACTACAGTCGTTAGGGCGCAGCAGGCTCCGCCTCAGGATGCTGTGGTCGCGCTGCCGCCTTCTCCTCCTACTCCATCGACTGCTGTCTCTCTGACTCCTCCTGCCGTTCTGGATTGTGCTGCTGCTGAGCTGGACCGGCTGCGGCAGTATCTTCTTGGCGCCGACCCTCGCTTGGTGGCCGGGCGCTTGGAGCTGGCTTCAGGATGGATTCGCTCCGACGCTTCGATTCGGGCGGCGCTGGTCCAGGCCTCGACGGCTTGCGATGAGGAGAGGCAGATCGTCCTTGAGGCGAAGGCTGCTCGTGACGCAGCCCTGGGGGAGGTGGTCGACGTCCGTGGTTGCTGCAAGGCGCTGGAGGACGAGCTGCAAGGCCTGCGGGACCAGCTCACGAAAGAGGCCCGCCTTCGCCAAGAGCAGGAAGAAGGTGTGAAGGCTCGTGAGGCGGCCGTCAAGGAGAGGGAGGTCAAGCTAAGGAGGCGCCGTGACCACCTAGGCGCGCTGGAGCAGGAGTTGGGGGCGAGGAAGGTCGAGCTGGACAACAAGGCCCAGGTTCTTGCCGAGGACCGCGTGGCCTTCGCGGAGATGGAGGCGAAGGCTCGCTCCTCGCTGAGGACGCTTTACGACAGCGGCCTGGAGAGCCCGCTGGCTGGCGCCGAGGACGGCCCCGCCAAGCTGCTTCCCTTCCTGGTTCGCGCTCTTGAAGATGTCGCCCTTGGCCTTGGCCCCACGGCCGAGGCCGAGGCGCGTGTCCTATCTTCTGCAGCGCTGACGCGGGTCCTCACCCACATCTACCTTCGCGATCCCGGCATCGACCTCGACAGCCTGCTGGAGCCAGTAAGCGGCGAGCGTGCCGCTGCCGCTGCCGAGGCCGTGAAGGGTCACGCGGAGGCTCTGCTAGGGAAGTTCCGGGCCTTCAGCACCAAGCTGAAGCAAGGCGCTGTCGACCCCGCTGCTCCATGAGGCGAACCCACTCCGCGCTGCTCCACCGCCGACAAGTGACTCCGTTGTGGCTCCTGTCCTGCCTTTAATTCCTGCACATGTATCATGCCTCGGGGAGGCGTTTAAACTTGCGTTTGGCATTGAGATAACAGTGTGGACTGTAATATTTGCTTTTGAATTCCTTGAAATTTACGCTTTTCCTTCCTACTTGCTTATATTCTACGCCGGCAGAGCCCGGTCCCGCGCATACCTCAGCCACCGTTAGCCCCGAACGGAAACTAGGACGGGACCAAGGAGTGAGGGGCTACGTGACAAGTTAGGCTCCTGAGTCGCGATGCTCAGGAGTCCCCCTTGGTGCACGAACAGCAAGTAGGGGGTGTGATGTGGGTGGATCTACCGTTCTACGTCTGCAGAGCCCGGCTGCGCGCATACCTCAATCGCCGTTAGCCTTTCGGAACTAAGGAGTGAGGGGCTACGTGACCAGTTAGGCTCCTGAGTCGCGATGCTCAGGAGTCCCCCTTGACGCTCAAACGGCCTTCGTACCTTGGCTCCGCTCGGGGAGAGACGCGCAACGAACCAGGCCCGGGGGGGCCTGGCTGGGTGGCGTGCGTCTGGGCGTGACCCAGGCGTAGCCCCCATGCCCAGCCCCCTCGCGCGGCACTCCCGAGGGGAGGCGTTACGATGAGGCTAGACACTGAGCTCTGGGCTCCTTGAGGTTGATGCGGCCCGGGGGCCGCCCTCAGTTGTTTATCACCAGCGCGGAGCATAGTGCTTCCGTATGTGTACGGGCATAGCCGCTCCTCGGCAGTGTCGTCAGCCAGCACGGAGCATGGTGTTTCTACTGGTATGTGGGAGGGGGCTCCCCTCCGGGAGGAGCCCCCGGGGCGTGTACAGCCCAGCCCTGACACGTGGCTGGCACGATAGGGCCTGGCGAGGTGTATCTGGGCACCCGTGAGCCAGCGCGGGACTCACGGGGCCCTACCTCTAGGCGGGTTGCGCCTGGCACTGGGCCTTATCTTGTGATGTGTCCCTGCAAATTTGGTTAGATGCCGGCACTCTACGTCCTCGGGTCCCGGCCCTCGACCTGGTCTCAGCCGTCGCTGGTATGCCAGGTCACGATGTCGTGGACAAGGCCAGAGGGTGAGGGCTGGAGAGCCAGTAAGAGCCCTGAGTCGTGATGCTCAGGTACCCCCCCTTTAACGTGCAAGTGGTCGGCATGGATAAGAAGAGGTGCCGTGGACAGGCATCGAATAATCAAGCATGATGGGTCGAACGCATAGCCGGAAATAAACGCAAAAGGGATACATGCCGCTGGGTCTGGCCCGAGCGACTTGGGGATGATGCAGCCCGTGGGGAGCCCCCAACAAAGTAAGCTAACAACATGAAATAAAAGGGATACATGCCGCAGGGACGGACCCACGCGGTCTGGGAATAATGCAGCCCTGGGGGGCGCTCCCAGCTGGAAATGAAACTTGAAAGATGTCACCTGATGATGTTGAGGACGAAGGAGTGTTGGTGTAGCAGACTCGGTGGGCTGCAGAAGCCGATCCTCACGAGCCCCCAGGCCTAGGGGCCTCGGGAGGCTCCGGAGGCGCTGGTGGCTCCTCGCGAACCATCTCCATCTCCGCCAGGGCTGCGGAACGCCTGGCCTCTTGAGCCTCCATGATACCCCTCATGAGGCGCTGGTACGTGGCAGCCGCGTTCGGCAAGCCGTAAGGCATGTGAATGTAGCTGTGGGGTGGACCTTCGCAGCGCCCCACTCGCGAGGGCCAGAGGCGCTCCAGAGAGGCGACTCGTTTGAGCCCTGGTATGTCGATGCAGACGCGCAGCCCACCATCCTCGCCTGGATGGGGAGCCATAGCTGGTAGGCGGCCGCCGCCTTTCATGACTCTTGACTCCTGTAGCTCCTGAATGGCCTTGCTGACGAACTCCTGAGGGTCTGGCTCTCCTTGCCTTACTCCTTCTTGAGGGAAACGTGCTTCGAGACACGCCTCCATGTGGTGCCCAAGCGCCTCCCTCATGACCTTAGCCAGGTCGGTAGCCCTCCAGGGGAGAGCCCCCGAGCCCTGCCTGAGGAGGGCGCCGGGCGCGCTTTCCTATACGATGGAAGGAGTTTCCCCTGGGCAGGCGCGGGCCCTGAGGGGCCGGGCCGGATGATGTCTTCTTCTTCTTGGGGCGGTCTCGGGAAGCCTCCTGCTTCCGCGATCCGGGTCTTCCAGTGATGCGGCCTGAAAGGCTCGTTCCAGGGAACACACCGCGTCCTTCTCTTCACAGGGCACCGTGATGACTCCGCCACTTCCTGGCATCTTGAGGACGTTGTAGCCGTGGTGAGTTACGGCCATGAACTTGGCCACCGCTGGGTATCCAAGGATGGCGTTGTACGGCAGGCGAATGTGAGCGACGTCGAAGTCGATGAGCTCGATGCGGTAGTTGTCGCGTGCCCCGAAGGTGACAGGGAGGCGGACCTGCCCAATCGGGACCGTGGAGCCGTCGGTGACTCTGGAGAAAGGCTTGGTTGGCTGAAGCTGGTTGTAGGGCACTTGGAGATTGTTGAATGTTTCCACAGACAGGACGTTGAGCCCTGCCCCGCCATCGATGAGGGTCCTGGTGACCACCACGTTGCTGATGATTGGGGAACAAAGCATCGGGAGGACTCCGGCTGTGGCCGCACACTTGAGCTGATCTGCTGAGCTGAACGTGATGGCACAGCCGACCACCTAAGAGGGTGCGTGGCTTCGAGCTTGGGGAGGACTGCATTCACTTCGCGGGCAAACTGCTTGAAGATGCGTTGAGAGGCTGGGACTTGAGCCCCGCCCAGGATGCAGGTGATCACGCGCGGCTCCTGGAAGCCCCCAGCCCCCTTGTCCTGATGGCGGTTCTCGTTTCTCCTTGGCTGCGGCGGCAGCGGAGGGAGGCCTGTGTTGCCTTGCGGGCGATCCTCGCGAGGCTGATCCCTCCAGTCTCCCTCGCGAGGTGGGTCTTGCCAGCGATCCTCGCGAGGTCGATGGCGCCACCCTTGGCGCGGGCAGCGGTCTTCCCAGCGTCCTGCGTTCCTTCCCCCTCCTCGACCGTAGCCCCGGTCACCGCGGTCGGGGCGACGGCCGATCCTTCCTTCTCGCACGGCTCGGAGCTCTTGACATTCGTTGGTGTTGTGGGTGTGGAGGTCGTGGTACACATAGTACCAACTGCCCTTGGAAGATTCGGGCTGATCTCTGCCCCGCTTGGTGTCTGGTTCTGCCGCGAGCACGGCAGCCCCCTTGCGCTTCACATCCTTGGCCTTGGGGTTCTTCTCTTCTGGGTCTGCGGCAGGCAGCTCGAGGAGGGAGAGACGCCCTTCCTCGGCCCTGGCGCACTTGGTTGCCAAGTTGAACAACTCCAAGGAAGTGCACAGGTCTTCATGCATCGCCAGCGCCTCCTTCATCTTGACATCGCGCACGCCATCGAAGATGGCTGAGATGATGGCCTCCTCGGTCACCTTGGGAATCTTGAGGCGTGCATTGTTGAAGCGCTGGATGTACTTCTGCAGGGTCTCTCCGGGTTGTTGCTTGATGCGGCGCATGTCGCTCACGGCGGGTGGCCGGTCACGAGTACCTTGGAAGTTGGCGATGAAGCGGGTGCGCATCTCGTCCCAGGAGGAGATCGTGCCTGGAGCCAGGTTCAGGAGCCAGGTGCGGGCCCCGTCCTTGAGCGCCATGGGAAACCAGTTCGCCATGACCTTCTTGTCTCCGTTGGCAGCTTCGATGCCCAGCTCATAGAGCTGGAGGAACTCCGCAGGGTCGGCCGTGCCATCGTAACGAGGAGGCAGGTCTGGCTTGAACTTGCCGGGCCACGCGATGCTGCGTAGCTCGGTGGTGAAGGCACGGCAGCCTGCTGTGGCCACAGGAGGCCTTGGGTGACGGAGAGATTGGTCTTGCATGTCCCCATGCGCTGCAGCTGGGAGCAGCGCGGGGTCTTGACGTGCGGGAGCAGGAGCATGGTCGCGACATGCTAGAGCAGGGAGCGCCCGGGCAGCTTCTTGCGGGCGAGGGACTTCTTGGCAGCTCTGCTCTTGCCGCGCTGGCACCTGATAGAGCGGGTTCCGCCCAGGGGCCACGCGCCTTGGAGCCATGGCGCCTTCTTGAGGAGGAGGCGGCTGGGGCGCCCCCGGAGCTTCGTCGCCCGCGCGGGGCGGGGTGCGGTGCAGCGGAACGGACGGCGCAGGAGAGCCCCCTGCGGCGCGGACGAGCTCGGCGACGCAGTCGAGCCATTCTTCGTAGACGTCGTCGACAGGACGGTAGCGCAGGAGCTCGTTTGCCGCGATGAGCGTAGATCGAGCCTCCATGGGTGCGCGGAGCGCGCGGGACGAAGAACCAGCTGGGGTGAGCGAGGGAGTAGCGGTGCGGCCGTCTTGCCGCACGGACGGATGCTGAGACGACGCTTGCTGCTCATCTCCCGTCGGGCCGGTGGTGGCGTTGACGGCAGGTGACGGGGAACGGCGAGGACGCCCGCCGACAAGAGCCGTCTGGGCGACGCGGGAAGCGAGAGCGGCCTGGCGCTCGGTGCGGGCCCGACGAGCGTCAGACATGGACACGATGGTCGGAGGAGAACGGGGTGGTGGAAGACGAATTCCGGCGCACCCCTACCTGGTGCGCCAAATGTCAGATTTTGGGTTCCGGCAGACCCTTGAGGTTCGAACACTAGGTGCGCACGGAGATTTCGCCTTCTACCTACCTGCACCCCTCCGCCTCGCTAAGATCTAAGCTATGGAAAGAACAGCACAAGAGACACGGGGTTTATACTGGTTCGGGCCACCGTTGTGGTGTAATACCCTACTCCAGTGTGTGGTGTGGTGGATTGCCTCTTGGGCTGATGATGATGAGCAATACAAGGAAGAACAGCCTCGCGAGGGTCTGTTCTTGGCTGAGGGGATGAACTGCTAGGAGGAGTTCAGTCACCCTTCTCTCTCTCTCTCTTCTCGATTCTCTCTCCGATTTCGATCCTAGCTAGTTTCTCTCTTGGCTTCTAGATTCTCCCTTCTTGATTCTGATCTCCTCTACCCTGTGGGTGGCTAGTCCTATTTATAGGCAAAGGCCCTGGGCCTCTTCCCAAATATTGAGCGGGAAGGGCGCCAACAATTGGCCATTTTGAAGGGGAACATCTGGTACACTTATCCTAACTAAAGTTGGTCCTTGCCTGCCAAAGGCTCTGGTGGTGACGCTGGCCTGGGCTCCACAATGACTTCTTCCCTGCCGTTGGACTGGTCTTGGTCTCGTTGCACCGAAACGGGTGCCTTTGCTTGATGCTGTCGCCTGCGCTTGCTCCCTTTGCACCAAAGAGGAAAGGAGGACACTGCGCGGCTGGCGCCCGCCTGGCGCCTTTGGTCGTCATGGCTTGCGTCACGGGCACCTCGTGAGGTACCCCGCCTTGATCTCTCCGCCTCCTCGCGAGCCAGCCTGATGAGGCCGTGCCTGAGGAAGCTCCGTGTCGTCCGCCCCGCGAGGCTTGGCCCCTCGCGAGGGTCTTGGGTCTGTGTTGATGAAGATGGGCCGTGCTGGGCCCCCCTTTGAGCCACGCCGCAGGCAGGCAAGTCTGGGGACCCCCGTTCCCAGAATGCCGACAAAGATGAACTTCGACGAACTCATGGAAACCCTAATGGGATATATGGGAAGAGAAAGAAGGACTCACTGGAGTTGTTGAACAGCGGAGGCGTGCGGACGAATTCTGGTCAGATCAGGTCGATGCAGCGGCCGTAGTTGAGGTAGAGGCGAAGGTCGACGGCGGCGGCGGCGGAGCTCGGGTGCTGAGACGACGCGAGGTGGAAGACGAACGAAGAGGCAAGGGGGGAAAGTGAAAGAGACCCCTGGCCCTATTTATAAGATGAAAGGATAAGTGACATGTGCGGGAATCGAGGAGGTTAAAAAATGGATATGTGACGCCACGGATGCCTCGATTTTTGGAGGTTCGTTAAAAGAGAAGATATATTAAGATTTGAGATTTATGTAATATTAATGACAGGTGACGTCACGGTGGGTTACTACGATCTTAAAAGATGATGTCATGGCAGGTTATAGGATCTCGCAAGAATAAATGAAGAAGGATTTCTCTAAGTGTTGAAGATTGACATGAACAAGTTCAAATCAACCTGGGGCCTAATGTTGGGGAGGTAACTATTGGGTATGACCCGCCCAGGAGGGGCCGGATTATACCAACGAGGGTTCATCAAGATAAAGCCCGTGAAGATGTGGAGATGGAGGTTCATGAAGCAGACTTGCTAAGGGATCGAAGCCCAAAGGCGACTTAAGGCCCATAGGTGTAAACCGCCATACATGTATGACTTGGATTGTAAGGCAAGTATAATTGGTCACCGAGCCAGACACATTGATGATGAGCCGGCCGGGACTCTGTGAGTCACTGGGCATCAACCTGTGTATATAAAGGGATGACCCGACGACGGCTTAGGATAAGAAACAAGAGAGTCCAAAAGCTAGGTTAAGTGTATTCGCTCCCTGGTAATCGAAACCCAAGTAATACCACCTCAACTGGAGTAGGCTTTTACCTTCATAGCAAGGGGCCGAACCAGTATAAACTCATGTGTCCTTTGTCCCGTTTAACCCCTTCAAGCAAACCTAGTTGTGATGGCTCCACGACTAAGTCCTTCTGCTAGGACATCTGCCGTGACAATTCCATGACAATCACCGAGGAAGTTCCATGCTTCCGAGAGGGAAATCCCCAAGATTGAAGGGGAATCCAAATTTTCTTCGTTCTTTGCCCTGGAGTTTTTTTCTACGATGAACATACACCCTGCAAATCACCGTGTTCAAATTTGTCAATTTTCCGGGCTCATTTACCATATTTAGGGGATCGTGTGCATTTTCTAGGCATTTAGCGCATATAAATCCAATCCAGCTACAGGTGCACGGGTGTGATGTGAGGGACGTGGATTGTTGTTCGATCGCGGTGCATCCTACGGTGCACGCGCGCAATCCGCGTGGCTGGGGTTCCGGCCAATCATAACACAACAAACAATAGGCTTAGCGCACACTGTTTCCGGAAGCGACGGAGATGAACCGTGTGCAATAATGAACGAGCAAAATTGTAAGGGAAGCCAAATTTCTGTTATCGTTTGTCGTTGAGCTCTTGAATACCACCGCACTGTATGCTGCCCAGCCCCTCCATCTCAGAGCTCTCTCCAGGCGTCGTCCATGGCACCGCGGCGCACAGTAACTGGTAAGGAAGTGATGTCATCCCGCCGCGCTGCATTCCTCGCCGCCCGCGACCGCACACATGGTGAGGAAGCGATGGCATCTCGCCGCGCCGAGTTCATCACAGCCGGCGGCCAGACCGTTACATAGGCGGACTTTGAGGCTGCCATGGCCGAATGGGTGGTGGATCTAGAGGCGGCCAAAGCCGCATAGAAAGAGCGGAAAAGGCATAAAGTAGTCAAGAAAAGAGAGTCCCGCCGCCGCAAGAAAAAAGAGGCCGCACGCCGTGGTGAGGAGAGCTTGGCGGAGATCGAAGCACAGTGGGTTGCCGCCTACAAGGCCGGGAAGGAGAACGCCGGTGTCTGGCCAGCATGCCCTGATGGCAGCATGTGAGAAGTAGTTTAAGTTTGTAGTATTAGAGCAAATTACCAGTAGTACTTTAAGTTTGTAGTGTTAACGTACAATGTCGGTAAGAGCATCCTTTGAGGGCTTTGAGCGTTGATTAGCATGTGTGCCCATGTGCATTTTTTGCGTTAATCATTAGAAGATCACAAAACACACAGTTTCTATGCCGTACCCGTCTACGTTTTTTGCGTTAATAACCCATAAGTCAGTTACCTGTACGATGTTTCCTAATAAACCAGGCGTACCATTGACCGAAAAAATTAAGTACATGTGTACATTTTTTGGAGACGGAATCTGCCAACTTTCTTTTTTCTCGCACATGAGTATTTTACGTGCTTCATTTGCGTTGTGTGTTTCCCCCGCCCAAGTTTCAATTTTTGCACCGAAATTTTCATTAGGCGCGCGATTTCAGAATTTATTCCTCCAACCACATCCCTTTCCCCTCAGTATCCCCCCTCGCTCGTGCCTCTAGGGCATCTCAAACCGCCGCCGCAACCACAGCTTCAACCACATCTATGTTCTGCTCAGATCCAGTCAGGTAACCCACCAATCTCTATCACGTCCCCGGCCCGATTGCTTAAATGGCGCCTGCAAAACATCCTCATGCCTCCAAATCCCCCCCCCCCGCCAGGAGCTGATGGCGATCCATGGTGCGATGGTCGTTGTGCGTGTTGACCCGAAGGAACACCTCGCCTCTGCCGCCGCCGACGACTTGGTGCAGGCTCTGGCCCAGATGAAGTCCCCCAACGACTACCCCCAGGACTTAACAGGTAAGATCTGACCAACTAAATCTCACCAATACCACTTGCAACGGCTATGATTTGTACGATTGATGTATTAAGCATGTTCGTCCCTTGTTTATTTCAGTACTGCACACTATGTGATGTTCAAATATTACCGTGTCCAGCTCAATTTCACCAATACCAGCAACAAACTTACAATACATGATTCGAGATATCACTAGAGATGTTGTCCATTTGCTATTTTTAGTGGATGCTAACCCTATTGTACTTAACATGCCTGTTCATATACTTACGCAGGGTCATAATGGCTGATGCTTTTGTTTGCCGTCGAGATGAGCTGCATCCCATGTCTTACAATATTTCACATAATTTGTGTAATTGCAGTTTAACTTCTACCATTTACTAGTTTCCTGTAGGTACACATGTCAGTGGCACTAATCCACGCTTCGACCCGGAGGAACAGCTCGCCTCCGCCGTCGCTGACTTTGGGAGAGCTCTAGCCAAGATGAAGTGCCCCGGCAACTACCTCTCAGGACTTACCAAGTATGTACTCTCCAGTTCATTCTTACCAATATCAGTTGCAATTAATGGCTATGTTCTGTATGGTGTATTAAGCATGTTCTAGTAAACATGCCTAGCACGTTTTTGCTACTTTCCCTACCTTTTTATAGACATTTGGGCCATTATCTGCTCTGGCAGCACCTGTCTTGTGATGTTTAACTGTGCCAATTGCATTTTTATCAGTATCGGTTTCAATGTCTATTAAGCCTGTTGCAATTAATAGCTGGATCCATTTTTAAATAGTTGTATTTCAATGGCTACAAACTTACAAAATATGACTTAGGATGTTGTTAAGCCTGTTACAATTAACAGTTGTATCCATTTTTTAATCTGTCCATTTGCTACCATGCTACTCTCTGCAATGAAGATATACTAGAGATGCTGCCTATTTGCTATTTTTGGTGGATGCTAACCCTGTTGTACTTAACATGCTTATCCATGTACTTACACAGGGTCATAACGGTCGATGTTGTTGTTTGCCGTCGAGGTTAGCTGCATCCCATGTCTTACAGTATTTCACATCATTTGTGCAATTGCAGTTTAACTTCTACCATTTACTGGTTGCCTGTAGGTACACATGTCAGTGACATTGATCCACGCTTCGACCCGGGGGAACAACTCGCCTCCGCCGCCGCTGACTTTGGGCAGGCTCTGGCCAAGATGAAGTGCCCCAGCAACTACCTCTCAGGACTTACCAAGTATGTACCCACAAGTTCAATCTTACCAATACCAGTTGCAAATAATGGCTATGTTTTGTACTGTTGATGTATTAAGCATGTTGTAGTAAACATGTCTAACACGTTTTAGCTATTTCCCTATCTTTTTATAGACAACTGGGCAATTATCTGCTCTGGCAGCACCTGCCCTGTGATGTTTAACTCTGTCAATTGCATTTTCATCAGTATCGGTTTCAATGGCCATTAAGCCTGTTGCAATTAACAATTGCATCCATTTTTAAAGAGTTGTATTTAAATGAATACAAACTTAGAAAACATGAATTAGATGTTGTTAAGCCTGTTGCAATTAATAGTTGTATCTATTTTTTAATCCGTCCCTTTGCTACCGTGGTACTGTTTCGAAATGAAGATATCACTACAGATGCTGTCGTTTTATTACCATTTGCTATTTTTGGTGGATGTTAACCCTGTTGTAGTTAACATTGGCTTTCCATGTACTTACACAGGGGTACAATAGGCGATGTTGTTGTTTGCCGTCGAGGTTAGCTGCATCCTATGTCTTATACACCATCTATTCCTAAATATAAGTATTTTTAGAGATTCCAATATAGACTACATAAGGAGCAAAATGAGTGAATCTAGATTCTAATCTAAACTATATCTATAATTCTATATACATTCGTATGTAGTTCATATTGAAATCTTAAAAAAATACTTGTACTTAGGAACATGGGTAGTTGTATTTTACATCATTTGTGCAATCTCAGTTTAGCTTCTAACATTTACTGGTTGCTTTTAGGTACATATATGAGCGGTACTGATCCACACTTCGATCCCTTTTGCGTATGGGGCAATGAGATATTCATGAACAAGCGTCAAGTGTGAAAACTAAGAAAGATTGTTAGGCGAAAGAAACGGTTATTGGAATTAAGCTCTTTATTTACACGTTGTCAAAGACAACAGTGAACTTTAGGACGGCGAGTAATGTGTTGCCTTTTCCCCCTTCCCACAACAAGTTACTTTATTAGATCTCAGTATTTGATATTTTTCTCTTTTTAGTGGGTTCCGAAGCTACTTACTGATGATTACCTTGCAAACTACATGACCGGAGTGGAGGCAACTAAGATTAAAATATATAATTCATGCTACCATGATAATGCTCTAGAAGTCTTTCTGAAGGCAATGAAGGATGGATGAGCGATCGTCACAAGGGGTTGGACATTATGGGCATTCCGCTTCTTCAACACCATCGGCAGTCAAAATGATTTACACTCGTCTCTTCACCTTTACCGCCTTTAAATATTGTGGTTCATCATAGTTAATTGCTGCCTAATCCTGTAATTACTGAACATATTATACTGGCAATTTTATTTATGGATTCATTGTTGAACCATTGTGCTGAGAATTTGAATTGCATGTTTCATATTTCAAAATTTCCAATTAGAATAATAAATTATAGGAAAAAGATTAAAAGAGAACAGACGGTCATGGAACTTTGCAAACGATTCTGGAGTAAAAAGGCTTGTGATGGATAGCCCAATGCCACATAGTTTCCTACATCAAATCGTGTGTGATGTAGTTAATGAAAGCAAACAGTTGACCCAGGCAGAGCGTGTGTGATAATTATACCTTTCACACACGAGTGTATACATAAAACTGTGTGGGATGTACATATGAACGGAAACGTTTTTCCTGGATTGACTATCTGAGATGTACATAAGAATGGAAACGTATTCCTTGGATTGACTGTGTGATATACATACGAACGGAAGTGTTTTTTTGGGATTCACCGTGTGGGATGTACATACCTACGGAAATGATTTTCTCTAATTACCGTGTGGGGTGTACATACCTACATAAATGATTGGGTTTCGATGCCTCGTCCGATCGCACATGACCCCAGCCTGGGTCCCAGGAGGGCCTATCCCCGATGATTTCTGGATCGTGTGGGAAGGACACCCTATCGCACACACTCACTTGGCAATGGTTCCAAATGTCGTCGCGGAAAGGGGTTAAAGACCGTTTGTTTAGGACTGACGTGTACCAGTGACTCTATGAGTGAATCAAGGTGGTAGAGATGGTGATGGGATGGTAGCGGGGCAGAGAGCGGAGCGTTGTAGCGGTGGCGAGTAGATGGAGATCAGCATGGCAATGGGTACCCGCAACCCGCGAACCCGACGGGTAAAAATCCTATTAGGGTAAGGGTTTGGAACAAATAAATACCCATGGGTTTATAAATGGAGAAAAATTGTGCCCATCCGATAAGCCGGGTATGTGTATGGGAATGCAATACCCATACCCGTGCACCCGCGTACCCGTATACCCATAAACTAATTTCTTCTAACATTAGGCCCCATGTGTCATTCACTAAAGGAACCTAGCCATTGTAACCTCAACCCAAAATCCTCTCTCCTTACGCATGTGCATGAACTTATTTAAATGTGTTGATCTTGTTTTGTGAATTCACGGTTCTGTTAATCTTATTATATAGTCTCCTTCGGTTCATTATTTCGAACAAGGGGATGCAAAATTACCTTCAATAAAAGAAAATTAGAGAAAATCGTATATGTCTTGTTTGTCTTGAAATTAAAAAAAGAATAGGTGTGAATGTTTCTCTAAAAATTCACGTACATGCTACTCACCCATGTATTTCGTGCTTATTGCTATCCATTTCTGAAAATCAATATCATTCTTTTTATTCCATCGCGCAACAAATCATCATCTATATGTGCTCAAATGCTAAAATGTGGTATATATGTATTGAATGTTGAAGTATACATGCGAAATGTTAGGTATATATGTGTAAATGTTGAAAAATACATGATGAAGTGTGAACTGGATAAGGTGATTGAGATGGGTATTTTTTACCTGCGGGTATTACCCGCACCCAGCCGGGTATGGGCATGGAAATAGTTTGAAACCCGATGTGCGGGTACGGGTACGGGTATGGGCAAAAAATAATGACACGGGTATGAGTTTGGGCGACCATTACCTGCACCCGAACCCGGCGGGTGCCATGTTGAGATGGAGACAGGGGCAACCGTATCGGTGGTTCTCGAAGAGGAACAGGGGAAGCCTCGATGACAACGTGCGAGTAGGAGGGAGGGCGGCCATGATGCCGGCGGGCCAAGAGGAGCGTGACGACAATGGCGAAGCAGGAGGTACCGCCGGAAAGGAGATCCACCGGCGGTGGTAGGGCGGCAGACGGGCGCGGGTGGCAAGCAGAAACCCTAGCAGGGGCGCTCGGGAGTGAATGAGGTAGACCGAACACAACCGACTATAGTGGGCCTACCGACAGCGATACATCCACTTACAAATGAGCCAATCAACTCCCTCCAAAGCCCCAATGAACCAGATCCCAACATTTCGTGGGAGCTGTAAAAAAAATATTTCATCCGTTCCAAAATTCTTGTATTAGATTTATCTAAATACAGATATATCAAATATTAAAACATGACTTGATACCGGGAGTACTAGTACATCGCTGCCCTGAAAAAAGATAACAGATAACAGTACATCGCTGCCCTGGAGCGTGTGACCGTAACCGACATACGCGCATTGCTCTCGTTGCAACGATTTTCCTGTGCTTTCCTCCACGAAGGAGTTTTTTAGTTTTTTTTGGGTGAAGGAGTTCTTTTAGTTTTTTTTTTGAGAAATGAAGGAGTTCTTTTAGTAACCCCACGAAGGAGTAGGGGACACGGAAATGTATTCCGAAAGAAGCCCACAAGAAGTAAACGAACCAACAGGCCCAAAACCGAGCCGCGCGGCCAAGCGCGCGAACTCTGTAGCGCGGAGTCAAAACCCATCCCCTCCACCGTCCTCTCCGCCATTTCGTCCAGTACCTTCCTCCCCCCCTCTCACTCCTCCGCGGCCCGTGCGCCCCGGTGCTGCGGCCGTCGCCGTGACGTAGCATAGCGTCGCCGCCGCCGCCGCCGCCGCCGCCTCACCCCAACCCATCCGCCTCTCACGCGCGTCGCCTCCGCCGTCGCCGTTCCCGTCCTACACCTCACCGCGCCCCCGCTGTCTCAACCCCGCCCGCGGTTTTATCCGTTGGTTCCCGAGGTACGAGCATTTCGACATGCTGCGACTAGTTAAATTCCACCGACCTCCAGAAATTTGGGGTGAACCATCTAGATCCTCTCCTGCTCTGGCCGCAGTTCTCCCGCCCCCGGCGAAACCTAGGGTTCGGTGACAGGATGCAGAAGCTAGGGCTCTCGGGGCTTAGGGGCCTCGATGGGTTCCGATCTCTCGCTGGTGCCACCTCTACGGCTGGGAAGGCCACGAACCCCAAGCCCTCGTCGGATGCTGGAGGTAGCACATACGGGAGCTTCGCCAACCTTAAGATCACAGCAGGTACCGATTTGCTCTCTCTCTCTCTCTGCTTTGATTGAGGAGGCTGTTTATTTCGTGCGTTGCACTGATTTCCCGATTCCTCTTAATTTCTGTCTATTTGCAGAGAAATTAGTCAAGGAGCAGGCTTCAGTGAAGTCTGATCTAGAAATGGCGGTACATTTCTGAACATTATGCAGTTTTTGGTCATCTGTCGGGCACTTGACTGAGCGAATTCCTACCATTCAATTGTATGAACTGCGAATTGTTTCTGAAATTTAGCCAAACATCCTGTCACCGTGCCACTAATTAGGTTTCTGCATAGAATTGTTATCTGTTTGGGTGGAGCCGATTGAAGACCATCTGTCTTCTGGTTCATCAATGCCAAAATTGCATAGTTGTATGCTATGTCCCAGTTGTATTACTCTGCTCGCATAACACAAGGGTAGTTTTTCTGTTTCTCGTTTTGTCTTGGATCCTGTGATGTTTTTTATTACTCTGTGTGCAAAACAGATGAACTGCAGTATCCTTGTTAACCCATTGTTTAATCATGTATGCAACATTGACATGACAGTGAAATGCTAGACCAAAAAAGGTGGTAGCACAGCATACTAATGTGAAA
Source organism: Triticum urartu (assembly GCF_056163025.1). NCBI lineage: Eukaryota > Viridiplantae > Streptophyta > Magnoliopsida > Poales > Poaceae > Triticum > Triticum urartu. The sequence continues at coordinate 535,211,619 of NC_141874.1, forward strand.
CTTTATCGTTCTGGGGCTGCATGTGTTATATGTAGTCTGAATCTCATGATTTATGCGTCCTTCTGCGGTGTTTAGATTCCCTTTATTTCCCCATATGTTACATATATGTAACTGTGCTAAACCTATGGCATGTTATATGAAGCATACTCGGTGTTTGTTTCTCTGGTAGTATCCATCCTTTAAAGTGTTGACCTATTTTTGTGAAGGAGCTCTGTATATTGCTCACCTGGAAAATATAGGATATGTTTCCGTCTTTAGGTTCTGCTAAACGTATGGCAGATTAGGTGAAATTCCGATTTCTCATTTCTCATTTATCTTATTTCAATGGGCTTATTTCTGATGGCTAGTCCTGAACTTATTTAAATACAGGCTTGTCCTTTATAATCACCACCGTGTCACAATGACTTATATGCTTGTTGCATCTAGTTCTATTAAATTCAGAATGTCATATGTATGAGATTTTGGTTACCACTTTACCAGTCACCCTTCATGCTTTAGATGTTCCAGTGCTCTGCTGTCATGGCATGTTGGCTCAAGTACAAAACAAAATTATATCATATTGCAGTATTTTTACATAGCAACATATTAAATTAGTTTCTCACAGAATACCCTATTACTGATGCACACGCGTTATATAACTTTAGCATACCAAGCTGAGAAGAGCAACAGAACAGATAAATATGTTAGAAGCAAAGCTTCAACAAGCTGTCAACGAAAACATGAAGCTTAAGGTAAAGCAGACTGAGGATTCGAAGCTCTGGCAGGGGCTAGATTCAAAAGTTTCCTCAACAAAGATGCTGTGCGATCAGTTAACTGAAACTCTGCAGCAGTTAGCAAGTCAGGCAGAAAGAGGTAATGTTTTTTGTGGCATTTTCTCATGCACACCTGTTGTTTAGCTCTAACTGGCAAAACAATGCAATGGCAGCTGAGGAAGATAAGAAGTTTTTCGAGGGGATGCTTGGGAAGAACTCTAAAGCTTTAGATGAATTGAACTGCTTGCTGCATGATTCCTCGGCAAAGCTGGAATGTGCAGAACAAAGCATCATGTCAGGTCGGTTTGTCTCTTCTCACTTCTCAGTTAGTGCCAATCTTTTAGAATGCTGACAACTAGGTAACTCACCACTATACACTGCATATCGCCTATGTGCGTGCCCCTATCTGCTATACTGTTGTTTATGCATCTAAACTCTGATGTCATTTTCAATTCTGTGCTTATTTATATGATATGCTTATAGATAGAATAATTAGCAGTCTGCTAAATATATTTACAACTTTTTTTTGAATTAAGGAGCAAAGCTCCCAATTGATAACACATCAGGTCTGTTTTTTGCTGACCCCTCAATAGTGAAATGTTCAGCAGGAATATTTACATAATAATGTGATAACATTGTCAACTGTCCCATTTACTCAGGTAAACAGGAGATTTTGCGGATCAAACAAGAGAAAGAAGAAATGGATCAGAGTTACAAGGAACAGCTTTACGCAAATGATACTACCATAAAGGAAAAAGGTAAGTGTTAGCTTTTCTGTACCAATTTACTGAGGAGACAAGTCATATTAGCGAGCGGTAGTGATAACAAGCATTAAGCTGTCTTTGCTTTCTAATGCAGATTCTCTCATCAAACAGTTGGAGGGTTCAGTTGAAGAAAATAAATCCCGCTTATTGTGTGCTGACTCCCGCTTGCAGTGCATGGAGCAAGAGTTAAAGCTAAAGCAAGATGTTTGCATTTGCCTGAAAGAAAACCTTGCATCTGCTGAAAAAGAAAAGAATGACTTGGAGCTTAGGAACCAGCGATACAGTCTGGAAGTCGAAAGACTGTACAAGGACAATAAGGATGCTAATGAATTGCTTAGCAGTTTTGTGGCTAAGGTAGCTGAGCTAGATAAAGAGCATGCATCAATGTCAAGTCATGTCGCTAGATTGCTTTCTTCATTTGATAAGTACTATGGAATGGTCCAAGAGGAGAAACTGCTGATAACAAGATCTGCTAAGGACAAACTGGAACATCTTCAAAACCAGTTTGTAGATTTGACATCAGAAAATAGTGGTCTCAACAGTGAAATTGGAGAACTGAAGTCCAGAATCACAGAGTTACAAAAAACTCAAGAAGCTGTTATGGTTCAGCATGTAGAAGAATGCCAAGTGGCTGAAGATAAAATCAGAAGACTGGAGTCTGAAGCAGAAGTATCTGCCTCCAATGTGAATTCCTTAGAAAAGTTATCTTCGGAACTACAAGGGAGAGTTCAAAAGTTACTGGAGGATTCTAGCCTTGCTGAAAATCAGAAGGTTCGCAACTAGCTGGTTACGAATAAACAGATAACTGCTACTCCCTCCGTTCCGAATTACTTGTCGCAGATATGGATGTATCTAGATGTATTTTAGTTCTAGATACATCCATTTCTGCGCCGAGTAATTTGGAACGGAGGTAGTACTATTTAACTTGTATTCTTCCTTACTCATGAAATTGGAATTTTGCAGGAAGAGCTGTTACAGAAGACTTTGAAGCTAGAATCAGATAATCAGGAGCTTCTAGGCAGAGTGCAGTCAGTTTTGGATGAGAAATCTAACGATACAGAATCACTGCACAGCGAGATTGCTAAGCGTGACCAGCAGGTTGACACACAAGAAAAACAGATCAGCGAGCTCCGCAGTGTTCTTGATGAGAAGGAACAGTTGTATATTTCTTCTGTAGAAAGAGAGAAGAGTTTGGAGGAACAAAAGTTACAGGTTTGTGTTTATTATATCTTTCAATCTCATGATGTAATGATCTGTAGAGTGTAGAACTGTAGGCAACATATAACCTTTTCAACCTCTTGCCCAGATCCAAGCATCACTTGCTGCCACAGAATGTCAACTTACCGAGGCCAAAAAACAGTACGATCTCATGCTTCAGGGTAAACAGATAGAGCTATCAAAACATTTGAAAGAGTTGTCACTCAGAAATGATCAGGTATCACATTTCTATTTATTGTGTAGCACTTCTCTTCTGAATCACAAATGACAGTCTACAAATGATTTTCCAGGCAATCAATGTCATCCGTAAGAAATATGAATTAGAAAAGGTAGAAATCATTAGTGCTGAAAAAGAGAAGGTAAATCATCTCTTCCCTTTCAAAGTTCTTTATGCTAGATATTTGGTATCTTAATATGATTGCTACTCTGTCTATCCTACTGTTCTGAATTTCAGGCAGAAAAACTCATAAGGGAAATGGAGCACAAATGCAACGAAAAGATATTAGAGAACAAGCGAGAATCTGAGAGGTGCTTGATGCGTCTTAAGGAGGAACATGCCGCAGTGGTAGGTAGAGCTAGTTTGGTTTCTCAATAAAGGCTACATTTATTTTGAAACAAATAAATATTCACAATCTAGTTATAATGACAATGCATGTACCAATTTTGATGGAATATGTTAGCACTAGAGTAGTAAACAAAGTAAGCTGAACGGTTCAGCTTAGCCTTCAGATAGCATGGATACATAACCGCATGTCAGACTTCTAAGGAAGTTTGTTCTTGCACGTTGCTCACTGTTGAAGAGGCTTTAATACCTAAAAAACTGCCGAGTTTTCTTGGTATCTTGTATTCTTGCTCTAATTAGACTTGACATGTAAGCTGTATAGGAAGTTATACGGAAGTACTCGCTGACATCTAAATGAGTTCAAAGTATCTTCAAACTGCTTTAGAGTAACATTTCCATCCACTTTATCTTTTATTATTTAATTATCTGTAACATACTGGTGAAAAGTTCGAAAACCACACTGTATATTTCACCAATGTACATTACTCCCTCTGTAAGCTCTTATACTTCTTACTAATGATCTTTAGACTGGTTTAAAGCATCATGAGATCTTAAGCAATCAAAATACCTGATGTTTGAAGTGGAAAATTTACCAGAAACCACTTTATATAGTTGTCTAGCAATAGAAGCAGTTCAGAGATGCTATTTAGTATAGGTACAGATAGAGCTATGCTCAAAATGCTGCTGTCAATCTTGGAACTTCCATAATCATATTGTTACCAGTAGAATCCTTCATTATAGCACCAGTATACACTTGTCCAAAAGACTGTTTGCATGGTGTCAGTCTGTCAGGACTAGGGAATACTGCATACTATAGTGAAGATGTACAGCAGAGCTGTTTTTCTCCTGAAATGACAACGGAGGTTGTTTCCTGATATCCAGGTGGCAAGAATTCAACAGGATAATGAGCTTAAGGAATCAACTCTTCGGGCTTATCACAAAGAAGAATTGCAGCGCATTCGTTCTCAGGGTGAGAATGAATTGAGGGAGGTCAGTCATAAGTTGAACCAGATGTTTTGATAGTGTCAGTTTTTTTTAACTAACTAAATCTGTAAAAAAATGTAGAGGCTGTCGTCGCTCAGACAAGAGCATGAAGCTCAAATAAAAACAGTGAACATTCGACATGAAGAAGATTGTCAGAAACTACAGGATGAACTGGAGCTTCAGAAGTCAAAGGTGGTGATTCTTGACACCTTTTTCTTCTGAAGGCTGTGAATCGAAACTATACTGAACAGTGTTTGGTGCAGGAGGAGAAGCAAAGAGCATTATTACAGTTACAGTGGAAAGTGATGGGCGAAAGTCAACAAGTTGATCAGGAAGTTAATTCTAAAAAGGTATATGCTCTTGTCAAGCCTGGTAACTGCATTTCACTATTTTGCTAAGCAATGTGTATATGGTATCTATTTAATTTTTGTTGCTTGGTGGCAAAGCATGTTAAGAATTCAAGAAAAAAATAGCCGCATATGTTCTACTTGAAAAATTGCTTATTATAATTTCGTTATTTTGGGGCAGGATCACTTAGTTTCTCAGTCCATATCCTGCCCTTTTACTATTATAATGTTAGCCATTTGCTGGTTTTCCTTTCTAGTTCATCTCATAATTAACTTGTAGGCATTCATTATGAAATAATTAAGTTACAAATTCTCTCTTCCATTGATAAAGAGGAGAGATCCATATGTCAGAAAAGAAAGTCAGCTTCAGTTGCCAGGTCCAGGTCCTGAGACCAAACGGAAGGTAAGATATCTTCTCTTCAACGATAAACTTGATTGCCCCGCATTTTAGAAACTTCAAACTTGAATGTTCTCTGTTGTGTTTCAGGATATAAACATATCTGGAGTTATACACTCGCCAATTTCTAACGTACTGAGGAAGGTAGAGAAAGCAAGTCAGGATGTTACTAATCACAGAAAGGTGATTTTTGTTACATATAGATTCTTTCTTTCATCCATTTTTGGGTATGAACTAGGTTTCATTTTCAGTTAGTCTGAAAATGCATCTTTACATGCTGTGTATTTTATTGCCATTTTTGGCATTCCTTTAATTAGGTAACACACCATGAATATGAAGTGGAGACAGCAAATGGAAAAATCACAAAGCGCAGGAAAACTAAGAGCACTGTCATGTTTGGGGTACAAGTTTTTCCTGTTTTTTCTTTGGGTTTGATTGCCTGCCTGTTCATTCATTTTAATACTGTCTTTTATCATCCAGGAACCGAATACTCAGAAGTCATTGCAAAATACTGTTGACAAGGATGTTACAAAAACAAGAAAGGTATGATGATCAGTACAAACTAGATGATACCCCACACGTTGTTGCGGGAATTGCTTGTAATATATTTCAGTAAGATTTGATTAGAGATTGGGTTAATTAGATAAATGCCACTCCAATTATGTCTATTCATAAAAAAATGCCACTGCAATTACCAAACTTTGAAAAACGCCACTCCAGACTTTGAAAAATGCCACTGGAAATGGCATTTTTCAAAGTTTGGAAATTGCAGTGGCATTTCTTGGAATCGCCAGATTTGGAGTGGCATTTATCAAATTAACCTGTATAAGGGTTAATTACATAAATATGTTAGTGGGGATCAACTACTTAGTTATATAGGATAACTGTGTACTTCAACTTCCCAGTATTGATTTTCAAAGGTTTAACCAATACTTTTGTATTAACAGACTTTCCAGTTTAATGTTTCCTCATATGGACGCTCTTACAAACATAATCTTAGTTGGTTTTCTTGAAATCCTGATCCTAGCTAAATGATATGTTCTGTTTGATTATTCAAGAATGGTAACTAATTGTGTTTCTCTTAAGAAGTCATGCATCTTACTCCCTCCGTTCCTAAATATAAGTCTTTTTAGAAATTCCAACAAATGACTACATACGAAGCAAAATGAGTGAATCTATACTCTAAAATATGTCTACATACATCCGTATGTTATAGTCCATTTGAAATGTCTAAAAAGGCTTACATTTAGGAACGGAGGGAGTATTTACTATGGCACATTGAACACCACTCCATGTAGAGTTCAGACTGTAAGCCTGGGGTGCAATGCAGCCAGGTTTTGCTACAACTTTTCCTTAGACTGTAGTCAGTGATATCATTCAAAATGTGAGGAAAATGTTGTTCGAGTGTTTTTACCAGTTAGTCTCCAATGCTCCACAGTCCACACTCTTTGTTTCCTTGTTATTCTCTTGTGACATCACCATTTTTTTCTCTTGGTGTACCCACTGTATCTAGCAATGTTCTGAGTAAGCATGAAAGAAAACAATTTAAAGCATTAGCCATGCTCTGCTTTTCTACAGTGATTGATTTTGCAATAAAAAATCTGTTCAGAAACTGTCTATGGACAAGCATTCTGAGCATGATGATTCTCTGCGTGACATATGTTCTGCATTACTTTTGACATTTATGAATTGGCATTCTGCAGGTTGTTGCAGGATCCCGTCCCCATCCTGCCAATATTGGTGAATTATTTTCTGAGGGCTCCTTGAATCCATATGCTGATGACCCTTATGCATTTGGCTAGAAGGTAAACCATAATAATATCCCGCAATACTGTTGCAGTTCGTCGTTTTTGGAGAACAGCGTTATAGCAATCTCACACCCAACATTTGCATCTTTTAAATATTCAAGTTGTCACTTGGAAATAGTGTACGTCCAATCAGGCTTAGAATTTTGTAACTTGTGTTTAATAAGAATACAATCACCTCCTTGTACAACAGATGGATGTGCTAAGTAGTGTTTAAATCTAATAGATATATTGAACTATAAACTGTAATCATGCTCTGGAAATGGTTATATGATTCGACAAGTTTACTGAGTCCAGAAATATTGTTTTAACAGCGACCGCTCTCAACTTATTTTCGCCATGGCACCATGGTTAGTTTGCAGTTTGGGGTTACAAACTTTTCCATGCTGCTTATTGCCAACAACTGATCAGAATGGCCCGTTAGTGCATTATAGTTTCTTGGTTTGCAAACATTTTCTTGACAATCTGGACTTGATCATCGGTGTAGAGGTATATTTTCCGCAACAAGTAATTCAGGACGGAGGGAGTAGTATTTTAGTTCAGTAGTTAACCAATCTACGTACTCTATAGAGGGTATCCTATGGGCTTTCTTTAGAACACATGTGTCTTCAAATTTTGATACATTTATAGATGGTGTAATTGCCTTCCATAGTTACCTTTGTTTTTCAGCACAAGAATGATCAATTTGCTGACTATTTGATCCATTTTCATTTCTAAGAGCTGGGTGTTTCATATGCATCTCAAGTTTGATGTTATATTCTGTTCCAGATAAATTCACTGCTCCTGAATTGAAACTACACCTAATTTTGCAGCTCACGTCTATTGGTGCTGATCTTAAGAAGCATGGAAACGTAATCTGGATTGCATAGGTCTAATCGATGATTTTGCTGCCTGCCCTGGTCATGATATCCGATCATCCCAGTGTTCATATGACTGTTAACAACGTGCGTTGGTGTGTCTGGAACATTTCTATGATGAGCACTGTGAGTGGTTATCTTGTACGCTGGTGCGCTTGTGTAAATAAACCGACCTCGTCATCTATGGAATAGAGAATTTCAACAGGAAATTACTGCCCAACGTCCTGATACCTTTTTGGACTGCTCTTTGTAGAAGGCTGAAAGATACTGTGCTGCTGCTGCCATATTAGGCTTAGTCGCTTTGTAGTTGCGCTGATCGTTATACCCACGAACCCTGTTTGTGTATAAATGCAGTAGATGCCTCGATGGGGAAGTATGTTAAATTCAGTGTGTTTCCATTTGGTCATGAGCTGCATGAAATCTCAGCCTTCCTGTCGTTCCTCACTATTGTGTTTGTGACCGTCCTTGTCGCACTGTCCTGCTCGAGCCTTGGGGCTGTTTTGGTGGAGGTCCAGCCTCCAATGGCGAGGAAGCGATTGGTTCAGGACGGCTAGCTTAGAGTGTGGAGGCATTCGAGCTCCGACCGCATCTGTATGCTTGTCTATTTTTCCAGTAAACGACAGGTGAACTGCCATTTTTTGTCAAGCGAAACTGTTCATGATATAGGAGCAACTCCAATAGCTTGTGTAAAAACCTTACCATAATAGTTTGGACATGGAATAATAAAAACAAGTTCACTGTCAAACCTGTCAGACCTTTCAAACATGTATGGAAAGCCAAGATCCCTTTGAAAATCAAAATCTGGCTGTGGTTGATTTGGCATAATGCTATAGCCATGAAAGACAATGTGATTAATTTGGCATAATGCTATAGCCACAAAAGACTATGATAAGAAGGAACCGGATTCTGTCATGAAAACGAAAACATCAACCACCTGTCCTTTAAAGCAACTCCAATGGGGCGACCCATTTCATCCGCTGGCGTCCGTTTGGGTCGGCGTGGACACAAAAAGCGGCCCAACGCACCGACCCAAACTGAAGCGTGTCCAGTGGCGTCCGCATGGCGACCCATTTTCGGCCCAACTTTGAGCTGGATTTGCGTTGGCACGGACACGAGGCGGATGTGCGCGCGCGCCTACTCCTCTCCCCGGGCCCGCCGGTCGGTGGCAGCCACCACCATTTCCCCCCATTTTCTCCAACCCCCCCCCCCCCCCCCCCCCGCCCGCGCGCGCTCCCGCCCATACCCTCCATGGACGACGACCTCGACGCTGCCGCCGGCCTCGCCTCGTCCGGCAAGACGACCGCCCCCTCCGGCAAAGGCAAGCCTCGTGCCCCGCGCAAGACCGTCGCCGCGCCCAAGCCAAAGAAGGCGCTGACGCCTGAACAGCGGGTAAGGGAATCGGCCAAGAGGAAGAGCCGGAGGCACGCCGCAGACGCGAGGGATGAAGCCTACGCGACTGCCGCTGTCGCCACTGCCGCGCAGCAGGAGGTCACCAACGCCCGCGTCACGGCGGCAACGAGTGGGAATGCCGTCCGCCGTTGAGGAGGACTACATGCAGAACCTCATCTTCGAGGGCGGCGCGCCGGCCGCTGGCTACGATCGTGACGAGACACAAAGCCAGGACAGCCGCGGAGCGTTCACGCCGGCCGCTGGCTATGATCCCGATCAGGCGGCCTTCATGCGCGATTAGGTCGACATGGACCTGGACGGCTTCCCACTCGACCACGAGTTCCCGGACGACTACGGGCAAGAGGAAGAGAACGAGTGCGACATCGAAGTGGAGCCTTTGTTCGAGGACGAGCTCGCCAACCAAGCCGCCGGTCCTAATTCGAAGCGCAAGAGCAAGCGCACGAAGGCATACACGGCTGCCGAGGACAAGCTTCTTTGCGAGTGTTGGCGAGACATTGGACAAGACCCCAAGACGGGCGCCGGACAAAAGCATTCAACTTTTTGGATTCGTGTCCACCGGGAGTTTCATGAGCGCAAGAAGTTTCCGCCCTACCAAATTGTGAGCACGCGCGGGTGGGTGTCCATTTCCAAGCGATGGAGGGTGATCCAACAAGAGTGCAATAAGTTTTGTGCCACTCTTGAGAGCGTTAAGGCCCGCCCTGTGAGCAGCATCGGCATGCAAGACATGGTATGCTAGCAAGCCGCCCTCTTTTGTGTCATCAAGTTCATGCTTGCGTGTTCATTTGCCCATATGCTTGTATGGAAACATTTTGTAGCCATTTCAAGCTTTGGAGGCATTCAAGGTCCAACACAATGGCAAGTGCTTCAACCTCTTCCATTGCTTTCGGGTCATCAAGGACGAGGAGAAGTTCAAGGTGCAATATGCCGCCCTCAAGTCACGTGGGGGGAAGCAAGCTGTGGAGGAGGTTGGGGAGGGCGAGCCGGCACTGTTGGGGAACGCAGTATTTCAAAAAAAATTCCTACGATCACGCAAGATCTATTTAGGAGATGCATACCAACGAGAGGGGAGAGGTGTGTCTACGTACCCTTGTAGACCAAAAGCAGAAGCATTTAGTAACACGGTTGATGTAGTCGAACGTCTTCGCGATCCAACCAATCAAGTACCGAACGCATGACACCTCCGCGATCTGCACACGTTTAGCTCGGTGACGTCCCTCGTACTCTTGATCCAGCTGAGGCCGAGGGTGGGATCCGTCAGCAGGACGGCGTGTCGACGGTGATGATGAAGTTACCGACGTAGGGCTTCGCCTAAGCACTACGACAATATGACCAAGGTGGAAAACTGTGGAGGGGGCACCGCACACGGCTAAAGATCAACTTGTGTGTCTATGGGGTGCCCCCCTCCCCCGTATATGAAGGAGGGGAGGAGGAGGAGGGCCGGCCACAAGGGGCGTGCCCAAAGAGGGGAATCCTACTCCTAGTAGGAGTAGGTTTCCTCCTTTCCTAGTCCTAATAGGAGAAGAAGGAAGGAGAGGAAGAAGAGAAGGAAAGGGGGGGGGGGCCCTAGCCCTAGTCCAATTCGGTTTGGGCTAGGGGGGCGCGCGCCACACCTTGGCCTGCCTCCTCTCTTTCACCATTAGGCCCATGATGTGACGTCCAGATAATCAAGCTACAGTAAATCTCTGCTAAATATGCCACGTCACTTCGATTACTGTCACTAATCTCGTGTTAGTTCGAAACCAATTCAAATTCAAATTCGAATCTAGCAAACAATAAAAGTTTTCGAATATTAAAACTAAAATGTTCGGTGTGAACCAGATAGTGCATAGGTAATAATGATGGAGAAACCACACTTTTATGAAGTATTTAATTGCACTAAAATAATTTAAACAGCGGCATAAACAATTAAATAAATGCGTTTTATAATTTATAAAATGTTAAACTATTTTATTAGGGATCAAACTTTTTGTGGCAGTGCGTTTGGTGGTAACACAAATTTAGAGATCATTTTTGTATTTTAAAAAACTAAAATAAAATATAAAACAGTAAAAGAAAGATAAATAAAAAGTGAAGAAACAAAATAAATAAAAAGAGAAAAGAAAATAAAATACAAACATACAGAAAAAAGAAGGCAAACCCCACCCCCCACTGCGCCTCGGCCCAGCTGGCCAATAGACAAGTAAGGCCGGGCCCAGCCGGCGCCCCATAACCCCCACCTCCCCCGTAACCCACTCCCCACTTCCCCCACTCTCCTCGCCACCCCCCCTGATCCAGATCTGGATCAGGGGGACTGAACCGCCGCCGACGCCGCCTGGAGGCCTCCAGCGCCCGCCGCCGCCGCTCGGAACTCGTCGTTCGTCGCCGCCTCCTCCCCACTGGCACTCGTCCTCATCCTCCTCCCCGTTCCTAGAACTGGAAGGGCCTCCCGCCTCGACCTCGCCGAAGGACGTCGCTCGCCGGAGCCGCTTCGCTTCGCCTCGCCTCCTCATCTCTCCCTCATCGGCTCCGTCGAGCCTCGCCGACCCCCTACTCGGCAACGGCCGTGAGCGCCCCACCCCCTCCATCTACCCCTCTCTTGCCGTCGTACCGACCGCCGCCGCGCTGGCGCACGCGCCTGCACCGTCGCGCTCGCCGCGCCTACGCACTCCGCCCGCCGCGCCCGCGACTCCTCCGCGGCCTCGTTGGCCGCTTGGCCGCCGCAAGCCACGCGATGCGCCGGCAACGCCTGCTGTTTGCCACTGCTGCTTCGCTGCTTCCGCCGTGCTCCCCACGCCTCGCCGGTGCACGTGTCACCCCGCGCGCGCCCGTTCGCCGGCGCCCGTGGCTGCGCCGCGCCTGGCCTCGTCCGCTTGCAGCCGCGTCCGCGCACAGACGTGCCCCTGCCGCTGCTCTGCATCGCCCCGTCACCGCCCGCACGCGCCACCACGCGCGTATGTCGCCCCGCTCGCCTCCTCTGTGAAGGACCGCCCGCGGCCAACCTGTCTGCCACCGCGGCCATCTGCTCCCGCGGCCGACGCGCTGGCCCCCGCTCTAGTCCCTCCCTTCGCCGTTGCCGTATGCCGCCGCCCACGCCGGCCACGCCCGCTCAGTCCCGCTCCGGCCGCAGCCTCGCCTTGCCCCTCGGTCGCGCTCGGCCTTAGCGCGGGCGACGCCAGCGCCCGAGGCGAGCCGCCCGCACGCCCGGTGCGTGCTAAGGCCCTATGGGCCTATGGCAAACGGGCCCCGCCCTAGAACGATTTTTGTTAAAAATAAATAAATAAATAATAAAAGTAAAAATAAAATAAATAAATTAGTAATTAATTAATTAATGAGTTAATTAATCCTGTTTAACTAATCTAATTAAAATGAATTAACCTAATCACTTAGTCTGATTAACAGGTTTAGTTAGTTTGAGGCAATGACGAATGGGACCGACACGTTAGTTTGACTTGGTCAACTGACTAGTTGATTGCTGATATCACCCTGACATCATGCTGACATCATAATTACATTTACTAATTAAATTAATTCTGTTAATTCTAAAAATGAATTAAATCTTTAAAAATCATTATAAAATAATCCATAACTCAGATGAAAAAACTTTGTACATGAAAGTTGCTCAGAACGATGAGACAAATCTGGATACGCAACCCGTTCGTCCGTCACGCATTCCTAGCATAGCAAACATGCAACTTTCCCCCTCTAATTCATTTGTCTGAAAAGGTGAAACACCGGGGATATTTTCCCGCATGTTTCCCCCTTCACCGGTACCACCTCATACGCGTTAGGGCACTCCTAGCACCGCTACTTGTCATGTCATGCATCGCTATGCATCTATTTGCTTAATATTTATTGTTTCTTCCCCCTCTTCTCTCGCTAGACACCGAGACCGACGCCGTGATACGTCTCCAACGTATCTATAATTTTTGATTGCTCCATGCTATATTATCTACTGTTTTGGACTATATTGGGCTTTATTTTCCACTTTTATATTATTTTTGGGACTAACCTATTAACCGAAGGCCCAGCCCAGAATTGCTGTTTTTTTTTCTATTTCAGTGTTTCGAAGAAACAGAATATCAAAGGAGTCCAAACAAAAGAAATCCTTTTTGGAACATGATTTTCTTCTCGGATAAGACCCAGGAGACTTGGACCCTACTCCAAGAAGTACCGGAGGCGGTCACGAGGGTAGGGGGCGCCCCCCCCCCCCTACAGGGCGCGCCCCCTGCCTCGTGGGCCCCTCGGTGCTCCACCGACGTACTCCTTCCTCCTATATATACCCACGTACCCCCAAACGATCAGAACAGGAGCCAAAAACCTAATTTCACCGCCGCAACATTCTGTATCCACGAGATCCCATCTTGGGGCCTGTTCCGGAGCTCCGCCGAAGAGGGCCGTCATCACGGAGGGCTTCTACATCATCATAGCCCCTCCGATGAAGTGTGAGTAGTTTACCTCAGACCTTCAGGTCCATAGTTATTAGCTAGATGGCTTCTTCTCTCTTTTTGGATCTCAATACAATGTTCTCCCTCTCTCTTGTGGAGATCTATTCGATGTAATCTTCTTCTTTTGCGGTATGTTTGTTGAGACCAATGAATTGTGGGTTTATGATCAAGTCTATCTATGAACAATATTTGAATCTTCTCTGAATTCTTTTATGTATGATTGGTTATCTTTGCAAGTCTCTTTGAATTATCCGTTTGGTTTGGCCAACTAGATTGGTAGTTCTTGCCATGGGAGAAGTGCTTAGCTTTGGGTTCGATCTTGCGGTGTTCTTTCCCAGTGACAGAAGGGGCAGCAAGACACGTATTGTATCGTTGCAATCGAGGATAACAAGATGGGGTTTATTTCATATTGCATGAATTTATCTCTCTACATCATGTCATCTTGCTTAAAGCGTTACTCTGTTTTTAATTTAATACTCTAGATGCATGCTGGATAGCGATCGATGAGTGGAGTAATAGTAGTAGATGCAGAATCGTTTCGATCTACTTGTCACGGACGTGATGCCTATATACATGATCATGCCTAGATATTCTCATAACTATGCTCAATTCTGTCAATTGCTCAACAGTAATTTGTTCACCCACCGTAGAAAAGTTATGCTCTTGAGAGAAGCCACTAGTGAAACCTATGGCCCCCGGGTCTATTCTCATCATATCAATCTCCATCACTTTAATCTTGTTTTGTTTTTACTTTGCCTTTTACTTTTCACTTTGCATCTTTATATCAAAAATACCAAAAATATTATCTATCGGATCTCACTTCCGTAAGTGACCGTGAAGGGATTGACAACCCCTAATCACGTTGGTTGCGTTGAGCTCTTTGTGTTGTGTAGGTATGAGGGACTTGCGCATGGCCTCCTACTGGATTGATACCTTGGTTCTAAAAAACCGAGGGAAATACTTACGCTACTCTGCTGCATCATCCTTTCCTCTTCGGGGAAAACCAACGCAAGCTCAAGAGGTAGCAAGAAGAATTTCTGGCGCCGTTGCTGGGGAGTCTACGCAAAAAGTCAACATACCAAGTACCCATCACAATCCCTATCTCCCGCATTACATTAGTTGCCATTTGCCTCTCGTTTTCCTCTCCCCCACTTCACCCTTGCCGTTTTATTCGCCCTCTCTTTCTCCTTCCCCTTCTCCTTCTCCGTTTGCCTTTTTCTCGCTTGCCTTTTGTTTGCTCGTGTGTTGGATTGCTTGTTTGTCACGATGGCTCTACTAAATTTTGGTGATCTTCACTTTAAAATGTTTGAAGAGAAAGAAAACAACGTTAGGAAGTTTATGGTTTTGCAATTTGAGCATAATAATTTCTTTAGAAACGAGCTTAAGGAACAAAAAGGTTTTATGAGTTATATGAATAAAGAGCTCGATGATATGTCTAAAGAATTTGATGGTATCAGATCCCAAATTGCTCGTCTTGAAAAGATGACTGCTGAAATTTCGGACATGCAAGCAACCTTAGTCAATGAGATGGCCGCAAAACCGAATACCTATGAAAATCAAGATGAAGATCTAAAAGTTATTGATGTGTCCCCTATCAAATCTTTGTTTTGCAATATGAATCTTGATGAAACTGAACATGATCTTCCTTTATCTAGAAGGCGTTCCAAAAATTCGGAGTATTTAGATCTTTATGATGAAATTGATGAAAGTGGGATTGAAAGAAATAAAAATTTAGATGTTGCTAAACCCACTATATTGGATTTCAAGGAATTTAATTATGAAAGTTGCTCTTTGATTGATTGTATTTCCTTATTGCAATCCGTGCTAAACTCTCCGCATGCTTATAGTCAAAAGAAAGCCTTCACCGAACATATTGTTGATGCCTTGATGCAATCTTATGAAGAAAAACTTGAGTTGAAAGTCTCTATCCCTAGAAAACTCTATGATGAGTGGGAACCAACTATCAAAATTAAAATTAAAGATTATGAGCTTTATGCTTTGTGTGATTTGGGTGCTAGTGTCTCCACTATCCACAAAACTTTGTGTGATTTGCTAGATTTCCGCGATCTTGATGATTGCTCTTTAAACTTACATCTCGCGGATTCTACTATTAAGAAACCTATGGGAAGGATTAATGATGTTCTTATTGTTGCAAATAGGAATTATGTGCCCGTAGATTTCATTGTTCTTGATATAGATTGCAATCCTTCTTGCCCTATTATTCTTGGAAGACCTTTCCTTAGAACGGTTGGTGCGATTATTGATATGAAGGAAGGGAATATTAGATTCCAATTTCCATTAAAAAAGGGCATGGAACACTTTCCAAGAAAGAAAATAAAATTGCCATATGAAACCATCATGAGAGCCACTTATGGATTGCCTTCCAAAGATGGCAATGACTAGATCTATCCTCGCTTTTATACCTAGCTAGGGGCGTTAAACGATAGCCGTTGTTGGGAGGCAACCCAATTTTATTTTTTGTTTTTTTGTGCTTCTGTTAGGAAATAAATAACCCATCTACCCTCTGTTTGGATGTGGTTTTGTGTTTTAATTAGTGTTTGTGCCAAGCTAGACCTATTGGATCTTCTTGGATGATAATTATTTAATCTTGCTGTAATTTCCAGAAACTTTGCGTTCAGTGCCCGAATTACTAAAAATCATCAGAACGTGATAAAACACTGATTCCAATTGATGTTGATCAATAAACAAATTATCTAGGCCGTCTAATTTTGGTAGAATTTTTGGAGTTCCAGAAGTTTGCGTTAGTTACAGATTACTACAGACTGTTCTGTTTTTGACAGATTCTGTTTTTCGTGTGTTGTTTGCTTATTTTGATGAATCTATGGTTAGTAAAATAGTTTATAATCCATAGAGAAGTTGGAATACAGTAGGTTTAACACTAAAATAAATAAAGAATGAGTTCATTACAGTACATTGAACTGGTCTTATGTTTTCTTTCTCTAACGGTTGAGTTTTGTGTTGTGAAGTTTTCAAGTTTTGGGTGAGTTCTTTTGATGGATTATGGAACAAGGAGTGGCAATAGCCTAAGCTTGGGGATGCCCATGGCACCCCCAAGATAATCCAAGGACACCAAAAAGTCAAAGCTTGGGGATGCCCCGGAAGGCATCCCCTCTTTCGTCCACTTCCATCGGTAATTTACTTGGAGCTATATTTTTATTCACCAACATGATATGTGTTTTGCTTGGAGCGTCTTGTATTATTTGTGTCTTTGTTTGTTAGTGTGCCACAATCATACTTGCTGCACACACCTTTTGAGAGAGTCATCTATGAATTAAAATTTGATAGAATACTCTATGTGCTTCACTTATATCTTTTGAGCTATGTAGTTTTGCTCTATGTGCCTCACTTATATCTTTTGAGCGTTGAAATTTTGCTCTATGTGCTTCACTTAGATCTTTTAGAGCACGGTGGTGGTTTGTTTTAAAGAAACTATGATCTCTCATGCTTCACTTAAATTATTTTGAGAGTCGTAATAGCATGGTAATTTGCTTAATAATAACTTGCTTGGTATTCAAGATTTGTGAAACTTTCTTTTGAGTGCGTTGAATACTAAGAAAAGTTGGATGATTGATAATTGTTTTGAGATATGAAGGTAGTAATATCAAAGTCATGCTAGTAGAGTAATTGTGAATTTGAGAAGTGCTTGAGTTAAAGTTTGCAAGTCCCGTAGCATGCACGTATGGTTAACATTATGCAACAAATTTGAAACATGAGGTGTTATTTGATTGTCCTCCTTATGAGTGGCGGTCGGGGACGAGCGATGGTCTTTGCCTACCAATCTATCCCCCTAGGAGCATGCGCGTAATACTTTGGTTTTTGATGGCTTGTAGATTTTTGCAATAAGTATATGAGTTTTTTATGACTAATGTTGAGTCCATGGATTATACGCACTCTCACCCTTCCATCATTGCTAGCCTCTACGGTACCGTGCATTGCCCTTTCTCACATTGAGAGTTGGTGCAAACTTCGCCGGTGCATCCAAACCCCGTGATATGATACGCTCTTTCACACATAAACCTCCTTATATCTTCCTCAAAACAGCCACCATACCTACCTATTATGGCATTTCCATAGCCATTCCGAGATATATTGCCATGCAACTTTCCACCATCCAGTTTATCATGACACATTCATCATTGTCATATTGCTTAGCATAATCATGTAGTTGACATAGTATTTGTGGCAAAGCCACCATTCATAATTTTTACTTGTCACTCTTGATTCATTGCATATCCCGGTACACCGCCGGAGGCATTCATATAGAGTCATACTTTGTTCTAGTATCGAGTTGTAATCATTGAGTTGTAAATAAATAGAAGTGTGATGATCATCATTCAATAGAGCATTGTCCCAAAAAAAAGGCCAAAGAAAAAAAAAGAAGGCCAAAAAAGGGGCAATGTTACTATCCTTTTTTCCACACTTGTGCTTCAAAGTAGCACCATGATATAGCGAGTCTCATATATTGTGCTTCAAAGTAGCACCATGTTCTTCATATAGAGAGTCTCTTGAGTTATCACTTTCATATACTAGTGGGAATTTTTCATTATAGAACTTGGCTTGTATATTCCAACAATGGGCCTCCTCAAGTGCCCTAGGTCTTCATGAGCAAGCAAGTTGGATGCACACCCACTTAGTTTCTTTTGTTGAGCTTTCATACATTTATAGCTCTAGTGCATCCGTTGCATGGCAATCCCTACTCCTCGCATTAACATCAATCGATGGGCATCTCCCTAGCCCATTGATTAGCCTCGTTGATGTGAGACTTTCTCCTTTTTTGTCTTCTCCACACAACCCCCATCATTATATTCTATTCCACCCATAGTGCTATATCCATGGCTCACGCTCATGTATTGCGTGAAAGTTTATGAGTTTGAAATTATTAAGGTATGAAACAATTGCTTGGCTTGTCATCGGGGTTGTGCATGATGAGAGCATTCTTGTGTGACGAAAATGGAGCATGACTAAACTATATGATTTTGTAGGGATGGACTTTCTTTGGCCATGTTACTTTGAGAAAACATAATTGCTTTGTTAGTTTGCTTGAAGTGTTATTATTCTTTATGTCAATATGCACTTTTGTCTTGAATCTTTCTAATCTGAATATTCATACCACAATTAAGAAATTTTGCATTGAAATTATGCCAAGTAGCACTCCGCATCAAAAATTCTCTTTTTATCATTTACCTACTCGAGGACGAGCAGGAATTAAGCTTGGGGATGCCTGATACAACGTATCTATAATTTTTGATTGCTCCATGCTATATTATCTACTGTTTTGGACTATATTGGGCTTTATTTTCCACTTTTATATTATTTTTGGGACTAACCTATTAACCGGAGGCCCAGCCCAGAATTGCTGTTTTTTGCCTATTTCAGTGTTTCGAAGAAACAGAATATCAAACGAAGTCCAAACAGAAAATCCTTTTTGGAACGTGATTTTCTTCTCGGATAAGACCCAGGAGACTTGGACCCTACTCCAAGAAGTACCAGAGGCGGTCACGAGGGTAGGGGGCGCCCCCCCTACAGGGCGCGCCCCCTGCCTCGTGGGCCCCTCGGTGCTCCACCGACGTACTCCTTCCTCCTATATATACCCACGTACCCCCAAACGATCAGAACAGGAGCCAA